>NC_056522.1:43875640-43993058 GCF_019175285.1 Sceloporus undulatus | reverse complement strand
CAGTGAAGACGCCTCACCTGGAGCCGTTTCTGACCCGCATTTCCATAGCCGCCCGCAGGACGCTGCAAAGAGAGAGGCAGCTTCTTCACGGGTGGCCAAAACGGGGCTTTTTTTTTTTTCTTTTGCCGCTCAGCACCGGCGGCAGAAGCATATGTGACATTTAAAGCACCCAAGCCCCTTAAACTTTTTCCCCCGCCCTGGCCAAGAACAAAGGTGGTCTCCTGCCAGCTGGTGATCAGCTGGTGTTGGCATCCTTGTCCGCTTGCACATTGCCAAGGTCACCAGCATCATGGATGCCTCCTCTCCTTTGGTCCCCGCGCTCTTGCTGAACTGCAATGCACAGCCACAGCTGTCGCCGCTGCACAGCTGTCCCCCTGCCATCCCCCATCACCTCCCTGTACATATGTAAATATTTAAAGTTTTAGCGTTTTTTTATTGTTAGGTGAAAATGGCGCAGGAATGTGTGTAGGGGTGCACTTTAAATTTCAAACTTTCCACGATTCTAGCAGCACATGCGTACATGCAGCTCAGGGTTAGGGTTAGGGTTAGGGTTACAAGTCTTAAAATGCGCTGCAGCTGTGCTGCAGCTTCCACACCTGCATGGCAGCTGACGCTGCAATTAAAAGCCTTTTTAATGCCGCTTCTTCCGTGTGTGGGGCATGCGGGCGGCATGTTCATGGCGGCATTCAGGTAAGGGCCGTCTGAAGGCTATACCTTCATGACATCATGAACACACCCCTTTTTGCCCATCTGTAATCCTGCCCATGTTTGGCAGTGTCTTACAACCTTTCCTACTCACATCTGTTTTATGCACCTTGAGCCAGGGTGCACCAGGATCCAACAAAGCACAAGGCTCTCTTGAACCTTATGGGGATCTTTCTGTACACAAGGGAAGTACCTGCGATAAAGAAAAGAGCGTTCATTTACAATTTCAGAATATAGCTAGATGGTTTTTAATGCTAACCACATCTCAGGTGGATGCGACGGTCAGAAGCGCTTGTTATCAGCTTCGGCTGATACGCCAGCTGTGACCCGGCCGGGACCGGGGGGACCTTGAAACTGTAGTACACGCTCTGGTAACCTCTCGATTGGATTTCTGTAATGCGCTCCACATGGGGCAACCCTTGTACCAACCCGGAAGCTTCAATTAGTGCAGAACATGGCTGCGAGATTGGTCGCTGATGTTCCAGGGCAGACCATATAACACTATCCAAAAGACTGCATTGCTGCATTCACTTCTGGGCCCAATACAAGGTGTTTGGTAATTACCTATAAAGCCCTAAATGGTTTTGGGCCCAGGGTACTTGGAGGACACCTCCCCCACATAATCTGCCCCGCACACTCAGGTCAGCCGGGAATAATCTGCTGAAGGTCCCAACTGTGGCAATATGCGGTGACCTCGCAAAGGGCCTTTCCCATTTCGGCCCAAAAATGTGGAACAACCTTCCCGACGAGCTCCATTCCACCACCTCCTGGATCTTTTCAGAAGAACCTTAAGACCTTTTTCTTTCACCAAGCTTCCCCCCATGAGAGGTGATATATGCCCTCTCCCCCTATTGTGTAACGATTTTCGCAATGTTTTTGGATCAATTCAACCAAGCTGGCTGTGTAATAGTTTTTAATATGATTTTTTACATTGTTTTTTATTGATATGTATGTATTTTTATGTTGAATTTTAATCTGTAAGCCGCTTTGATCAGCGCGGAAAAGCGGGATAAAAATAAAAAACTATTATTATTATTATTATTACTTGAAGATGACTGTATTTCCCTTGAACAGTTTTGATTTTATTGTACCTAAGGATTTTGGGATGCCTTTAAAAATATTTGTTAGTGAAAATGTTAAAGAGTTGCCATTCTGCAGGTTTGTCCTTTTCCATGAGTCTTTGCTGTTTTCTAAGCAAGGTAGTACACTACAACAAATATTTGCTCGGGTTTCCTGCACTGGACCAGATGGTCTTTGAGATCCCTTCCCATTCTTTGTTTCTATGATTCTGTGACACACGTGGTCATTTTGTTGCTGGTTTTTTGTGGGCTTTCAAGTTATTTCTGATTTATGGCAACCCTAAGACAAACCTATCAGGGGTTTGCTTATCAGGTTTTCTTCACAGGAGGCTTGCCATTGCCATCCACTGAGGCTGGGAAATTGTGACCTGCCCAGGGTTTCCATGGCAGAGCAAGGATTTGAACACAGGTCTCAAGTCCTATCCAATACACTGGCTGTATATATCCACTATTACTTTGGAGCAATTCTCATGAAATTAATGGGACTTGAATCAGAGTAAATAACGCTGCATTTAGGTTGACAAGTTACAAACTGTGCGTGTGTGCGCGCGCACACACACACACACATATTTATTATATATAATTACGGACTGTGGATGGGTTTAAATTGGAATATTTTTTTTTGCTTGATCAATAATTGTATTGAGTTTATCGATCAGTAATTGTATTGGTCTATTGATCACCCCCGCCTCAATCCACAGAGAGAGGCGGATAAGAAATAAAATGTATTATTATATATTATTATTATTATTTCTTTCCATGTTCCTCCCAAGGAGACCTGAAGTAAAAATAAAAATGCCAATTATAAAATACAACACTCATTTTCAGTTTCAGGAAGCAGGAAGGATTTTTGTGACTTAAATTTCAAGGCTTGTATTTTTAACACGTTACATTTACTTCATAAATGCTTCAGCTTTTAAATTATTTGTTTTCTAAACTTGATATATTTGTCATGTTTTTGTACTCTTTGAAAAATGTATCATTTAAATTTGCTTAGAGTCCCTATATTGAGTAAATAAATTAAGTAAATAAAGGTCCAAAACACACAACAGAAATAATCCAGTTTGAGACCGCCCTGGCTGAATGCTATGGAATTCTGGGAACTGTAGTTTTGTGAGACATTTAGTCTTGTGTCACAACTCACAATGAACTGCAATACGCAGGAATCCTAGCAGAAGCAATCTCAAACTGGATTAAGTCTGTTGTATGTTTTGGCCCAAGGTAGGGAATTCTGGGAACTGTAGTTCAGTGAGACATTTAGCCTTCTCCGTCAGAAAGATTTCTGGTGTCACAATGAAACTAGGCTTCCCTAGTCAAAGCGGCTCAAACGGATTATTTCTCGGCAGTGTGTTTGGGCCCAAAGGTAGGGATTCTGGGAACTGTAGTTCAGTGAGACATTAGCCTTCTGTCAGAAAGAGCTCTGGTGCCTCAATGAACTACAATTCCCAGGATTCCCTAGCACTGAGCCAGGGCAGTTAAAGCAGCCTCAAACTGAGTTTGTTTCTGCAGTGTGTTTTGGAGCAAAATAACAATCTATTAATTTTTATTATAATTAATTTATTTATAAATAATTCATATTATTTTATTAACAGTTAATTATGGATAATTTATTATAATCATATTGATTTTTAATGTTTGTTTTGTGGGTTTTTTTTTGGAGGGAAAGGCTTTGGAAAGACAAGGGACGGGAGAATCAACTGGAGGAGATGGCTTTAAGGGCGGAGCCTCGGCCTCTCAGTATCACATCTCTGAGGGGAATTAGCGAATGCCACACAAACTATATGGAAAAGCGGGTCACTCTGAGAAACGGGTTGAGGTGGGCGGGGCCTCCTTGCGGGCAGCCAATCCCGACTGAGAATGGGGCCAGGGGCGGTGCTTGCTCGACCGCTAAAATAACGGTTGCTCTCGACCGGCTTCCAGGGAGGGGTTTTTTTTGGCGCCAAAGTGGGGAGTTCGTTATTTGGGCAGCGAAAGGGCGCAGATTTAAAAACATGCTGTAGGAAGGGCCAGAGGCGACTAGAGAATCTGTTTAAGAAGGGGAAACGGGTGAGGGAAGGGAAAGATAACGGCCTGGAAAGGGGAGCAGGAGGAGAGATGGGGGAATAGTGCCTCAGGTTCACGGTTAACTGACCAAGGCTGCTGCATCCGCACTGCGGGAATAATCCAGTTTCACACATTTTGGTTGCATCCACGTGGAGGAATAACCTGGTTTGGCACCGCTTTAACTGCCCTGGCTCAAGGCTATGGCATTCTGGGCGTTGGAGTTTGTTGTGGGGCCCAGAACGGAGCATTAAGCCATATGTGATGAGTTAAACTCATGGAGTTAAAAGTGGTATCAAACCAGATTATGTCTGCATGTGGACGAAGCCTTAGTTGTGCGGCTCTCCTCTTCTGCCCCCACAGTTCTGCATGAGAAGCAGGCAGGCTGTTGAATAAAGGGGGAAATTGGGAATTCGAAATATACTGTCTTTCCTCTGTTTCTGCCTTGGTGGTGGTCAAAATTAATGGGGTGAATTGAAGGCGGATTGAATCAGTGATTTTCTGTTATTTCAGTGGTTCCTGTGACCTGGCCACTACTGTATTTTATTTGTTAATTCATTTGTGTAATATTAAAATATGTATTTATGTTATTAAATAATATAAAAATAACTGAAAATTTTGAGGGCTTCGGACCCATTGGACCTCCCTGGCTATGCCCTTAGTAGAAACCAATGCAAAATCAATTTTTCTTACCACAATATCAGAAGAATTCAAAATAGTTTTTTGAGAGATATCATCAATACAAACAGTTGGATGTTTGCTTTCATATGTTTCTTTAGGATGGAAGTAGATGTCTCGGAAGATAGCTTGTTTTTACATAAATTGCATTCTGCAATATTGTCACTTTTTGGAGGAAAAAACCCAATAGGACTCCTAAATTTCTGTGTTTTTATTCATTTTAAGACGCTGATTATTATATAGCTATAACAGTCAGTCATAGTTCTAGCAGTGATCTGTGAAAAGTAGCAGTTCTGTGAAAATCACAGTTTGGAGCCCAAGAGCAGCAGAATGTGTGGCTGCATCCACACGCAGAAATATCAGTTTCCAGTTGCGGGAAAGAAAATGTCTCACAAAACTGGTTTCCAGAATCCATAGCACTGAGCCATGGCATTAAAGTGGGCAAACTGGATTATTTCTGCAGTGTAGATGCAGCTGCCCCCCCCCCCCACACAGACCATCCCACTGCAGAGTGCCCTTTCAGTGCAGATGTCCTCTTTGAATATAGGATTGCACATAAAGCACGTAGTATTGGATATAATAAAGTAGGTTTAATTACATGGGAATGCTAACCTTGGGTAGTTATTTACACATTTGAATATAGTGTCTTTGTGTGTTCAAAATGTTAATAAGTTTCAGAGTAGCTGAAGGCCCCAGTTCCTGAAACTGGTGTCGATCAAGTAATAGATGGCCCTTTCCACGAATGCTTTCTATTACATATATCTCAGGCTGCCTGCGTGGCTCTAGAAGTTTCATCGATATAGAAGGATCATGTTCAGGATGAGTTTATATCTTTAAAAGCTTAAGCAATACAAAAACGATTGGAAAAAATAGTTTTTTATAATAAGGAATCTAACAGTTTTGCAGTTGTAGAGCTTTCTGTCATGGTGACTTAATAAAGGCAAGTTAATTGTCATTCTTTTTGTTAATGTGCCTGATGTTTCTGAACTTTAATTCCCAGCAACCTTTACTATTGTATCAGGTGTTGAATGCTGGGATATTCAGCACATCAGGAGGTCCACATGGTTCCCATCTCTGGTGTACGATACACAGCTTGGCCAAAACCATGACAGGAAATTTTTAGAACTCAGGCAAGGGATGGTAAATTCTGTTTTTCTTCTAAGATCTCTAAATGGATACTACATTTAAGTGAATGGTCTGATTATTCTTTTGGCACTGGTACCAGATATACTAGGCCAAGATGGATGAGAAGATCAGACAACAACAAAAACGACGGGCATCTCGTCTGCAGCTTAGACCAGAGGACACAGAGGTACCACATATGGTGAAAGGAAAGTTTATTAAGCTTGAACAAACTTCTAGAACTGCAGAAGATGATATACCACAGTGAGAGAACCTTTAATTTTTACAGTAAATAAGCAGGATGTTACTTAAAACTGTTGAGACAAAATTAGTGTCTGCAATGTCTAATGGATGGTGGTCTGATGATGATCGTGATGGGCTTACATCACAAGCAGTAATTGTATTACTGTAATACTCGACTATAAGTCGAGAAATTTAATGCCCCCAAATGGACTTTAAATGATGGGTAGGCTTATATACAGGGCAACAAGTTAAACTGCTTGAAAATTTCCGAAGAAGGGCCCACCTTCCTCTGTAGCCAGGGATCTTTAAGGAGCTTCCTGCTTGAGTCCTACCCCTGGCAATCTCCCCTCCTCTCTCTCTCTGTGGTGTGTGTGTGTGTGTGTGTGAAGAGAGAGATCCCTCAGCCCCTCGCAGTCAGAGCTGCTCAGGAAAGAGAAAGAGAGTACGCCCAGGCTTGGCCCCGTTTTGCAAGCCATGAGTCTGGAAATCCGGGGATGAGAGAAGAGAGAGAGAAGGGCTGTCCCCCTTCTGCAAGCCATGAGCCTTGGGAATTTTGGGGGATTATGTGCAGAGAAAGAGAGAGACATTTCTATCCACTTTTGCAAGCCACAAGCCTTGGGAATCCTGGGGGTTATGTGCAGAGAAGAGACGTTTCTATCCCCTTTTGCAAGCCACGAGCCTTGGGAATCCTGGGGGTTAGTGCAGAGAAAGAAGAGAGGTGTCTATCCCTTTCTGCAAGCCTGAGCCTTGGGAATCCTGGGTGAAGGGGCAGAGAGGAGGGGGGATCACCAGTTTTTACAAGCCACGAGCCTTGGGAATGCTTTTGGTAAAGGGAAAAAGTGTGCGCGTGTGCCGAGTTTGTTTTCCCCCTTTACATGCTGAGACTGTGACCCTTGTGAAAGGTCCAGAAGGGAATGTAGGAGGGAAGTGGTAATTTGTTTTCCCCTTTAGATCATTTGTAAAGTGCCCAGTGTTTGACCCTCGACTTATTCATGGTCATATCAAAAGCCATGAGTTGCCCAAAAACTGCCCTTGACTTATGCATGAGTATAGACGATATTACGTTCAGATATTCTTTCCAGGAGAACATAGACCTTCCAGACTTATTCATACCTTTGGTTATCTGCAGTCTGGACTACTGGTCACACTTTATGGCATTGCCTTTGAAGATGGTCCAAAATGTGCAGCCAGGCATATTTTTTGGTCCTCATGAGAACTTGTGATAGAAGGTATCTAAGAACCAGTGAAACTGATAAGTTGGGAGTTGTATACTCTTCACTCCAACATTACATAAATTTCCTAGATGCTTTCTGACACAATTCAAAGTGCTGATTCTAACCTTAAGTTTAAAAGTGACTTCGGGGCTCAACAGACCCTCCCCTCCTCACTGGATCGGGCCGTGGCAACTACACGCCATGGCCCCGATCTGGCCTTTCTGGGCGCAAGAAAAGCCGCAAAAGGCAGCTTCTTTTGGCTCTTGTTGGAAAGGGCACCTTAGCCACAGTGGCGGCAGCTTTTTACCGCTTCTTCAGTGCAGTGCGTGTAAACGCTGCACTGAAGATGTGGCATGATGCCGCCCGCTGTCAGGTCAGGTGGGCAGCACGGGGCGGAGTTAGGGTGGTGTGGAGTCACCAAACCCCCACTCTGTCCCCTCTACTGACTTTATGCCAGTCAGTAGAGGGCCTTAGAACCAGGTTAACCTTCTGTTTTGTCCAAAAAAGATTTTCCCAGAAATTAAGAGTAGCCCTCAGAGGCACACATAGAGTGCATTACAGTATTCATATGGGATAAACCAAGGCATGTACCACTGTGGCCAAATCTGGCTTCTGCTGGAATGGATGCAGTTGATGCCCAAGCTTTAACTGTTAAATGCACTCTTGGTCACTGCTGAAATCTTCAAACTGCAAACGCATTTTCTGAGGACGGTAACCTCCTCTAACACAGGGCTGAACCCTGTTCCCAGATTTGTTTTCAACTGACCCCGGAGCACCTCTGACTTGCCTGGATTAAGCTTCAGTTTGTTCACCCTCATCCGGTCTATTAACAGCTGCCAGGCACTGGGTTAGCATAAGAACAGCTTTCCTTGGAATTGGTAAAAGACGAATACAGCTGGGTATTATCAGCATACTGGTGACATCTGACCCTAAAACTCTGGACAAATCTCCTGACACACATACTGTAATTGCTGGTGTATAAGACTACTTTTTAACCCGGAAAATCTTCTCAAAAGTCAGGGGTCGTCTTATACGCCGGTGTCAATTATAGGGGCAAGTGCTGAACTTCCGAACTGGACTGGAGAATCTGCGGTTGCCGCATATGGTGGGGGAGCTCAAAAGCGGCCGCAGCCCCACCATATGCGGCAATTGTATGAAAGCAGCTACCGCTCTGATAGTCTTGGAGACAGGAAGCACTGGCAGGCAGGGATAGCTGACCAATCCAAGCAGGCTTGTATACAGTGCGCCCGTATGCGCCAAGTCATGGGGAGCTGTGGGGTGGTGCGTCCCATTCAAATGAATGGGTGCGCATGCCGTGGCAACCCTGCGTACTGCCACACTGCCGCACACGAGCCCCTTGTTTTCTAATGGGGCTTGAGCATAGGCAGAATTTGCCTTACCTGGGGGTGTCTGGACAAAGTTTCCTGCTAAGGACTGCATGTCATAAGCATTTGAATTTAAATTATCATATTGAAATCAAATCTGATGTTTTTAAATTTTTATTTGGTGTGCATTGGAAGAGGGGTAGTCTTATACAGCAAGTATATCTCAAACTCTATATTTTAACTGGAGAAGTTGGGGGGTCGTCTTATATGCCCAGTCGTCTTATATGCCGAAAATACGGGTAACTATTTCATGCATATGTGAAATAGCGCCCCCCATGTGGAAGCCCCATACACCTGAGCCACGCCCCCGGGGCGGGCGGTCTGGAGGCTCCGTATTCAGCAGAATACACCTCCAAGACGTCTTCCCCTGCCCATCTGTATCCCGCCATGGAAAATTGCTATCTTTTCACCCCTCATATCCCCACTGTGCTAGTGTCTATTTTGCAAGTAATTTGCAGTATATAGAGGAAGTGCTTTGATTGTGAGTTCCTGCATGGCAAAAGACTGGATGACCCTTGTGGTATCTTCCAGTTCTATGATTCTAGATAGGATTCCTAAGTTGTCCCTGCTGGATACTTTGTACTTCCTGTGGTGTTCTAGTCTTTGTTGTTTTGTGACTTCATTTCCAGTTTACGGCGATCCCAAGGTGAACCTGTCACAGGAGACTATCAGACGGGGAAAAGGATGTCCTTGTCCCATCCTCATCCCATCCTTGTCTGTGGTCACGGGAAGGACTTCCACATGATGTTGCACTAATCTGGACATTTTCCTGTCTGTGAAGCGCTAGTGACCATGATGGCATGAAAGTCTTTTATATGATATCACACTGATTCTATCATTGCCCCATCAATGCGATGGAATTGTCCCATCATTGCCCTTCATTTTGTAATAATAGAAGAACCTGTTATTACAATTCCACTTCACTAACAGGATAATGACAGGATCAGTGCGGCTTATATGAATGTCTTTCACATGACTACAGTCACAGATGGGATAAGGACGGGACAGCGATCCACATTGCTCTGATCCGCATCTGATAATCTCCACAGGTTTGTCTTGGCACAACTTGTCCAGAAGGGGTTTGTCATTGCTTTCACCTGGGGCTGTCAAAGTATGACTTGCCTAAGATCTCACAGTGGTTTCCATGACTGAACAGGAATTCAAACCCTAGTGACACAGAGATGTTTATCACACTATACTCATAAAGTGCTACAATTCCACTTTGACTCCTCTAGCTGCCTCCTGTTGCATTCTGGTATTGGCAGTTTTAAGGAGGGGTATTTAGAATACCTGAGAATTCTAAATACTCCTCCTTAAAACTGCAAATCCCAGAATGCAACAGGAGGCAGCTAGAGGAGTCAAAGTGGAATTGTAGCACTTTAAGAGTATAGTGTGATAAACATCATAGTGTTAGTCCAGCACTCAAACCACTGCACTACACTGTTTCTTCTTCTGTAAATTCCTGTGTGCACATGCTACAGTAGAAACAAAAGGAACATTTTCTGAAGATGCTAACCACAGATGCTGACGAAACATCAGGAATAAACTCTTCTAGAACATGGCCACATAGCCTGAAAAACGCACACACAAAAAAGGAAGAGAGCTGGCATAATACACTTGGATGTAGAATGCCTGTGTTCTAAATGATTAGTCAGACTGTCAAATGTGTGAATTTTCTTCAACCCCTTAATATGTGGATCGTAGTTGGACTAGTGGCTTATAAACTATTAAATGCATCATAATTAAAGCAACCTAAAACTGTATATTTTAAGGTCATCTTATCTAAACTCCCAGACTGCTGTAAATCTGACGCAGTATATAAAAAGTCAGCTCAGATCTGGTTAATCCATGCTTACTTTATCCTAATTTGGGTACCCCCAAAGATTTAAATGGTGACTAATCTTTGATTTGCTAATCTGAAATACTTAAGTCCAAATATGAAATTTGCGGAGACATTTTTTAAATCAAGTTTGACTGGATGAATCAGGAACAAATGTCACACTAAGGAACTGAGATCACATATTTAATATGCCATGACAAGAACCTAGTTAACTACATACTGATAGGCTCATGTACTTCTCACTGTTCTGCAGATTTTTATGCAAAACTGCCATTAGAACTTATATGATCTGTCATTGCAATAGTCAAGAGAATCATTATTAATATTACTGTGGTTGTTATAGAAGTAATTAACTTATGGATTCTAAACTTTATTTACTAAGTCTTACCATATGTTTTCAGTGAAGTCATCTTGTGAAATTAATGCTCTTACTATTTAACAATTAATTGGGTTCCAGTGTCAATGGAACAGTTTCATTGCAAATTCTCTTTCCTTACTTCACCCTCACCACTAATCTGCTTCAGATAATTTGGCATGTGTGTGTTTCCAAATAGATTTGGGAGTGTGTGAAGCCTGGGGCAGAGGAGAAAGTAGGAACAGCTTACTACATAAGTGAAAATCCTCTTGTGTAATGATGGGTTTCATCCTGTAAGTCTCAGAAGCTATCACAGCTGAGTATCCTTAACACATTGCTGTAGGACTGAACTGTAGAACCACTGGCTTCTCCAGAGTTTGGGCATTTACCTTTCAAGAGATTTCATAAGTGCTGTACAGTTGACCCTCCACATTTGCGGCTTTGACATTTGTGGATTTGATTAATGTGTTCTCTCTAGGAATCTCTAAGTCCTCCAACACAACTTTGTTAGAAGTTGACCATAGAATTGTGCTGGAGAAACTGGAGATTGCTAGAGAGGTGTTCTCCTGGGTAAAAAGAATAGTGTTTTTTATTTGAGGTTTTTCCATATTCACGGGGTTCCTTCACCCCTAACCCCAGTAAATGTGGAGAGTCCCCTGTAGCTGTTAGTTTATCCACATGGCAAAGCATGATCCTAATCCAGCTAAAATTAGTAATCACTACCCTGTTAAAAAAAATGGGATACATCAGGATTAACATGTTCCACTGGCAGGGCGTTTTTAGATGATGCACGCCTCCAAAGCAGGCAGAATCTGGACCGAAGCTGCACTCTGGGGCCAAAAACCAGAGCAAACAGAACCTGAGATAGTTCAGTTTAGCACGGACAATGCACATCTTCATGCCTACATGTAAATGCCCCAATGCAAGTGCAGGACTGTGGCAAAGCAAAGCAATAGAAGTGTGACAACTCCAATGAATGTAATTACTGTACAATCTACACAAACCAGACAGTCCAACAGAGGGGCATGGAGTGAAGGGGGTGAATGGGGCATGTAGAGGGGCATCCATGATTGTGCTTTTTCAATGTATCATTTGCTCATCAATGCATCGATGCCCTGCACATTCAACTGTGTGGCCAATCAAAAGTGTGGCCATCCAATGGGATGGCATCTGGGTAGAAGTGGGGAGTACTTGGGGGTTGCTGGCAGTGTGTTCATGTGACAGTGCACACATATGGTGACAAGGCAACAAAAAAAAATTGCCCAGAGACATGGCTTGAGGCTGTGCTGTGCAGTTCGGCTGCGCCTTGGGAGTGGGCCCTGCGGGCAGCAGGGTTTCAACCCATTTCGGGAAAAAGTAAGATTGAGTTTCTTTTTCATGCCCATCTGCCCCAGCCCTGGGAGAAATAGTCCTGTAGGTGTGTACTGTGCAATTACAAATTAAGTCTATCTAAGTTCAATAGAGCTTAATTCTATAGGTATAAGTAGTATAATATCCATACCTTTCATCAAATCAAAAGTGAAGTTCAGAGAGGGGTCACACATACCACAATTTTTTTGTGTGTGTAAAGAAAATGGCCACCACTTGTCACATGGAAAGATGGCAAATCTACGCTGATGATCTGACAAGGACAGGACCTGTTCCTAGTGGTTGGGGGTCCAGAGACAAGTTTGGAGAGGGGTCACATGCACCCTCAAAAACCATCTTTGGCACAACCAAAATGGCTGACCTCTTGGGGTTCAGGGGATATAATAATAATAATGAACAACCCGAACTTCCGGTGGTAATGGCTGAGCGTTAGGTCGCTAGAAGACGGGCTCGTCACGGCGACCAGCAAGACAGACTAAATAGAGGTGCAGCACCCCTGTTTAATTTGGTTCCAGTGGGGAGCCGAAGCGTGGGGTTCGTGAGGAGACGCGACAGCGACTGAAGGAAGAAGCCTGCAGGCAGCAGGCAAGATCCAACAGGAGCTGCGGGTCCGCGGAACGACCGGGTTTGTCTTGCCTGCCATTTTGGGCATTGAGCTTAGCCTACCACTTCTTTTAAGAAAAGAAGACTCTTTTGAACAATACAAATTATTATCAGCCTCTTTTTCTTTTTTGGTTAAATTACAGTGGACCATTATTTACTTAACAAATCTGAAGGCTGATTAGACCTCTCTCACAAGAAGTGTTTTTCCTTTGGAGGAAAATGACAGCCTGCCTGACGGAGAAGGAAGGTGGGTTTTAAAAGCGGAATAAGCAAGGAAAACCTGTTGATCTGGGATTGGAATTAATTATTAACTGATTAAGGAAACCTTCTGGACTTGATGAATTGTGGGTCTGTATGAATATTAAGCAAACCTTTGAGCCAAATCGAAGCCGGAGTACAAGGCTAAAGCTTAGATTAGGATTGGGACTGTACAACCAGAGCTACAATATAGCGATTTGAGGGAGAAATACCAAGGAAGAGTGGAGCAACATTGTATTTAAAAATAAACATATACTGTAGTATTTTAACTAGACTTACAAATTCTGAACTTACTGCTGTGAGCTCTCACATTAAAGGTGAAATATTAAGAGAGTGTGGATACAAAGAAGACCGAAGAAGAGGAGTATCTAAAGATCTTAAATTTAAATCCCCAGTTTAATATCTGAAAATACTATGGGGCTTTCTGCACGGTCATTTGGGACGTCCTCCGGACGTCCCATTTTAAAAAAGGGGCGTCTCTTTTAGACGCCCCATGTCCTATTACGGACTCCGTCCGTACAAGATGGCGGCGCCCTTTCTACATGGGCGCCGCCATCTTTACGCATCGGACGCATAGCGTCCAGACGCGTCGCGCTGCTGCTGACGTAGCGAGCGCGCCCCTGGCGCCTCGCTACGTCGCAAACGCGACGCAAAAAGAAGCTCCATTTTGGAGCTTCTTTTTTCGGTCCGCGCGGGAGTCGGGCCGTCTATAGGCTCCGGCTCCCCCGCGGACCTTCTGGCGGCGGCGGCAGACCGCCGCAAAGCGGCGGTGTGTAGCCCGCCTATATTTGAGGGGAAAGAAAGGGAGACAGCTGGGGCAGATTAAGCTGTGATTTTGTTATTGTTGTGTCTATAACTAAGAAAGAGTGTGTTGGAAAGAGGACGGGGGAGGAGACATCAGGAGTTGAAACTCAAAATACACTGTAGAACTCAACAAAAGAATATTATTTTTATTAACCTTCAAAGCCAAGAAAGAGTGCGTCGGAAAGAGGACGGGGGAGGAGACATCAGGAGTTGAAACTATAAAGTCATTTCAGAATCTAACAAAGAATGCTATGTTTTTTTTTCTTCTTTCCTTTCTTAACCCTTATAACTAAGAAAGAGTGCGTCGGAAAGAGGACGAGGGAGGAGACATCGGTTGAATAGAGGACAGGGGAGGAGATATCTGAGAGGAATAAAAATAATAATAAAGAGGACATAGAGAAGAAGCCTGAGGATTTAAACGTGATTTAAGTTGGAAACTGATTTTGGAGTTCTCCTTCTCTCTGTTAGTCAGCACCTCTTTTTGACAGTGTGTCTTATATTTCTGTTACTGGCATTGTAAGTAAGAGAATGTTAAAACTTGGTTAAAAATTGGGAACGGGGAAATAAGAAATAAGAAAGAGGAAAAAAAGAAGAAGAAAGGAAAGGGGAAAAAATAGAACATTTGGGATTATTTGTATTTTTTGATTTTGTAAAAAAAAATCCTTTTTATAAGTCAAAATGGCAACAGGTTCAAAAAAACCACTCAAGCCTCCTCAATAAATTCAAGAAGAGGCTCTGATGTAGTCTCTCCAAAACCAACTGATACAACAGCACAAATGTTTATGGAGCAGTTTAATCTATTCAAGGAAGAAATGAGGAGAGAATACAAGGAATCGAGGGAGGAGACCAAGGAGAACCTACAGAAAGAATTAAACTCTTTTGGGAAACAATTGGAAAAAATAACTAAAGACATCACAGGTTTGCAAATGGAAACAAAGAAACTAGGAACCAAGACAGAAGAACTAGAGGAATCAAATAAGGATTTGAAAGAGAAATATAAAATTCTGGAAAAGAAAATGTTAATTCAAGAGGTCTGTCACAGGGAACAAAGCCTGAAATTAAGAGGTATCCCTGAAGAGATAAAAGAGGATTTATATGATAAAATAAATACAGCTTTAGCAGAATTCATAGATATATCGGAGGCCGAGATGGGAGCGGCGATTGACAAAATCTTCAGATTAAACTCTGCAGTTGCAAGGGAGAAAAAACTACCACGTGACGTTGTGGTTTCTTTTATAGGATTAAAATGGAGAAATGAGATCCTACAGAGAAGCTATTCCAAGGATTTTCTTATCGATGACGTGACGGTGAAGATATTCAAAGATGTGCCCGTGGAAATTTTGAAAAAACGTCAAGATTATAAATTTCTGACACAGGAATTATTGAAGAAAGGTATTCCATATTCATGGGATAGAATAGAAGGGATCTCAGTGCTATTCAAACAGAAGAGATACAGGATTAATTCAATTTTCAAGGCAAAAGACTTCTTAAAGAAAATAAGATCTGAAACAGGGAAAGGAATTCAAGAAGAAAGTTCTGTGAAAACAAGGAGACAAAAGCGTAAATTAAGATCGACAAGGAGAAGGAAAAAAGAGCCCAACTGAAGAGGACATAGCAGAAGAAGAATCTTAGCATAAACAATAAACTAAGATGTAATGACTTTCTTTTTATTTAATTATATAACAAAATGGATCTCAAGATAGCTTCTTGGAATATAAAAGGGATTAATTCTAAATTTAAACGCAGTAAAAATTTTCATTACCTGTTGAAGAAAAAACCGGATATAACATGTTTGCAGGAAATAAAGATAAAACAGAAGGATTTCAAATATTTAAAAAATAACAAGTTAGGTCAAGACTTCTACTCTTTAAATGAAAAAAGGAAAAATGGAGTAGTGTTATATATTAACAATCGTATACCTGCAAAAAAAATCTTCGAAGATGAAGAAGGCCATTATGTGGGCGTGGAAATTCAACTTGATGATGTTAAATATCTAATATTGGGAATCTATGCCCCTAATGACAAGCAGCCTAAGTTTTATAAAAAATTGAATGATCGATTGAGTCAAGAAGAATATGGGAACATAATAGCCATAGGAGATTGGAATGCGGTGATGGACCCAGCTAAAGATAGAAAATCTGAAAAGAAACTGAGGGGAAATAAAGGGAAGCTCCCATCCACTTTTTTTGAATTACAGGAAGAGTGGAAGCTATCAGATGTTTGGCGGGAACTTCATCCTGAAAATCCAGGACATACATATTTCTCTGAGTCTCATAAGTCCACCTCAAGAATTGATATGGTTCAAATTTCAAAAACGCTCATACCTAAAATTAAAAGCATTGAGGTCCTGCCTAAATTAATTTCGGATCATAATCTGATAATGATGGCCATGGAAGGGGAAAGAAAACAATTTAATTGGCGATTAAGTGATTTTTTATTGAGCAATAATAAAACGATTGAAGAAGCTAAATCAACTTTAAAAAATTACTTTCAAGAAAATTGTAATGAAGAGGTCAAACTGAAAACTATATGGGATGCGTCTAAAGCAGTCATGAGGGGTTTCTTCATCCAAAAGGGAGCAGAAATGAAAAGAAATTGGGATCAAGAGCTAAAACTTGTAGAAGAGGAAATTAAAAAAACGGAAAATAAACTATATAAAGATCCTACGAGTGACAAGCTTGACAAACAACTAAAGTTTTGGAAGAAACAGTTAGATAAGGAGGTGACGAAGCAAGTAGCAAAGAAAATCAAAATGTTGAAACAGAAACATTTTGAATTCGCAAACAAAAATGGGAAATGGCTATCGAATAGATTAAGGCATCAGAAGGAGAAAAATACAATTACAGAAATTACCTATAAAGGGAAGATGATAAAAACCCAAAATGAAATAATGGACTCTTTTCAAAAATTTTGTATGGATTTATACAAAAAGGAAGACATTTCACTACAAGAGATAACTTCGTATTTAGATAAACAAAAGATTGAGGAATTGTCTCTGAATCAACAGATGAAGTTAAATGCAGCATTTTCCCTGGAAGAAGTGGAAGTGGCTATTAAAAATTTGAAACCGAATAAAGCTCCAGGTCCAGATGGGTTCTCCTCAAATTACTATAAAATATTCAAAGACGAGCTTAAAATACCTTTATTAAGTACCCTAAATGATATCAGAAAAAATGATATACCGGAAACCTGGAAAAGTGCTAATATTACATTAATCCTGAAAGAATTTAAAGATAAATCAGAGATGACAAATTACAGACCCATTTCCCTTCTTAACACAGATTACAAAATATTTACGTTTATTTTAGCGACTAGATTCAAAAAAGTTCTTGAAGAATTTATTAATTCTGATCAAAATGGCTTCCTACCAACTCGCTATATGAAAGAAAACATCAGAACATTAATTAACATCATGGATTATTATGAAAAGAATAACGGACGGAAATTAGCCCTTGTATTTGCAGACGTGGAAAAAGCTTTCGACAAAGTAAATTGGAATTTTATGGTAGAAGTGCTCAAAAGAATGAAAGTGGGAACAAATTTCTTAAACTGTATTGAAAAAATTTATAAAATTCAAAAAGCCCAATTAATAATCAATGGTAAAAGAACTGAAACATTTAACATTTTTAAGGGAACCCGACAAGGGTGCCCTTTATCACCGCTACTTTTTATTACGGTCATGGAAGTTCTAGCCAACAACATAAGGGCAAACAAGGAGATTGCAGGAACAAGAGTAAAAGGAAAGGAGTACAAAACTAAAATATTTGCAGATGACTTAGTGGTAATACTAGATTATCCGGTTGATCAAATAAAAAAATTGTTTAATAGCTTTGAAGAATTTGGAAGAGTGGTGGGATTTAAAATAAATAAAAACAAAACGGCGATATTAACTAAAAATCTTTCAAAAGAAGAACAGGAAATTGAGGAAGCGACAAAATGCACGGTCAAAGACAAAACAAGGTATTTGGGGATTTGGTTAACTAACAAAAATACGGACCTCTTTGAAAACAACTATAAAAAATTATGGATGGAACTTAAGAAGGACTTTAACAGATGGTCTAAACTAGACATTTCACTATCAGGAAGAATTGAAGCAATCAAAATGATAGTTCTTCCTAAGATAAATTTTTTATTTCAGATGATTCCAATCTATATTAAAGAAGAAACATTCAAGATATGGCATAGAGAAATTAAAATTTTTATATGGGTTAATATAAAACCAAGAATCAAATGGAAAATTATGACAAGTCAAAAAGAAGATGGTGGAGCTGGAGTTCCAAATTTGGAATTATATTATCAAGCAAACGTTTTAAATTGGATGTCTGATTGGATAAAACTTGAAAATCAAAATACTTTAAAAATAGAGGGTTTTAATAATAGATTCGGCTGGCACGCCTACATATGTTATGGGAAAGCGAAAATTCATAAGGAATTTTTACAACATGAAATTAGGAGATCATTATTAACAACGTGGGAAAAAATTAAGAAGAAGATTTACAGGAAATTACCCCTATGGACCTCACCGCAAGAAGCTTTTTTTGGACGATGGGAAACACCGGAGAAATGGTTAAGATTTGAAGATCTGATATCTAAAGGAAAAGATGATACTTTTCAAATTAAGTCAATAGAAGAACTAAATCGACAAGACACTAAAGTGAACTGGTTTTCTTATACTCAACTCAAAGAACGTTCTAAGATGGATATAAAACTGTTTGGGATCAATGATAAATTGGAAGATTTGGATAAATTATTACTCAGTGAGGAAAAAAAGAAAACATCTAAATTGTATAAATTTTTGTTGAAATTAGATCAGGAACAAGAGATGGTGACAGATGCTATGATTAAATGGGCTACTGATTGTGGAAATATTATTGATTTGGAGAGCTGGAAACATGCGAGGAAGAAAACAAAAGAATTTACTCAATCACAAGCCCTGAGAGAAAACTACTGGAAAATGGAGAACAGGTGGTATTTGACCCCAAACAGATTAACTTTCATAGACAAGAAAAAGTCAAACAAATGTTGGAAATGTAAGTCAGCTAGAGGATCTTGGATGCATGTTTGGTGGCGTTGCCCCAAATTGGAAAAATGTTGGAAACAAATACACTTGACAATTGAAAAAATATTGGATATAAAGTTTGAATTGAGACCGGAAATTTATTTATTGAACATGACTAACAAAATGCCAATGGATATAGAAAGAAAACATGGCAAAACAATTTTATACATGATAACAGCTGCGAGAATACTCGTTGCTCAATCCTGGAAAGAGGCTGAAATACCAAATACAGAACTTTGGCTTCAGAAACTTATGGATATGATAGAGATTGATAAACTGACTCTATATTTAAGAAATAAAGATATTGATAGGGTTGAGAAAGACTGGTTTCCAATAATCAAATTTTGTAAATCTAGGTGGTTCAAGGAGGGGGTTCACTGATACTGAAAATCATTGATGATTGAATAATAGTAATAAGTAACAAAACTTGTCTAAATCTATAGTGTATAATCTTCAGATGGACCTTACAGATTTAAAATGAATGTAGGTTTAATTTATGAAAATCCGACCATAAGGATGCGTAAATCACAAATTAGAATTAGGGGCTAAGGAAGTTACTGATTGTTGAGATAACTTTTGTAGGATTATATATGAGTTAATGTATAATCGTGATATTCATGTAAATAGCTGTTTTTTAACTTATGTAAATAAAATAAAAATATCTTTAAATAATAATAATAATAATAATAATAATAAATTATTTATTTATATCCCGCCCGATCACAAAGAATCTGGGTGGGTAACAGCAGTAAGAAAAATACATCACAATAACAATAGAATAAAAATAACATAACAAATTACAATAATAATAAATAGCAAGAAGAGGATGTTCCTATGGAGCCCCAAAAGTTGGCACCCCAAAATCTAGAACCCCAAAGGTTAACACCCAAAACCTAGAACCCCCAAAACAAGGAGGTGGGACTAAGACTAAAAAGGAGGTGGAGCACCTGTCACTTTTGATTTGACGAAAGGTATGGGTATTATACTACTGGTATAGTTATATAGCAACTATTTTGTAGACTGATGCCAAAAATGTCAGTAATTTGTAAAATAAAAAATGTCCCTTTTGATATACAGTATGTCCAATGAATCCCCATCTTAAATGCACCTACAGGTGATGCTTTGAGTTGGCTTTTTGACTATTCTACAGCAGTTATTTGCGTATCTCAGCTGTCTATTTGCATTTTTGCCTTGCCTTCATTTTGAGGTCATAGGTTATAAGATTATGTATTGGTTTTCATAAATAACTTATACAGATGTAGCTAATTTATGTTAATGTAAAAAAATTAAAAACCATGTACAGATTGTATGTATCATCAGCTTTTGTTAAAAACATAATCCATCCAAATATAAATCCATTTAATCCACATTCATTTCAGTATTGATGAAATAAGTAATTTTGCAGCTGAATTGTGCTGCAAATTTGTTTATTTAGTAGAATATAATATAACAAAAAGAAGATCAAACAGAAGGACACTAGTTATCCTATATAAAAAGGAATTAACACAGAATGGCAATATGACATAACAATTAGCATCAGTCTACAGCAAAATAAGATTATCAGTACAAGTAGAAAGACAAATAACTGAAATGCTTGTCAGGGATGATGGGAGTTGTAGCTCTTCACCTCTGGCTCAAACTCACCACCTTGTTACGCACCGGCGCTGACCAGTTTTGGCCAGTGGTTAAAGCTTTGCTCTAAAGCAGCAGAGTTACAGAGAATAGGCTGAAGACCCTGACAAACTCTCCAAGCCTTCTCACTCTTGCTTCCACAGAAGTCTTCCCACTTCTTCAGGATCCAGCTGGCTCTTGTATCTTCACCCAAGACACCAGACAACTCAGTAGTCTTATATAAAAGATCTACTATATACAGCTCCTCACTACTACTACCCACAAAATACATTGGGATTCATAGCCATTATTATAGTCATTGCAAAATACCACCCACTGTTGTCTGTTTCCACCCAGTGGGCGTGTACAACCATTCTCATTGGTTCTCTTGGTTCATCCCACAATTAATGATTTCATCATCTCACCTTGTCCCCTTAACAATTCTCAGGTGTGTTCAATTATTCACTTTGCATTTCTGTCCTTGGCATTTAGGACTTGTTAATTACATTACCTTTTACACCTGTGTGGCTCCTTATTGCTTCTGCTGAGTCATCCTGACTCTCACATACAAGTTTTATTTCTTTCACTGTATATCCCATGTTGCTTTTCCTTAACAATGCTGAGATATGTCATCACATTTAGCTGCTTGGACTTCTACAGAGAAATAATATGCCATGTACATCAGTGTATTCAGATTCATGATATATCTGTTAATTCCAGCAAGCCAGAAGTGTAGGAAGAGAAAAATTAATCCTCTTGAGGACTGGAAAAGAGTGACTCAGTTGTATCCATTTGGAAAAAAGAAATTACTCATTGTAAAGTGAAACATATTGGAATGGATATTCCTCCAGACAAAAAAAAATGGCCATCAAGATGCTGGACTTGAAAGGTCATACTTGGCATACAGAGATAAAGATACAAGTCACTTCCTCCCAAGATGAATACAGGATGAGTATCCCTTATCCCAAATGCTTGGGACCAGAAGTGTTTTGGATTTGGGGATACTTGCATATACATAATAATATCTTGCAAATACATTTCAAGACTAAACATGAAATTAATTTGTTTCACATACCTTATACACATAGCCTGACAGTAATTTTATACAATATTTTAAATATTTTGTTGTTGTTGCATAAAACAAGGCTTGTGTACATCAAAAAGCAATTATCTTAGTCACCCATGAAAAAAGTTTTGGATTTTGGAGTATTCCAGATTTGGATTTTCAGATAAGGTATACTCAACCCTTGTAATATTCTATTTGCAGATATATACAGTATTGCAATTTGGATTGGTCCAGAATTTCCTTATCATCCGATGTTCAGTTGTAGTAACTAACAAGGGAACCAAAAACAACTGTTTTTTTTAATAAACAGGAAGTATTAGGCAAAACTAAATGGGAAAGGCTCCACAAAATAAACTTTCCTCTCAAATGTTTTAAACTGAAATCTCACTTGCACTAAAAGCCAGAATGAACAAGAAAGACTTACCATTTATCAATAACAAGATATAGATAACAAGCAATTACTATGTGCATGTAATAATTACGAGTTCACCACTTAAGCCACAGCTATGATTAAGCAGCATATCCTGATTCAAAATGATGTGATTACATAGTATACCATTGTGCTTTTGAAAAGGTATTGACACTTGACTTGTTATACCAGAATATGAGTGGAGATTCATATTAAAATATGCATTTCATTGAAATACAGTGCAATGTGGAGAGAGAGAGAGAATACACACTTTTAGTGTCTGAATGAGCACCTGGTTGACACTGTTCTTACTCAGAAAGCAAAACATGAAGATCTATTATCTTTGTAAATTGTCTTTAGAATTGGCTTAACAATATGTATCTTGTTATATATCTTACTATTTTATTTAGTCTTTTATGAAATGTACAATTATAAAAAGTTAATTTTTGAAACAAAAGATTAATTAGCTACTTATTAAATGACAAGATTAATGAAATGGAACACTGCACATTGTTAAGACATTAGTATTTAACTGTAATGCCATATCTGTACATTATAATTCTGACAGTAGCTGGAGGCACTGCATTACAAATATTCAGATTTTCCCTTTTAATACATAAGCAATGTCTTGAAGTTATTAACATACTAATACCACAGAAATAGCAGAGCACAGTCTTCTCTTCAAAGGATTATTCATAATAAGATTTATCTGGGCCAGATTCTCAGTTCCTACTGCTGAACCCAAAGCAAGATAAAGCAAAATGCCTTTGCCAGCAATAATGTCCTCTTGAGCAGTCATTCTGTAGGGTCACCAGCAAACAGTAGAACATAAAGTAATGTATTTTAGTCATGAAACCCTGTTGTATACATGTTTACTCAGAAGCATTGATTGATTCCAGTTACTACTATTGTTCCCAGTTACTCTTTCATTCAAATAGGTACACATAGGTTTGCAGTCTGCAGCACATACAGACCATTTTACCTAGCACACAAGTGAACAAAGTAAAATATCGAGGTCAGGTAGCATCACTAGAGTTGGCGTCACCTGGTACAGTAATTCATAGTGTCCCCTCCCTACACTGACCTCCTCCCATAGCACATCATACAGAAACCTTAGTTATATTTTTGTACTGTTTCTCATAAATTGTAGAAATCAAAGATATAGCTGTGTTAGTCTGTCGAATCAGTATTGTAGAAAGATCTTATAGCACCTTTGATACTAAATGCATCCAAATGCATCTGAGGAAGTAAACTTAAGTCTACGAAAGCTCGTGCTGCCAACTTCTTTCTTTAGTTAGCCTCAAAGTTGCCACAAGATCTCATCAATTGTATTTCACATATATCAATGTATGTAATGGCAATAATTGTGACAGACACACATTTACATTAAAATAGGATATGCACAGTCTAAATTTATTTGCATGTGCATAGTTTCATGTGATTAAAGTGAAAAATTGGCAAGATGTTTTTAAGGAAAATTCTAAAAGAGTAAAAAAAAAAAATCTGAGGCCTCTTCTTTCTCCTCCTACTGCACCTCACCCTATTTACACTATATCTTCCATGGAGCAGCACTAACATTTTAAAGAGATGCAGGTGAATGCCACAGCCCATTTCTGCTAAAAGGCAGAAGTCTGGGGAGCAACAGTGTCATCCCCCCCTAAGGATGTCATCTGCCCGTACTCCCCACACCCTCCTACTGACACGCCTGATGAGATTCTCTACATATTGGCCTTACTAGAACCAACATCAGTGTGCCCCTTCCATCAGTAATTATTCTATTTTGTAATTTTCTAAGTTTAATTTTCCTAAATTTTATTCTCCCCTCACCTTCTTTTTATGTTGTGTTGCCAGAGATCAGTGAATACCCTCCTTGTGTATGTTTTCCCACAACTTTTGTGCATTGGCATGGAATCTCCTGAAATCATTAGTGCTGAATCTTCCTCTCTTCCTAACCTAAATGAATGGAAGTAACACTGTATCATTTCTAGTCTGGTGTTACAGAAGCAGAGACCAGTGCAATGTCATTCTGAGGTCCACCCACCACACCTGAGGCATCAGCAACTTACTGCTGTTCAAAGGTAAACTAGCCATCCATATGGTCATCTGAAACCACTCCAAAGATCCTCTTAGCTTGGGCCATGAAAACGCAGGCCTATTCCAGACTGCTTTAAATTCAGAGTATCAACAGCTAAATTTCACTCACTGAATCAGAACATTAGGCCCATTATCAAAACATGAACAGTTGTAAAAACAGGTTGCAGTACATTAGCAATGCCTGAATAACAAGACACAATCTAAAATAAAGAGGGTGTTGTTGTTTTTTTAGTGTCAAGGGAAAGTGTAGTGTCCTGGCTCTATTTAATTAAATGAATACGATCCATGAATGAAACCAAAAAGAGTTTATTGGTAAGATCAGCACAGAAGCAAATCATTGCCAGATCTGAAATAAAAAGAGTTTCACTTCTATAACCCCCTCAAACTTTCCTCCCTCCTCCTTTCCACATTCTTTCCCGCACAGTTCCAGGCAAAGCTACATGGCCTTGGTTCTCAAACAACAATTTCCTGCAGCTGCTCTACCCCTCTCCATATATTCCTGCTCCCAACATGCCTATAGCACAGCTAAGCAGTTCTTAACATGGCAGAGAGCTCTGATGGGGCAACTCTTACACAAACTGAATAGCTACTCACATAAGAACCTTGCAAAACAAAACTTCAATAGCAGCCTGCCAGCTACATGTACATGCAAGTTGCCTGCAAATTGTTCAGAACTCAAGAACAAAAGCATGTACAGAATACTAAGCTAAAGACAGCCACTAACATAAAACATGCACCCCCCTCCCCTCACAAAATCCCTTAATGGGATAATCATATTGGGACAATTTATGAATCCACAAGCTTATGGCCTAGAACTTTCTAGTACAAGGGGTTCTTGCAGTCTCTCATTGTGCTACTAATGACCAAATTAGATTCACATGCATATTCAAGGAGCTAGTCCTTCAGTATAACTCTGCAGCTAATGAGCTAGCTTGAAGGAACCGAGAACAGCATAGTGATAAAAACTGTCATGAAGGTACACCATGCTTCTTAACCAATTAAAAACAGGCTCAGACTCATGAAATGTGATAATTGCATATAAATAAGCCTACAGATTATGAGGAGGGGGGAGGGTTGTCACTTCTGAAACTTTTGTGGTTAGTACATAACACATATGCATAATAACATCAGCAGTGGCCATCACTGAGGCGGGTTACAGACCGCCATTGAGGACGTCCCAGTTTGAAAAAGGGGCGTCTCTTCCAGACGCCCCTAACCCTATAACGGACAGAGTCCGTGACAAATGGCGGCGGCCGTTCCACACAGCTGCCGCCATATTGACGTAGTGGACGCTGTGCGTCCGCATGTCGTGCCCCAGAAGTGACGGCACGAGTGAGCAACTAGCGCCTTGCGGCGTCTCTTCCGGGGCCCAGGAAGGAGCGCGATTTCCGCGCTCCTTCCTTGGAGCGTCCAGGAGCCATGCAGTTTGGCCGCTGCAGCTTCTGGACGCTGCAAGTGGAGGCGGAGCCAGACCGCCGCAATCCTGCGGTCTGTAATGCGCCCCCATCTCAGGCTTTGACCTGGAAACCTCAGAACTTGGCAATCCTACCAGTACTGGCTGTTGCTGTGATTCATGCAGTGTCAATCTGCAATCCTGGCTTTGACTGTTCTTACTCTGCTATTTTATTTCCAGTGAAGTAGCATGGTATAGCTTGCAGCTCCTGCTGCAATCCCCCTTCCAGCTCTTTAAAAGCTAAAATGGCCTGCATGGCCTCAGTGGATGGCAGTCGCCTGTCTTCTCATCCCATCCTTGCTACTACATTCATGTTCTGTAACTGCCTTTACAGTTAAGTGTTAAATTGCCATTTTATTTACTTTCTCCATTTCTGAAAAGCCCTTGATTTTAATTGTTTTGTTCCTCTAGTCATTTGCGAAAACACAATGCTATGTTTAACCTATCCAATGTTATGTATGCTGTGCTTCTATGTATCTGCAATATGTGCTAGTTTCAAAGCCTTCTCTTCTAGATATATATATAGCAGCACAGCTAAAACAGGTTGCTGTGGGAAACAGTTGTTCCTGGTACATGCAAACTAAATTCCTCCCAATAATGTGTGTTGTAAAAGGTCTATACCGTGAATATGAAATTATTAAGCCTTTGCACATTGGTCGATGCAGAACACAAGGAAGCAGGTGCTATTGCATTCTTCTCTTGCATGTAGGTTTCCCATAGGCTTCTGATTGTCTGCTCTATAAATGCATCCTCTGTAGGGAGCAGTTGATAACAATGGCATAAAGTGATTAGTGAGAGAAGGGAGTGTAGATAATGCCTGCCCTTTTGTTTCATCCCTCTGTTATCTTTCTTTGGTCTATGTACACAAGCCTTTTCCTTCTTACTTGCAGACGTCACTTCCACCTTCTTTCAAGAAGCTAGTTTACCCCTTTGTTTTCCCTTATCCTTCCTTTATCATGAGGCTTAAACCCCAATAATAGATGCTAGCTTACACCAACAGATGAAAGCCTGATGAAAGCCCATGACAAAGGGGCTCTTTGTCATGGGCGAAAATCAGATACATCACTCAACTTGGCATCCATTATTAATTTAATGCTGGCCAACCTATACTATTAATAACCCAATAACTAATTCAAATGTTTGAAAAGGCACACTGGGAAAACTCCCTTTTTGTTTTGTTTTTTGTTTATTAAACTACTACTTTATCAATGTTACCCCTAATTCCATAATTTAATAATCAAGTCTTTTGATTTTAATCCATCAGATCAGTAGACTAGTCTTGAATAATTTTGACAAATCTCACAAAGAGGCTTGCCTCCAAGGGGACTGGAATGAAGCGGAATATATATGCAGCCAGTGGTACATATATGGAGCCATAGTTGTAGGTAAGCAGAGGCTATGTAATACATTTACAGTTATACAACTGCATACAAATTAAAGCAAAAATTTTAACTAACAATCTTCATGCTTTTTGGGGCATGAATAAATTTCTAAGAACCTTCCTTCTTTTCTTAAACCAAAGAGTTTTTATCCTAGTTTATGCTAGTCACAGTGATTCAAACTACCTGATCATAAATAATGCATTATAATGCAAAGAAAATGTTCCTGTATAAATTAAGTGTACAATGATATTTAGTGTGGGGTGTGTGTGTGTGTGTGTGTGTGTAAAAGAAACTGCTGCTGAGAAGTTCCTGGACAATGCAGATCACCTTCCAATAAATAACAGGGAACTGAGGAATAGAAATAGGAGAGAGAAATGTGTGAATTCTGTGTGATGCTAATTAAATACCTTAACAACATAATTTATTGTAAGCTGCCTCAAAGCATCTTACAATAAATAATGCATCATGATGCAAATGAAATGTTTCTGCTGTAAATTAATTTGCTTCACAGTCTTCTTATGATGTTTATATATCATATGTTCTTTGAGTGATTTTGCTTCTTCTGTTTGGGTGCCTCCTGCAGGCAACGATCCCCCTGCCCTGGTAGTTAAGATGAAAGCAAGCTGGCTGGAAATAAGATGCACAAAATTAGGGCCATTGTTGAAACTCTGGCAGGTAGGTAGAACTAGAATGATTTCTTTTCCTTCAGCTACTGAATCCTAATAGACAAATACACATTCTCATTGTTCATTTGAAACATATGCAGGCATTCACTAGCAGCTGCTTCAGTGCAGTATACAAAATCTGCTCTTAAGTCAGCACTAACTGGGTAGTGTCTGGAATTGTATCTGTAGCAAGAATTCACATCCTTGGTTTCATCAATTTAGGAATTGATTGGAGTGACTATTGTCTATGGTATTCTGCAACAGAAATTCTATTAAATATTGTGGAGGGGGGGAGTAGGGGCAATGTAAGCTCTGAGGGAACCATAATTGCTTCCTCCTATAGTTGGGGATGCAAAGGAAAGGAATATGAAAATATTGATTCAGTGTTTAGCTGTCATTACAAGCCCAGACAGTGGTACTTTTCAGTGGAAAACAAGAGGTTCGATAATTGGAGGAACTGTGTTGGCTCACATTGCCTTTGTATGATTAATTGGTTTAGGCCAGAATCATATACGTACAGTGATAGTTACCTGGAATCTGGAGATTACTACACATAGCTTTTAAACTGTGATTACACCAGGTAAAAAGCAGCTTTTATATTACTTATCGCACAATACTGCCTCCACTCTGTAGCTGCTCTGTCCCTGACCCATCCCTTTTCATTGATAGGCAAAACCCATCAATGACTTTGCAATTGAGCAAGTGGAACACACTCCCTCAGAGTGTGATGGTGTCTCCTTCTTTGAAGGTTTTTAAACAAAAGCTGGATGACCATCTGTCAGGGGTGCTTTGATTGTCTGTTCCTACATTGCAGGGGTTGGACTGGATAGCCCTTGAGGTCTCTTCCAACTCTACAATTCTGTGATTCCCCAGGTACAAAATATTACTTCTGGGGCAGTTGTGTGATTGGCAGTCACATAGTGTGAGTGTCACCTCTTTCCCCTGCCCCACTCCCCCTTGCTATTCCCAAGCAGCTTGATTCCTTGGTTGATTTTTTCTTTTTAAAAAATCTTCTTTTTAAGTTAACTCACCTAACACACAGTAGCAGAGCTACAGAACTGTCTTCAAAAAGTGAAAAAATAAAATAATAATAATTAACCGAAAGACGTGTTGATTAGGGCATAAGACAAGGAGGTGGGGTTCAGGGAGAGTCAGAAAGAGAGTGTGATGGGAGCCGCAGTCCCAGTCATGTAACTGAGAAGATGTGCAATGATGGTTGTTTTGAAAGCTGTATGTCCCCATTTTATTTTATTTTTACTAATGTGATTGCTGCAAGAACTGGGCTCATGCAGTAAGTCCTAAGTGTGATTTAAGTATGATTGTACTGTAATATAATTATTAGAATTGTATTTATTTCTAGCCCGGCTATGGACAAAACTGGAGTGCTATTACTTACGAAAAGAACAGTTTGGCACAAAGTGATGGAATCATCGTTACAATGCAAGAAATATACATTCTCTTATGTCAGACAAGAATGCCTATGGGAAATATCTATGTTTATTGTTGTCAGCCACTTTCGAGATGATTCCAATTCATGGCGACGCTGTGGATGAGACTTCTCCAAGACTCCCTATCCTCCACTGCTCTACATAGGTCCTGCAAACTAATACCTGTGACTTCCTTAATAAGAGTCCCTCCATCTAGCATGTGGTCTTCCTCTACTGCATCCCTTCACCTTTCCCAGCATTATTGTCTCTTCCAATGAGCTGAGTCTTCTCATGATGTGCCGAAAGTACAACAACCTCAGCTTTATCATCTTGGCTTCCAGAGAGATTTCAAGCTTTATTTGTTCTAGGAACCTTTTGTTTGTCTTTTTGACTGTCCATGGTATCCTCAGAACTCTTTTCCAGCACCACATTTCAAATGAATTGAATTTCCTCTTATCTGCTTTCCCCACTGTCCAACCCTTGCACCTATACACGGTAACAGGGAATACAATGGCTTGGACAAGTCTAACTTTCATATTCAGTTGTATATCTTTACCTTTTAGGATCTTTTCTAGTTCTTTCATAGCCTCCATCTTCATCCAATCTCTTACACACACCTTATTGGAGGCTTCCTTACTCAATTAATGGAATTACTATAGTTTCCTATTACATAAGCTATAGAAATCAACAGAGTACATTAGCCTGAAATGAAAGCTTTTGAAGACAACTAACAGAAGCATTTTAGTGTGACAGACCATTCCTGCTGATCTGGTGACAACAGACACCTCAGAGTTGCTAGGAGACTGCAATCACAAAAAATGTTGCATTGCTGTCTAATTTCAAAATTTTAAAAAGAGGTCTGAGAAAAATGGACAAATAATGAATACATAATGAGCAAAAATATCAAACTTACATAATTTAATACTCTGGAACTTTAATGTTGAAATGTCAGTGCACAGCAAGTTGTTCTTTACAGAAGCAGACCTGACCTCAAGGCTTGTTAACTGCTTGGTTAGAAATTATCAGCCCTCATACAGTTAAGAATAAAATGGCATGAATAGAGAGATTAATGGAGTGTGCAGCTTTCTGACTTGCCAGAAATTGAACATTCACTTCTTTTGAAAAAATCAATATAGAAAGGTGCAGATGCAGCTTATCATGATGTAGCCCTGCAAACATTGCACTTGTCAAAAATTTGCTCTAGTCTACTTATGGTATATTAATGTTCTCACAGCAATCTTCATGCCTGTGTGTACACACACACCATACAAACAAAACAAAAACCACAAAAACTCATGAGCATTTGTGCAAGCCATTTTCTGGTGTGCCCTCCTCCTTCCCCACTGGTCTGTTCATTAACTTCACAAAATATTGCTGCATAGAAATCTGATTCCATATTCGCATTGGAACACCAACTGACTATGACTGGAGCCAAGAAGCTTTTCCACCCAATTGCAAGCTGGGGAGGGGGGTATGTTATGATATATGTATCCCTAACTGTCATGGCGTGCCCAGGGTCTGATGAGGAAAGGGATTCTGAGGCAGAGGCAGAGACAGACCTGGAGATACTTGGAGGTTTAGGAGAGGACCTTCAGCTGGGGGCCTTCCCTGCAGCCTCCAAGGACAAGCAGGACTCGGAGGAGGAAGAGGCAGATCGTATCATGCCAGTACCAGGACCACAGAGAGAGGACATGCCAAAGAGTTATTGAGAAGCTCATCCCAGCTAGAGGCCAAGAGGAGACCTAATAAACAACAATTGAGGCACACTGAGGTTCCTTAAAAGGAGCCAGCTGCTTCAGTCCCTTGTGGCCGACAACCAGTCTTGACAGTTCTGTCGTTGCTGTGAACTCTCATACCTTGAATTGGACTCTGTTTTCTAGACCCTTGGAATGGACTTTAGACTACATTTATGCTTATCCCTTTTGCTGTTTGAAATTTGACTAGGTTTTACAGTCTGGACTTTCACTCTGAACTCCTGTTTCCTGCTCTCTGCCAGCTAAGGTAAACAGGACACTAATTGTGAGAGACCAGAGAAGACTGTCATTCATCTCGCATGAAGCAACAGCAGCAAAGGATGTAAGAAATAGCAGGAGAAGCCAGTCCTCTCTACTGTGTCCCTTGAAATCATTTCTGACTTATGGCAACTCTAAGGTGAACCTGTTATGCGGTTTTCTTAGTATTTGTTCAGAGGGGGGTTGCCATTGTCTTCTTCCGAGGCTGGGAGAGCGTGACTTGCCCAAGATCACCCAGTGGGTTTCCTTGGCTGAGGGGATTTGCTCTCTGGTGACCCACGCTCCAAGGGCAACACTCAAATCACTACACCACACTGGTTCTCTGTCATATCTACTAAAGGTAAAGGTTTCCCTTGACATGAATGTCTAGTTATAACATGAATGTCTAGTTATAACCAACTTAGGGAGGCGGTGCTCATCTCCGTTACTAATATGAGTATCTTAATCATGTGGCCAGCATGACTACATGGAATGCTGTTCCCTTCCTACCAAAGTGGCACCTGTTTATCTACCTGCACTTTTACATTCTTTCAAACTACTAGGTTGGCAGAAGCTGGGACTAGTGAAGGGAGCTCATTCTGTCATGCAATGCCTGAGCCTTGACCTGCTGACCTTCCAACTTTCCGATCATCAGAATTGGTATCTTAACCACTAACCCTCTACTACAACGTAATAATTAAATGTAATTGAAACTGTGGTGCGTTACAGACCACCCATTTGGGGCGGCCTGTAGGTGCTCCTTTCCCCGCTGGATCGGGGTCTCAGCTGCCAGAACAGTAGCCTCTGAGGCCCTGATCCACCGTTTTCCAGGCTGCAGGGAAGTGGCAAAAGGCTTCATGCCCCAAGGACACCCAACGGCGGTGGGGAGGAGGAGAAAGGGGCTGCTCGGCCCGTTTCTCCTTTGCGTCACTGGCGCAGCCATCTAAAGGCTGCACCAGCAATGCAAACCGTGGAAGGAGCTCTGTTTTGGAGCTCCTTTGTGCGCCACAGAAAGGGCGCTCTATGCGCCCTCCCGCGGTGCAAAGACGTCATGTCCGCGCCGCCCCGTTTGGAGGCGGCGCGTTTGTGACATCATAATGGCGGCCCCTGTGTGGAACGGGCGCCGCCATTTTGTATGTCCTTGGGACGTATTGGGGTTAGGTGCGTGCGTAAGGCACGCACTTTGCCTAACCCTTGTACGTCCCCAGGACGTACTTTACACCCGTTTGTAACGGGCCTAAGATTCACACCTTTCCTTTTTCATTCATTCATTTTTAGAACTGTAGAGCAGAATGGCATTTCACTGGAAAAGGGCCCTGGGCGAGTAGCAGTCTTAAAAATTGAGAGTTGTGTGCATTTATTGAGGGAATGGTTGCCAGCTTTTATTATTATTATTATTATTAGCCTTTTCCTGGGCATTTTAACAGTGACCTATTTCCCTCTATGCTGTATACAGATGGGGTAGAATTTAGGGGGTATGCAAACTGTACGGGGTGATTCCCCAGAGGGAGATGTCACCCAGTGGGGAGATATACCCGTTGCAGCTGCTGGGCAAGTGTGGCCCAGCAACCACAGCAGTCCCTTCCATTTGGGCTTTGGCGCAACTGCAGGCACAGCAGAGCCCAAATGGACCTCTGGGGGCTGGCACTGTCCCCTCCAGCAGCCACTTGTGGGGGACAGCCCCTTCCATTTGGTTTTAGCATGGTTGCAGCCTGCCCCCCCATTGCCTCCCCCCACACCAGGTGACACCAACCCCTGGTATGCCTTTGCTCTATGACATCCTTGCATCAGTGCATTTCCATTGTTGCCTCTTTTTAAGCCTGTCATGAGTCATGTCTGCCCTAGGCCCACATATGGTTCCACAGGACAGTTCTTCTGGCAGCCAGCCCTCCTGAACTCCCAAGACTCCTGGGTTGTTGTTTTTTTCAGGTTAAATAGCATAATTGCTATATTGAGGAGCCCCATGTAGGCAGATTGCTACACTGCATAGAGTTGTTAACATTTTACATAGATCATAGTCTCCCCACATTGCTTAACATCAAAACATTTTTCAGTCCAAAAGTAGACATCTGGTCATTTCATTTTACCCCCGCCCCCTTCCCAATGTCACCCTTGGAAGATTTTACGGACAGGAAATTGGCTCAGGGACCCACTGAGGTTAACCGCTCCTAATTTAACCACTTGTCTGGTAGTCATAGGCTATGAGGAACTGCAGACTGGTGATGGAATTCCCTGCACACAGAAGACTAGCAGAGGAGGGACTCCATCTCTCGACTGTACTCAGCACAGAATTTGAGATCCTCTGTTCCTAGCATAGGAATACACTGGGCTGCTGCAATAGGGACAGAGTGCTAGATCTCCTGCTAACCACTATCAAGCTAGCATAAAATATTGCAGGTGCATTACTTTTTGTTCTTATTTACCATACTGCAGTATAACTAGTACTTTATTTAATAGGTTCTTAAAACTTTGAGTTACACACCATTCTTTCCACATCATGTATTGTGGAACTGAACTAACAGAATTATTAGTGTGTTTGATTTCAAGATTTGTGGTTTGTAGAGCAAAGCTGAGTGCTCATATAATCACTAATCTCATGTATTATCTAATCTAATTTGTATTATTTTTCTCAATCAGTACATACGTATGTCCATGTGATGAAGTCTTAAACCAATTATTAATGTATCAATCTACTTTATTATGTCTGTCAATTGACAATATATTGTATATAATATAGATGGAATGGGAATTCAAACTCTCTTCAAGCCAGTTGGTTTTTTGTTTTGTTTTTTGGTGGGGGGGAGGGAACCCAGGTTCTTTATACCCCCAACACCAGATTGTTTTTGTTTTGTTATGTTTAAACCAGTTTTTTTCCCCACGAGTGTGTAGGACTACACCATCATTAAGTAACAAAATACAATTCAGATGTTATGGCTGTTAGCTTAAATAATAATTGGTCTTTTAAAAGTTCTTTGTTAAAGCAAGTTGTTCTGGCTGAACTTATGTTAACTGAAGGATTTTATTCTGAATTGTATGCCTTACATTATAAAATAAAATAATTTTTAAAAAATCTTAAATCCAATTCTTAGCCCCAATTGGAGAGGCCCACTGAATTAATTGAACTTACTTATGAAGTTCTCATTGAAGTCCACTCTCACAAGTGTTAACAGCTGAATTTAGGCCAGGGTGCTTAACACAAGATGTAGACTTTTTTCCCCATCATAAAGAAAACTGCCACCTCTTGCATTGAGGATCCCATCCCACCTCCCTTGGAGGTTTGCAATATTAAAATAAAATAAAAAAGCTTCTCTATTACCAAGGCTAGAATTTGCTTGTCATTAGAGAATATGGGGAAAGAAATTGTCTGCATACATTTCAGAGATCTGTTGAGAGCATGTGGGTAGAGGGAAGAGCAGTACATTTCTGTACAGAGGGAGACATTTTGCTTCTCTATCAACTTGGCCACCCATTTTAAGGTAAGGAGAACAGATGTTGCTTTTCTGCAAGTTTGTCCCCAATTGTGCAGGACATTTTGAGAGATAAGGCTACCACTGTCTACATGGTCCTATCTTACTTGGCATATCTTCAATTAGACATTCATTTTTGTACGATATTGGTGGGATACAAACCGCCATATAGTACGTCTTCTATACATACTAGGGTTAGGAAGGGGTGGTGCTTCCGCACCCCCCTAACCCTAGTACGTATAGAATACGTACAACATGGCGGCGCCCCTTCCACATGGGGGCCGCCATGTTTACGAACTGGACGCATAGCGTCCAGATGTGTCACGGTGCCTATGACATCGCGAATGAGCCAGCGGCGCCTCGCGACATCATAAAGGCGCTGCAAAAAGAAGCTCCGAAATGGAGCTTCTTTTTTGCTCCACGCGGGAGCCATGCGGTTTGGCTGCTGCAGCTCCCGCGCGGAGCAAATGGCGCCGGCGGGAGACCACCACAAAGCGGCGGTCTGTATCCCGCCATTGTCATGGCCAGCCAAGAGCCAGACTCAGAGGAGGAGGATGTAGCTCCTCTAGTGCAAGGGGAAATTGAGGCTACACCAGGTGCTAATCCTGCTCTGTCAGATCCCAGCTGTGACCTCTCAGCCCCAGAGGAGGAGGCTCAGCCAGGTCCTAGTGCTGGAGGGATTCCTCCCGAGGCTCAGCAGCCTAGTGGCGACTCTGGGGAAGGCCTGGAGGTGCCTTCCTTTAAGCAACGCAGGGCTGAGAGTGCTTGCATGCGTTGGTTCAGGAGAATTGCTGAGAGACAATTGGCAAACAAGCCTCAGCTGGCACTGAGAAGAGAGTCTCCTACTCAACCACCTGGGAGAGGCTGACTTGGTGCCAGAGTTTATTGTAGTATCCTTCTGTGTGATTACTGTCAGCACTGGCTCCTTGCTCCCTGGAACCCTTGTTTGCCTTGAACCCTTGTTTGCCTTGAACCCTTGACTTTGGAACAGACTGGACTCTTGTTACCTTCTGGCTGCCCTGACCTTGGACTGAACTGACTTCTGTGGACTCTGAAATCCTTTGTTACTGGTGTGCTTTTTGTGGACTAGCTGAAAGGTCTGTAGCCTGCCTTTTAGCTCCTTTTTTTTGTTAAACAATCCTTATCAGCGTTTGTTTGGACTTGTGCTGGCTGTAGTCCAGGAGAGATATTAGATCATGACTGCATATGAAAATGCCTGTTACCTGTAACTGGTTAAAGAGATTACTGTACCGGCTTTTGTTCCCATTTTTAAAAGGTCAATGAGAAGCCTGGGTTGGGTATGGGATGAGGACTACCTGGGGATGGAGCTGTGTGATAGAATCTGCCCATGTGTATTTATATTCTGGGCGTAGCACAGGAATAAAAACCAGTGTGCTAATCTCCTATATTAGAAAGGGTAAGCAAGATTGTATCTGGAATCAGATATTCTCCAATTGTTGGCATCAAATGAAACATAGCAGAAACAGAGCATTTACTCCATGAAAGAATAGTTGTGCTTTCACTGCTTTGGCATATATTACTTTGAGACACTGGAACTATTGTAAGAATCCCAATAAATAAGTTTCTGGTTTTCTTTTCTTAAAGGAATCAAGAATAAACCTAGAAGTGGAATCCCAGTTAGGGACACCACATCACAAATTGCAACAACTGGTGCCAGAACGTCTTAGAACATTTCTCAGGAAAGCAGTTGGTATAACATACTGGCAAGAAAGGTTTAATAGTTTCCAAGGATGAAAATTATCCTGTGCAGTTTATTGTTCTCAGTCTGCCAGGGCCCCAGAGGATATATATAAAAATTTTAATATATATATTTTTTAAAACCCAAGGTTTTTTAAATCCACACACACAATTAAACCAGTATAAAAATTAATCTTGCTTTTAGTAACCAAACACCATACAAACTATTGTAGTCTAGACTGCCAGCCAGAAGATATCTCTTGGAAACAAGTCCCACAGCTGAGGCAATGTTACTGAGAAAGCCATGAAACCTATCTCATGAATGGACCTTTGGTATCCACTGGGGTTGGTTCCAAGACTCCCCATGGATACCAAAATCTCTGGATGCTCCATTGTATACAATGAGTTGCTAAAATGGTGTCCTTTATATAAAATGGCAAAATCAAGGTTTGCTTTTTGGATTCCCCTCTGCCCCCCCCCCAAGTCAGGGAAGGTTGAATCTATGGACATGGAAAGCCAACTATATTCACAAACTAGTCTCTTGGGGTGGTGGGACACACAAGGCTTCTATAAGTGATATATAAGAAATCAGATATCCTCATCCCAAGATGTTTAGAATGTGTATGCCAAAACATGCTCCTTTAATTGAACTTGGAAGCAAATTAGAAGGCAAAGCAGTTAATATACTGAGGCCTGGCCTGGAAGACAAAGAGCCCTCCTCCAACCACCATCTTGAGGGGGAGAGAGGCCTGGCCTGGAAGACAAAGAGCCCTCCTCCTTTTGTATTGTTTTGCAATTTTAATGTACACCGCTATGATCATTGCGGAATAGCGGTCTATAAATAAAAATTATTATTATTGTTGTTGTTGTTGTTGTTGTTGTTGTTATTCCTCTCGGGCAGGTTCCAGATGGTGAGGGTGGGGGACAGTTGAAACCACTGGGAGAGATCATCCGGAGACATGGGGCACGGGGTTATCAGTACGCTGATGACACCCAAATATGTTTCTCTATGTCTCCGACTGCTACAGTGACTAAGGATGGCATCTCCCCTCTGCATCCCTGCCTTGAGTCAGTAATGGGTTGGATGAGGAAAAACAAACTCAGGCTGAATTCAGAGAAAACGGAGGTACTTGCTATAGGCTCTTTAGGTCTGAGGAAGGAAATTTGTCCACCACTCCTAGACAGGGTTATACTTCCCCTGAAGGATGAAGTTTGCAGTTTGGTAGTACTTCTGTATCCGTCTCTATGTTTGTCATCTCAAGTAAATGCGACGGCCAGAAGTGCTTGGTACCAACTTCGGCTGATACCTCAACTGCGACCCTACCTCAACCAAAAGGACCTTGAAGCTGTAGTACATGCTCTGGTAATCTCTCGTCTTGATTTCTGTAATGTGCTCTACATGGGGCTACCCTTGTATCAAGTTCGGAAGCTCCAACTAGTGCAAAATGTGGCAGCCAGGTTGGTCACGAGCTCTTTGAGATTTGACCATATAACACTTATTTTGAAAGATCTACACTGGTTCCCAATCAGCTTCCGGGCACAGTACAAGGTGTTGGTTATCACCTTTAAAGCCCTATATGGCTTGGGCCTGAGTTACTTACTGGAACGCATCTCCCTATACAATCCACCCTGCACTCTAAGAATAAGTGGGAAGAATCTGCTGGAGGTACCAGCATCCAAACATGTCTCTACTTCCCAAAAAGCATTCAGCATAGCTGCCCCTAGACTATGGAATGGACTCCCAGAGGAGACTCGCCTTATTACATCCTTGGAAATTTTCAAGAGGGCAGTAAAGCTCTTTTGCCACACATATCCTCCTGACCTCCTATGAAGACTATTAGTATGGAACAAGAGCATTTGATCCTGTGATTGATGTTTCATGTTTTTAGCTCTGGTTTTAATTATGTGGTAACTAATGTTGTAATATTGTAATTGTTTTTAACTTTGTTGTGATCCTGCCTTAATTCATCGGGAGAGGCGGGAAGATACAGTTGGCCCTTCTTATACACGGATTTTTTTATACACAAATTCAAGCATACACGGTTTGAAAATGTTCAAAAAAAGTATAAATTTCAAATATCAAACATTGATTTTCCATTTTTTATAAGGGACACCATTTTGCTATGTCATTATATTTAATGGGACTTGAGCATACACTGATTTTGTTATACATGGGGGATCTTGGAACCAAACCCTAGCGTATAACAAGGGTCCACTGTATAAATAAAAACTATTATTATTATTATTATTATTATTATTATTATTATTATTATTATTATCATTATTATTATAAAACCAACAATATTTGGTGTCTAAATACTACACTAGGTAATCTGGCCAGCCCATTTTAGTTTCCTCAGGTAGAGTACATTATAATAGTCTAATTAATAGTCACATGGGCCTGAAACACCCAGGCAAAAAGCACCAGCTTCAGGCCAATCCAGGGGCGTGGCATGCAGATAATGTATGCCCCTGAATTGGCTGGAAGCCACTGGGACCACCTAAACCAGCCCAAACCCAACTGCAAAAGGAGCAGAAAAAAACACTTCTTGCTGACAGTTCATTCTGGACTGTGGCAGCAGCTGGCCTTGGGACTACAGCGTCCATTTGCTGCCATTCTGCACCACTCAGGGCTTGATCAGAGCTGGAACTGCCAGTCTGTTTGACCCTAATTTGAGTTAGTGAACTAAACATTTATGGTTCTGATGTGCACAGTATTTCATGAAAGGTGATAATGTAATAACGGGATGAAATGCCAGTGTTCTGATAACTATAAAATCAAGAACATTGCATTCCTGTTCCACTTTTACTTTATCCAGCACTTGCATCACAAGCTCACAAGAAGTTATTTTTCATTGTCTACCTTGTTGAAAGCTCACTGAAAAGGCCATTTCCCTTGGGGGGAAGGTGGAAATGGAGCTTACATATTTTATGTTCAAAAAACAAAACAGTAAATGTGATGGCTGCCACTTAAAACACATACAAGGTTCTGATCTGAGTGAACTGATACAAGGTTCAAATAAACATCACATATTTCTGAGTTTAAATATTCTACCTTATTAGAGCTGACATTTTGCCTTAAGTGCCAACCAATGGAGTAACATTCTTTTAAAATAAACTGACAGGGCTACTGAGGACCTTGCCTTCTGCAGGCATTATTTTAGTTTTGGAGTTTCATTAAAGATGTATAAGCAAATACTGATGTATGCAGCAGCTCTGCAGAATTCAGCCAATGGTGGTATTTTGGCATTCTTTGGGGACTAATAATTTGAAACAGCAGGGGTGGAGGAAAAGAATTTGCCACATCTGACATTTAGCTAATCAGAATGAAAGATTAGTGATCTAGGAGTCCAAGTAGACCACAAGTTGAACACGGGTCAACAGTGCAATGCTGCAGCTAAAAAGGCCAATGAAATTTTAGACTGCATCAAAAGTATAGTGTCTAGATAATAGTGCCACTCTATTTTGCTTTGGTCAGGCCTCACCTGGAATACTGTGTCCAGTTCAGGACACCACAATTCAAAAAGGATGTTGAGAAACTGAAGCATTTCTAAAGGAGGGTGACCAAAATGGTAAAGGGTCTGGAAACCATGCCCTATGAGGAAAGACTCAGGGAGCTGGGGGTGTTTAGCCTGGAGAAGAGAAGGTTAAGAGGTGATATGATAGCCCTGTTTAAATATTTGAAAGGATGTCATATTGAGGAGGGAGCAAGGCAGCAAGCTTGTTTTCTGTTGCTCCAGAGAACAGGACACAGAACAATGGATGTAAACTGCAGGAAAAGAGATTCCAGCTCAACATTAGGAGGAACTTTCTGACAGTAAGGGCTGTTCAACAGTGGAACACACTCCCTCGGAGAGTGGTGGGGTCTCCTTCCTTGGAGGTCTTTAAACAGAGGCTGGATGGCCATCTGTCGGGGATGCTTTTATTGAGAGTTCCTGCATGGCAGGGGGTTGGACTGGATGGCCCTTGCGGTCTCTTCCAACTCAATGATTCTATTTCTATTTTTAAATATAGCTTGCTCAGTGTGGCTCTGAATTTGATTTCATGTGCTGAGCTTACTTTGTAAATATATTTACAAGACACATGTCTGGGAAAAAGTCTGTTCATTGTACCTGGATGGTACAGTATATACATTAAATTCAACTGTATAAAGCAGCAAGGAAGAGGAGCCTGTTAAAGTGACAACATTGCCATGCTGAGAGGATGATATGAACGAAGGGATACCATGTGGGCTTTTCAATGTGTGTTGAAGCAGTCATGAAATTGTTTCATCCCATGCTCAGCAAAATTCTGTACATAATGCAACATGCAGCTACTTTTTGCAAGTTTGTACTTTCATCAGTAATCATTCCAAGTCTTTGCTGTTTTCTATTAATAGGTTGTTGTCGTCTGCATATCTTAAATTGTTGATGTTCCTTCCACCAATTTTCACGCCTCTGTCCGCTAATCCTGTTTTACATATGATACATATATTAATAAATTATAGATAATTTAGATATAATATAGATATTATAAATTGTAGATAAAAGAAGGAGGGAATCCACAATGAACCCCAGCAGCTTATAAAGAAAAAAGAATAGGGTGGGTGGTTGATCCCAATTACCTTATTCCTACTAGGAGGGCTCTACCCAGTGGCTGAACCTGTTGGCTGAAAATTCTTAGCATTATTCAGTCTGACCAGCTGTCCTGGGGGCACCGGCAGAGTGAGTCCTTTGCTGAGTGATATACAACAAATGAAAGTTCAGCACATTGCAGCAATGATACAATTGCTTCTGCATAGATTTTACTCAACATGACAGTGTGGTCATGTGATTTGACCTTCAGTGTGCTCTATTGGTCCCCAATAGAACCTAGCAGGCATAATTAAGTATAGACCAAAATTAGCCCCAAGTATTTAAAGTCTGAGAAATGTTGACTCAGTTATATATTGAAGTAGAAGGGAAACCTAATGACCATTGGACAGGAGCTGATATAATTAATTCTCTGGGTGATCTTTTTTTTCATCCATAAGGGAAATGGCAACTAGCAGAGCAGATTATACCTAAAGTCCCTTAATCCTCCATTAGTTTGGGGAAAATTTATGGATCTTGTAGGTATGCAGAAGGCTGTTAGGGAAAGGAAGGAAAATGTGTTTTGTTTGCACAACACTGGACAAAGCTTGGTATGAATAATCGCACAGAAATTATCTGTGATGATGAGATTACTGTCAATGTATAAATTCACTTTAGTAGAAAATCTATTTTGACCAAGATGGTGTTAAGGAAAAAAGCAACATGGAATATACAGTAAATGAAATAAAACATGTACGTGAGAGTCAGGATGACTCAGCAGAAGCCAATTGGGAACCACACAGGTGTAAATGGTAATACAATTAACAAGTCCAAACTGCCAAGGACAGAAATGTAAAGTGGATAATTGGACACACCTGACAATTGTTAAGTGGTCAAGGCTGAGATGATGAAATCATTAATTGTAGGATGAACCAAGAGAAGCAATGAGAATGATGTACACGCCTACTGGGTGGAAACAGACAACAGTGGGTGGTACCATGCATTGACTATAATAATGACTATGCATCCCAATGTATTTTGTGGGTAGTAGTAGTGGATAGTGAGGAGTATAGTATTGTTGTATTGGAGTTGTGTTGGATAGTTGTGGAGCTGTATATAGTAGAATAAAGTAGATCTTTTATATAAGACTACTGAGTTGTCTGGTGTCTTGGGTGAAGCTACAAGAACCAGCTGAATCCTGAAGAAGGGTGAAGACTTCTGTGGAAGCAAGAGTGAGAAGGCTTGGAGAGTTTGTCGGGGTCTTCAGCCTATTCTCTGTAACTCTGCTAAGCTATAACCACTGGCCAAAACTGGTCAGCGCGGTGCACAACCAGGTGGTGAGTTCGAGCCAGAGGTGAAGAGCTACAACTTCCATCATCCCTGACAGATGGTGCCCATGGTGCACGGTAAGGCTCAGGAGTGTGTGGACGCTCCGCTCTACCGAGCCCTACTTTCAGCCCCAGGCCAGCACAAAGCACCGGTCTGTACTGGGCCATACTTTGCTTGGTGGAAAAATATTCAGCTGCATTAAGAAATTCTGTTAGCAGACACCTTGCTTTCTGAACTGTTATTTTAGTTAGGGGTTTCTTAACTTAAAAATAAAACAAAAAAAAGCCCATCTTTTGTTTCTGAACAAGACTTAAAACTTGATTTAATAATGTTAATCAAAGTGCTGTGCTCAAGCCATAGTTTGCAACCCAACACCAGCTGCAGAAGAAAGCCCCACTTCATTTGACAGAGTGTATTTCAGAGTCAATATAGTATAAATAAGACTATATTGCTTGATTTATTCCTTTCATTCCCCTTATTAAAGTTTAGCAATTGAACTGAGAATGGGAAGTACTAAATCTCTTGCATTAGTATTCAGCATATGCTCCAGCACACTATACTACTGTCTGTAGTGTCGCTTTTATTTTATTGTATTTGAGGGACATGTTTGATTCCATAGCAACAGCACTTAATAGCTTTAGACTGTAAAAGCAAAATAATAATAATATTGCAGTACTTGACCAGTGGTAGAAACAAAAACAATGAATAATTTCTGAAATGAAAGATCAGTTTATTGCACAAATAAATACTTACCTTCTGTGGTAATTTTGTTAGATAAGTTTATTAACCATTTTTCTTCCTCAAAATAGACATCTTACATTCTGAATATAATGCCAAATAACTACTTAGGTGATACAGCTTATGGGAAATGTGGAACTAGCTAATTTCTGAAACAGCAGTAGCTGAAAATCATGTGCCACATGGTACATATGTAAAGAAATTTAGGTTCACGGTGAAGGTTGAAGATTCTTCTGACCCCTTTTAACTTGCTGAACAAAGAAATGAAGTGGCTCATATGGAGCAGTAGCCTTTTTATGACAGGAATTTGTCCTCACATGAAAGCTTCATACAGACACCTTGATATGGAACTTCATTTCTTCAGCATCCCAACTGTATAAAGACTTCAGCAACGTCAAATCTTTGAACAACATGGGTTCAAGCAGATTTGACGAATCAAATATACAGAGCAGGTGTTGGTAACACTGAAAAGATCATAGTGTATGTGAGAGGGAAGCTCTGTCATGGCATTTCAGTCCATAAATGTTAATATCATTATGAACATGTATGTTTCACTTTATTGTGAATAAAAAAGCAGTTTTTTCTTAAAATGTACAATGAAGGGAGCCTAGACTTGAACATTGCAACTACGTATTTTTGTACCTTGTGAATTTTGCCAAACCTGAAACCTATGAGGAATCTATTTTTGAATCAAATATTCCTCTTGTTGAAGAATCAGATATTTCTCTGTAATAAAAGTGCATAAATCTCACCTTCTCTGCTTAGCAGATAAAATTGGAGGAAGGAACATCAATAAATAATGATATGCAGATTAAACCATACTTTGTCGCTGTTGTTTGCCTTCAAGTTGTTTTTGCTCATATGGCAACCCTAAGGGAAACGTATAACAGAGTTTTCTGGGGCTGAGAGTATGTGACTCTTCCAAGGTGGGTTTCTATGGCAGAGCAGGGAGTCGAACTTTTGATCTCCAGAGTGATAGTCAAACTACTATACATGCTGGTTCTGACTAATAGCAGAAGGTAGCAAAGACTTGAAACAATGAAGAAAATCAAGGAAGAAAGTGCAAAGGCAAGTTTACTGCTGAACATTTAAAAAACAAAAATAATGACCACAGATGATTTACAAATCATTGAAGTAGATGATGAAGCCATTCAAACAGTTGAATGTACTTTAGCTCAGTAATTATCAGAATGGAGACTGCAATCAATAAATCAGTAGAAAGCTAGCACTTGGAAGAGCAGTTATGAAGGACATAGACAAGATCCTGAAGTACAAAGATATGTATTTGAAATCGAAAGTTAGGATTTTCCATGCCATCATAGTTCCAATTTCTATGTATGGTTGTGAAAGCTGAGTTGAATGTCTCTCATTCATAAGGCTGAATGTTGTAGTTAAAACAGGTCCAGTGGATATAATATTGGCACTCGCTTGTCCTATATTACTGGATATATTTCAGTTTGTGAAGCCTGAGAATGTGGACAGGATCCTTGGAGAAGTGAGAACCAACACATGTAAACTGAATCCTTGTCCTTCCTGGCTTCTAGAGGGGAACTGGTTGAGTGGGTAAGACAGTGGTGAATGCCTCACTCCAGCAAGGGAGGTTTCCTTCCTGCCCAAAGGAGACTGTGGTGAAACTGTTCCTGAAAAAGGCCTCCCTGAACCCCACCGTTCTGAATAATTATTGGCAAAAAATATTACATTTCGGAGCAAGGTTCTGGAGTGTGTGGTGGCCTCCTAGCTCCAGGCAGTTTCTCTATGAGACAGATTATCTAGATCCATTTCAGTCTGGCTTCAGGCCTGGTTATGGAGCAGACACAGCTTTAGTTGCCTTGGTGGATGATCTACACAGGGAACTGGACAGGAGGAATGTGTCCCGGTTGGTTCTGCTGGACCTCTTGGTGGTTTTCGATGTCATAAACCATGGTATCCTTTTGGGCCACCTCTCTGAGATGGAACTTGGGAGCACTGTTATGCAGTGGTTCTGGTCTTACTTGGAAGGCCAAACTCAGACGGTGGTGCTGGAAGACACCTTTTCAACTCCCTGGCTGTTGACTTGTGGAGTCCCACGGGGTTCAGTTTTGTCCCCCATGCTGTTTAACATCTACATGAAACCACTGGCAGAGGTCAACTGGAGTTTTGGGGTGTGATGTCACCAGTATGCTGATGACACCCAGCTTTGCCTTTCCTTTCCATCCGATTCCCAGGAAGCTGCCTTGGTACTGAATGTCTGCTGTCAGCAGTGGACTGGATGAATGCAAACAAATTGAAACTTAATCCAGACAAGACAGAGGTGTTTCTGGTCAGTCAAAAGGCATTTCAGGGAATAGGGCCTCTATCCTATGTGCTAAATGGGGTTATACTACTCCTGAAATCTCAGGCTTGCAGCTTGGCTATTCTCTTGGATTCAGTTTTGAGCTTGGATGTCAAAGTTTTAGCAGTGGCCAGGAGTGCATTTGAATAGTTAAAATTAGTGTGCCAACTGTGCCTATTCCTTGAGACAGATCTGGCTTTGGCAACCCATGACTTGATTACATCCCATTTGAACTATTGTAATGGGATTGCCTTTGGAGACTGTCTGGAAACTTCAACAGGTTCAAAATACTGCAGCCAGAGTGCCGACCAGGATGTTATGCTGACTGGTACTAGAAAGCATATAACTCTTTTGTTAAATCAGTTTTGCTGGCTACCGTTTCATTTCTAGGTGCAATTCAAAGCCTATGGTGCTTAGCTCAGACCATGTGAAAGACCGTATCTCCCCATAGAAACCTGCAGGAATGCTAATATCTTCATGAGAAGGCTTTCTCTCAATGTACAGCACATTGCAGAAGTCTAACCACAAGATTACCAGTATGCATACCAGCTGTCCCCCTTCCTAGAGCTAGAGGACCTAAATATGGTAATGGTAATCTTTAAGTCCTCTAGCTCTAGGAAGTGGCACAGCTGGTGTAATAGCTGAAACTGATAGTAAGCACTCCTGGCTATTGCATATATCTTGGATGTCATTTGGAGTGATGGATCCAGAAGTACACCCCAGAGCTACAAATAAATATAACCTCATTAGGACTGATTGACACACCTCCAATCGCAGGTTAAGACTCTCCTTAGTTAAGCATCTCCATCTTGTCCAGATTGAATTTCAGATTGTTTTTCCTTATGCAGCCCATTACCCCCTCCAGGCATTCATTAAGACGAGACACGCTGTCCTTAGCTGAGGCTGTTTTTAAGGATTTACCTTTTGAAACAATTCTGAATGCTAATATTGGAACTGATTTCCCACAAAAGTAAAATTCCACAAAGATAATGTAAGATGCTCACATCACTTTTGTCTGCAAATGTCACTCATCAGTCTTCCAGTAATCATTGAGAAGGGGAATGAGAGTTTTGCAGCATCCCCACATTCTCTGTGCTTTGAACCAACCATGTAGTCTTGTAGAGCATGAGAGGCATATATATGACAGTGTGATACATTAATTCTTTAAAGCTGTATTGTAAAAGTCATCTTAAGACAGAATTCTCCAGATTGTATCACTGGGAAAGCAACAATCATATGTTCACCCATCAGTAATTTTCCCCAAACAGTTATGGCAAAAATATGCCAATAAAAATAGCTAATATAAGAGAAATGAACACATGTGTTTGCACAGTATCTACTGTTGTGCAAAACAAACTACAGAATAATCACCTTATTTGAAAGAAGTGGGCTCAGAGTGTAAAACTTTTCCCATTTTTACAACTGTGCAAATCTCTTATCTACATCCTCCTGGTGCAAAGCTTCTCCCAGAAGCAGTAAATAGAATAGCACGTTAATATTCTAAAAATGGAATCACTCCTAATTATTTAGAAGACACTTGATTTGTTAATCTGTAGAAACGGAAAACAAATAAATAAGGTATAGTGGTGCCCTTTTCACTCATTTCTCACAAAACAGTTTTACAGATCTCTAGACCTATTGCCTGCTGTTTCTAATGGTATTTTAATGGCTTTTACTTCTGAGTGATTTGTTTTTGAACAGTAGGAGAAGGCAAAGATTTGGACTTTCCAATCCATTTATGAGGTCAGATGCAATAACACTGCACTGGAAGCTCAGTGTGATAGAAGCCACAGGATATTCCTAAGCAGAACTAAAAGCAGCAGGAGAACAAAGCCATTCCCACAGCTACATTGGCCTGCACATCAATTAACTCATTATTGGAGTCGAGCCATTAAGCAGATGCAACAGAGGAATAAACACTAAAGGTATGGACATTGGAAGAGGGGGCATGAACACCTCCCAAGATTAGTTGGCGGCAGGGTCTGTGCCGCCTCCCAAAATGGAAACACCAATACTCCCACATAGATGAGCCAATGCAGGAACAATCCGTGAGGACTGTACTATGTGATTGTTAGTTTTCTATTACTTTCATGGTCCTCAGATTATTACCTTCAGTTGTAGGAGGAAGAGGAGGAGGAGGATTGTTTTAATGCAAAGTACTGTGTTTTCATTTTTTTTATAAAAACAAACCCTCAATAATCAATCAATCAATTAAAATTAATAATGTCCTGCCTGCCAATATTGAGCCCCTCCTCCACCTTAAAACAGTTTCTGGGTCCCTAGCTAAATGTAAGAAGCTAAAAGCTAACAGTAAATTGAGAAACAAAAAGTGAAGGGAGATGTTTCAAAAGTATTTTTCAAGAGCAGAAAATATAATCAATATGCGGAAATTGTCGTGTTATATTATTCTTTACATGGTAACATAAGTAAAAGCTATAACCTCACATTGGAGCCAAAAAAAAATCTAAATAGAACAGATAGTGCTATGTTAACCTGAACAGTTATTTATAGAATCATGTAGCATACTCAAGACAATGTAACAGAAACACATAGATACATAAACTGAAATTACTTTGCATGTATCTCTTCTTGGACTAAGTAAGTAAGGAGTAAGGAAATCACTACACGTGGCATTTAAACTGCACTTACACCAGCAGCTTTGGCAATACTTATCACACACTGCCACCTCTGACCCATAGCTGCTCTGTCCTCAACCCATTCATTGACAGGGGAAACCCATCAATGACCTTGCAGTCACACAAGCCCCCAGCAAGAATGATGAAGGGGAGGGGTATACTCCATGATAAATCTTAGCAGTATATTTCCTAAGGGCTGTTTTTGAAATAAATGTTGTGGTAATATCTTTATTAGACTAGCAATATGGCACAAGGTTCTCTGTGCACGCTTTCAAAACCAGCAAAGCTTTTTTAAAAAGCATGCAGAGGAAAGTGAGAGTGTGTCAATCTGACCTAGCCTGCATGCTGTCTTTATGTGGGATGGAGGAATGATCTACAGACTATCAAATTAGGCTGATCAGGTTACGCTCCCTGGCCTGAACTCACTGGGAACAAGAAAATCTACAAAGAGAAATAAAATTTATTTCTCCATTTAAGAATACCAAAAAATCTTTGAAGACTCAAAACCCTCAGTCACTACTCAGTGCGAAGCACACAGCCCCATTTCTAAGAGAACAGCAAGTTCTTCAGGGTATTTCTATATTGTCAGGGTAGAGATAAATGTCTGCACTTGATCAGGCAAAGCATGTTGATAGGAGCGAAACTGGCTCAGTTGAAGGGAATCGAGTCCTTGTTTAAGGTGTCATAAACTGCACTTCAGTGTAAAATCTCATGGCGAGTAGCTAAGTTTGGTATTTCTCAAATCATAATACTTTTTTATGCAGCCAATCAAAAGCCTCACAAAATTCTCTTTGTGAAAGAATTATGTTTCAGATAGTCATTGTTGTAAAAGTGAACAGAGAAAAAGTGATATATTAATATACTGTACAGTGGGCTCTTGGTATCCATTGGGGTTTGATTCCAGGACCCTTTGTGGATGCCAAAAACCATGGATGCTCAAGCCCCATTAAATACAGTGGCATAGTAAAATGGATGCTTGAAACCGTGGATAAAGAATCCATGCTTATGGAAGACCAACCGTATATCACATTTTAAAAGTGATTCCATATTCAGTTAATTATGAGGCCACATTAAACAATGCTTCAACTAAGTGGTTCTTGGATGGGAGATCAGCAGTGAATATCAGGTGCTGTAGACTATATTACAGAGGAACGAAGTGGAAAACCAATCTTTGAGTATTCTTTGCTTAAGAAAACTCTATGAAAAATTATTGGGGTCTGTGTAAATTGACAGGTAACTTTAAGGCACAGAAACAAACGTGAGTCTCCTGGATTTATAAGAAACATATACCTTGTGTGCCATATGTATCCAAACACATGTAATATCCAAATCAGACATTACCATAAGCACTGAAAGAAACATATCTGCCATTGTGACAGCTATTTTTTATTGTACCATCTGTTTTGACTCTAGCTAGCTCCTAAATTTAAAATATAACAGGCTTATAATTATTGACTGATTATCTTCTGTAAATGCTTTAACAAAAGAGAGCATGCTCTTACAAAAGGGAACATCTGGGAACAAGCTGAGAGCTGTAATTTTAAAAGTTAATGGTTAACCATGGTTGCAGTTTTATTGGCCATATCCATGGGTATAACTCAGACTGAAATAAAATAGAACATTATAAAGAAAATATGTCTGGCTCTATCAGGACTGTCTGGAACAACTGCAGTTTGCACTATGGATAGATTGGGACAACATATTGTTACTAGAAATCCTTAGTGCTTGGTATCTGGTTCTAAAGGATAAACAGGAGACAGTGATGAAGAAATATAATAAGGGGATGGGGAAAGGAGGATCATTCCTACTTCCCTACTGAGGTACTGATGATTAGACCAAAACAAATACAAGATCAGATACGTTTTCATCAGGAAAAGGAATCCTTCCCTGCAGTATGGTCAGAATTAGGAACCTATCAATGCAACAGGCAGAGCAAAACAACAAGGCTAACCTCAGGAAACTTTCCTGGACATTTCTGGAACAGTGACCCTATGGTCAAGCTCCTGGATACTATTTTTAGCCACTTAACGGATAGCCTCTTCACCATTAATCATATTAGTCTTCTTGCAAACAATACTGACATTGCTGGACAGCTTTCTTCTGGTCAGTATTTTGGCTACCAATCCTTCAAGTTTCAAATAATTTTCCTCTTTTGGCTAAACCTTTGCCTTACCTAGCCCAGAAAACTAAGAATACTTTACTGTCCTAGCAAATGATTTCATACAGTAATTAAAACCATTGTACACATTTTACCCTGATCTCAGAGGTCTAGATTTGTGAGCTAATTCTATTGGAATGTATTGTTGATTCATCTGCTGGAAATGAATGGACAGGGAAAGATTAAGACATGTCTTCTACTGCACAGATACACAAATCTGATGTACATGTCCTATATTCTGTCATCCCAGATCATTATTTATTGTACCAATAGTTTTTCAATTATTGGAAGAGCTCAAGAGATATCATATCTTCTCAGTTATCAACTCTGAGATTTATATGGAACAAATGCAATACATCCCCAGCTAGGTGACAATTGTGTTTTTGAGTGAGAACTGTCATTTGTGAGTATGATAGTGACCTTTAGGTCTTCTTTGAAATCCTCACTTTCCATTAAAACTATGTCTAGGAAAGGACATTTAAGTTTTCAGCATGTTTGTTCTTTGATGGCATGATGATCACTTTGATGCTTGCATGTATTAATGAGTCATCACAGTTCAAACATCATAGAAAAGACTTTAATGTCTTACAAAGCATGATAGAGGCCAATCATTACGGACTGATTTCCACAAACAGACACAACATCCAGTTTCTTTTCACCCCCCCCCCCCCCCGCCCCTGCTTGATGGCAATGTGAATTGCCAGTAGTGAATGTGTGAACTTATTCACTTGGAAGGTTTTGTATCAGAATTGCCATGAAATGATATGCAGTCTATTCTACATCAGGCTGCCCTTGAAGATGACTCAGAAGCTACAGCTAGTGCACAATGCAGCAGCTAGACCATTCAGTGTAACATCATATAGAATCCATATAACAAGATTTTTTAAACAAATTGCACTGGTTACCAATACAGTTGGCTCTCCATATCCATGGACTTTTTTATTCATGGATTCAAGTATCCACAGCTTGAAAATATATTTTTTTAAAAATTGATCCTGCCATTTTATATAAAGAACAACATTTTACTATGCCATTGTACATAACAAGACTTGAGTATCCACAGATTTTGGTATCTAAAGGGAGTCCTGGAACCAAGCCCCAGTGGAAAACAAGGGCCAACTGTAAACCTCCAATCCAAATTTAAAGTGCTGATGATGGCATTCCAAGTGCTAAACAGCTTGGGATCTCAATACATGAAGAAGCACCTCTCCCTATAGGCTCCTGCCCAAGACCTGAGGGTCTGCAGAAGGGGCTCTCCTTTGAGTCCCATCAGTCAGAGCAAGACACTGTATGAGGACATGGGACAGGGCTAGCCTTCTCTGCTGTGGCACTCAGTTGCAGAATACCTTCCCTTCAGTGTCCTGACTAGAACAAACACTGAAGTCATTTTGACACCAAGTAGAAACATGGCCTTTGGGGCTAATTGATTTCATCAATATCTGCATGTGTGTGCTTTTAAATTGCCTCAAACTGTTTTAACTGGTTAAGCAAAGACTTGTTTTAAATTGCTAAGTATACTTTTATTGTTGTTCTGTGCCTTCAAGTCGCTTACAGAGACCCAAAGGCAACCCTATCATTGAGTTTTCTTGGCAAGTTTCTTCAGAGGAGATTTTCCATTAACAACCTCTGAGGATGAGAGACTACCAAAAGTCACTGAGAGGAGTTTCATACACTTTTAGACTGTTTAAATGATTCTCATTGATTAAATTGTTTTAAATATGTCTGTATTTTAAGTTTGATCTCTTTAACTTTTGCATTTTGTGAATTTTTAACTATGTATTTTTTTTTATTTGTTGTACATTGCAGTGAGTCCCAAACAGGGGAAAAGACATGATGATGATGATGATGATGATGATGATGATGATGATGATGATTTGATTTTATTGTGTGGCACCTCAGATCTTTGGATAGGATATAGGGCAGAATATAAGTGTGATATTAAAATAAAGTATAGCAGGTCCTCAGTATCCATGAACTTGCCATCCACGGATTTAAGCATATATGGACGGCACACCCCCCATTGTCCCCAATGGTGGTACATGCATGTGGCTGCAGTGCCATTAGGGACAGCCCCCATTGTCCCCAGTGGTGACACATGTACATGGCTGCCATTAGGGACAATAGGACTTCACCTTCTTATGTATACTGCCAGCCAATGCAGTTAATACTGTGATAAATATTGAGAATGGAGCAAGCTTATTTTCTGCTGCTCCAGAGAACAGGACACAGAAAAATGGATGAAAGCTACAGGAAAAGAGATTCCACCTAAACATTAGGAGGAATCTGTAGTGTCTGCTGCTGGAATCCAGTCTTGTAAGAATCCAAACAGAGTCCAATCTTCATGTAAAGTGATAAGTTTATTTGTCCATGAGCTACTGAGCACAGCCAGTCCCAGGAGAGTGCAATGAGGAAGGGAGAGAGAGCAATCCATTCCTCTCCAACCCTCTTAATAGTATATATATACTGCAGCTGATATCACTAAGGGCTGTGTCTTAAAGGTACCTTACATTACAGACTCCTCCTTCTGAGGTTTTTAAGCAGAGGCTAAATGGCCATTGGTCAGGGGTGGTTTGATTGTGGGTTCCAACATGGCAGGAGGTTGGACTGGATGGCCCTTGTGGTCTCTTCAACTTTATGATTCTATGAAATGGTCATATAATCTGACTTGGTAAAAGGCAACTTCCTATGTGAACTAATGCTCAGCATCCACAGATCGCCCAGTCAACCGAAAGCTCCAAGAGGAACAGTGACAAAATTCAGAGTGGATTCAACAGTCCCACAGAGGCAGGTTCACTACCCTGCATCTTGAGGGCAACATGATGCCCATCCTGGTTTATAAAATTTTAGCATGTTCTCATCTACTGCCAGGGTAAAAAATTAGAGGCAGCTGCTGCACAAGAGACAAGTATGCACAAAATGGCAGACAAAATGAAATAAACACTGTATTTTGGCACTTTGTTTTGAGCTAAAGTTATATAATTTATTCATTTCCTGTGACACCATCTAATTCTGTATCTTACTACAAAGCATCAAAAACTGTAATTAGTTCCAGGTAAGTAATAAGCAGAAAAAACAACAACAAAATCTTGTTGCTAAACAACCACCTTATTCTGAGTTTTCATGGTGTTGAACTGGGTTATCTCGGGCAATTGCTGGAGATGGTAATTATTTTTTCAACAAGAACCAACAAGCCACAATGACTGCTTATTGAAAAATGGATCGTTCCCTAGACTTTGCCCTCATTCTCAACAAATACAACTAAAATTTGCTTTTGAATGGAATTGCTATAAATCTGTTTCAATTAAGATATCGTTGAAGACAGTTGCTGAAGTGATAGCGATCCTGATCACTACTGCATCTTCTCAGTGGAGATTTAGCACAGTACACTCATCCCTCCACATTTTTGGCTTTGATTTTTGCGGCTTTGATTATTCATGGATTTTATTAATATGTTCTCTTTAGGGATTTCTAGGTCCTCCAGTGCAACTCTATTGTAAACTTTAACCAAAAGTTGCAATGAAGGACCAAGGGATTTCCAGAGAGAACATTCCACTAGGCATTTGTAGCTCCTCCAGTGCAATTCTGTGGTCAACCTCTGGCAGATGTTGACCACAGAGTTGCACTGGAATACCTAGAGATTGCTAGAGAGGTGTTCTCTCGGGTGAAAACATCATGTTTTTGTTATTTGTGGTTTTTCCATATTAATGGGGGTCCTGTGCCCCTAACCCACATGAAAGTGAAGGGACGAGTGTAAATTTGTCTTTCTGAAAATGACATGCACTAGCACTATTATTTATGTGAAACACATTGGGCTTTTTAAGGAATACGTTTTTGACCATCACACATCACATGGGAATTTGTTTCCTTTCAGTCTTCTACTCAAGACAGTCTTTGACATAAAGTCAAGGTTGGCTATCGGCTTCAGGTGTGTCTGAGATCATCACAGTTCTGGATGGACTGCCTGCTGAGAAGTAAAGTTAGCTATCTGACCATGAGAAATATATAAATCCCATCAAGCCCAAGAAGGGCTATAAGAGGACAAGTCAGCCGGTGTATTCGTCCAGGCCTGGAGAGCCAAGGAAGGGCCTGTTAATTTATGATAGTCTCTTCCCTAAACAAACAAGCAAACAAAATCCTCACAGCCTCCCTCCATTGCATTATTTTACAAAGGTTAGAAACATGTAGCTCTTCAGGTATTTCCTTGGCTTTTTCCCAGCCCTATTTCCTACAAAGTGAATTAATCATTTTGTTGGCAACTAAAATTTCATAGGTTGTCAGCCCTTGTTTGTTAAACTAAATATTAAAATATCAAAGATATCAGAGCTAAAACTATTAGGAATTATCTTTCTTTAGTAAAGTAGCAGAAAAAACCATGCCCCATTCTGAGGCTGCTTCCACTGAGAAATGAAAGGGGCTCAAAATAAACAAGGCAGGTCGTTTCGAGTTCTTTTCAAAGGCCTGTTACAGACTGCCAAAATAAAGCTGCTTCGGGTCTCTTTGGAGGTATGCTATTTAAATGATGCATGGGTCCTAAGAGTCCGGAGGTCGCGCCAAAGCCATACTCCATTCCTAAGCACTGGAGTGCAGCTTTGGTGCCGCTTTTGGATTCTTAGGATGCATGCATCATTTAAACAGTATACCTCCAAAGAGACCCGAAGCAGCTTTATTTTGGCAGTCTGTAACAGGCCTTTGAAAAGTTTTCTAAAGGCTTTGCATTTACATATGCACAGGGAGTCTACATCTAACGAATAAATAGATTAGGTTTGAAAAAAACCTTGAGTAACTCACCATATTGGTGATTCAGAAAAAGTAGTGGTATAGGAGAAGAAGAGACCCAAAACAGACGGGCCAAAAGCAGCAGCTTCCGACCGCTTCGGAGGCATGGCATTCAGATGACACATGGCCCCAAAGCAGCCGGAAGCTGTTCCAAGACTGAGAAAGGTAGTCGAAAACCACCAGAAAAAGAGGTGGAAAAATCTGCTGCTCCGTAGTGGTGCCCTGCTTTGGGAGTGGGCCATGTGGATGCCATGGTCCCAGCCTGATCACGGCTGGAGCAGCCAGAGGCCACTTCTTGCCACCTGTTTGCTTCATCTGACAGACTGAAAAGGAGAGATCTCTGCACGAGGATCATCCTGAAAGAAGTCTCCTGGGTCACATGGTCTATTTAATTGGTTAAAACGGTATTTATGAACATGCACTTCAAAGGATAGTAAGAACAAATGGGAAGGGTTAGATGCAGGGTAAGAAGAGGATTTCACATGCAGGAAAAGCTATCCTATCTAAACCTCACTTCCTGTAAATAGCAAATCGTGGATAGGTGAAAGAACACAGGAATTTTTCCAGTGCATTTAACATTGTGAAAGGGGGGGGGGGGGTATTAACAATTAAGATTTTGCAACAGAAATGCAACATTTATCATTGGTACATAAAGCAAATTTTGGGAAAGCAGAGCTGAAATCTTTAGAACTGCTAAATTTATTAACTGACTACAGATATTTCCAAATGTTTATATTCCTTTCAGAATATTGTTAACAATTCCAGTTACAGCAACATCAGCAGAAAGATGTTTTAGCAAACTCAGATGCATCAAAAACTTTTTAAGGTCTACCGTGTCTTAAAACAGATTTGCTGATTTAGCAAGACAGAGTGTTGAATCAAGCACTGCCAGAGAAATTGAATTTGATAATGTTATTAGAAATTTGCAGATTAAAAAAACCAACAGAAAAGGCTAATTTCATTAGCTGATTAGGCTTTTCGTTGCTTTGTATAAAATGTATTGTTATCTGGTCATTCTGCTGCACAGAGAATGAAGCATTTGTGAAAGTTTACCTGTGGTCATATTCAGACAGCCTGAGATTAGCCTTCATGTTCAAATATGGTTTCATAATCATATATCAAAAGCTGTCTACTTTGTTCATATTTGATCATAATCATATTTTTCTATAAAGAAAGAACAACTATGGTTTTAACATTTCATATTACACCATTTTATCTTCACTGAAAAGACTTAATATTCTCAGTTTTGAGAGAGACCCACCTTTCTCCAGGGCATGAAAGCAGCCTTGTTCTACTTTGCAAGTTTTTCTTGGAGGCCCTGAGCTCTGCATGTTTTGTGGTATATAGGTCCCAGCAAGATAACCTCAGCACAGACCAACATCACAGAAGGTACCATGTGCTAAGTAGCTTCAGGGGTCCATCCCTTGTCCCTCACTAAGGGTTTCTTGATAACTGGATGGAAGTAAGCATTGTAATTACTCTGTGACTTACCAAATGTGCTGGCCCTGAGTTCTTACATTTGGATGCCACGAGAGACTTGAAACATCATGAGCCATAATAAAAGAAAATTACAAAAATTTCTCCTTATATTCTGGATACAAGTGAAATGGATGGTGGAAACCAACACTTGGCTGGGTGTCCACTTAAAATCAGAGTTCTATATCTAAAGTCCTTTGTTAAACTAGTAGGCTTCTTAATAAACCTTAGGTATCTCAAATACCTTGGTGTAAAGAATACCTTTTGAAGAAAGCGCAAGCCTTCTGTTACTCCACAAGCAGCTTGCACAGCACCACTTTTGATTAAAGAATGTTGCAAAGGAGGTAGCCAGTTCAACACTGCCACCATCACTTTAAATGTAAATTAAAGCAAGTGAAGAGAAATGATCAAATATTTACTATTTCTTTTTGCCATCAAATATGTACCAGTGTAACAACTGAGAAAGAGAAAGGACAGACCCAATCAAGGTTTTAAAAAGCAGTAGGGTAGCTGGGCAGGGAGGCTTAGAGGCAGGAAGGAAAATAATAGGAGATGCAGGAAGAACAGGAAGAGAGGGGAAAAGGAGTGAGGGAGGGAAGTGGGAAGAAAGAAAATTGAAAGAGGATGGGCAGAGATGTCTTTACTGGAATAGCACTTGAAGATGTATCATTTTTTACATGGAGCCCTGGTTAAATTGGGTCTTTTCCCCCTAGCTTACAGATAAGATATTACAGAGGTCTGAAGCAAGGGGAAGTTTTGAAAGTTTTTGTGAATTTTCTGCCTTTTCTTCACAGAGCATGAGGATGATCTTTCTTGGAAAGGGCATAGTATGTTCTTTGTTGAGTAATAACACAAACTGAAGCAACACTGTGTGCTGTTAATAATGATTATTATCTAAATTAATCAGATCTTGCATTGCTCAGATTATATTCACATATAATGATGACTATTGAGCTTTGAATCAATAATAATTTCTCTCCATTATTTCTTTTTAGTTTTGGACTCTGAATCCTTTGTAGTAATTGGGAGCTGACAAAAATATATTTGCTGGTTTGCTGTAAAAAAAGAGAGGAATTCTTATTCTTAAATGAAAGAGACCAGAAGTGTCAGAGCAAAACATCAGAGGCTGTAGACTTGGGAGATTACTGCTTTTGCATTGCATTTGCCCAATGCTTTTCACGTGATTACAATGTTTCAATAATGTTATAGAAACAGTTCTTTCTGCATTACCTGTTAATTATGGGATTATCCTTGGTTTTTTATTAATATGTTCCTGATCTGTTTTCCTCACAGCTCGCACTCTGCCAAGCCTCCATGGAAAGAAAAACATAAAGCTACCTCAAATTCTCAAAATATAAATTTAAAATAACATTATTTATAGAGAAAAAAATCAAAATCCCACCAACTGCAGAACATGCACCCTTCCTCGAACACAGAGAATAAAGAAAGGAAGTGGCATGATGTAATTGAAATGGGAACGATAGTTGTCATTGCCAACAAAGTCATGCCGACTCTCACACAATGTGGGAACCACAATCTCGGCACTGTAGCACTAAAGAGATCCACACATATGTAATTGCTTGAATGAAGTGGGATTGGCGGTCATTCATGAGTATCTCTCTGAATGTGAAATTGCACTTTAATAACAATAGGAAACAGGTTTAAAACATATCAGCAATGACATCATGCGGTAAAGGGCGGGAAGAGATGTTGTAATTCCACTTTCATAGGGTCTCCAGAGCCTCATGTGGTTATCTCTTCAGACAACTGGATTACCTCTGTGGTGAAGAGTCTGCTTTCCCATATGGAACTGCACTTTGTACACCTGTTATAGCAGACTCACCTGTGGAAATCTGTTTCTGAAGTCACTATACTGAAGTGGACAATATTAACTTTCTATACAAGTAGTGTAAGAAGTATCAAATCCAGTTTGTCTTTCAGGGCAATTTTCTACTTATATAATTGTAGTGTGTGTGCCCTTGAACAATTTCACTTCCGCAGTGTATAATTTCCAACACCTTTCCTCCCTCAAATTACACTTGTTTTTCATTCTTTTCAAATCATCTCTTCTCTAAGCATTGTATTTCTCTAAGCATTGTATTTCTAAATTGACTTCCTTCTCATAATGGTACAAAAATGTCACACCAACCGCAAAAAAAAAGTCTGCTTCAGAAGTTCTAATAATTAGTGACCATCGACCAGCTTCATAAATACTTCTCAGTTTCCTTGGACTAAAGAATTTACAGTGTTACAGAGCTCTGATTATGCTTGTTAGGATTCATTATGGTTAATGGTGTATAAACAGTAAATGTTCTGTTTTGCACACTCTGCTACACAAACAGATTTGGTTTAAGATGGGTTATTAAAATATTCATTTGAGAAAGAGGAGTGAACAACTTTGCTTCTTATTGTAGGCAATTTACTCATTAGCAAAATAAAGAAAACAGAAAAGAGGAAGGGGAAGGAGGTGGGGGAAGATGCCTAGCAGAAATATGCTGCATATAGGAAGGTGAGTTTCAAGGATATTCAAGAAAGGAGAATCCACTTGGGCTCTGGGGCTGATCTAAGAAATTCTGAAGTGTGTGGTAAAGGACAAGAAGCTCCCAGTCACCATCAGCATAAGGACGCCAACTTCTAACTATGATCAAAAGCTGCACGGCCTTTAGAAATACACTTGTCCCTCCATATTCACTAGGGTTAGGGGCACAAGACCCACATGAATATGGAAAAACCGCAAATAACAAAAACACCATGTTTTTACCTGAGAGGACACCTCTCTAGGTCCTCCAGTGCAACTCTGTGGTCAACGTCCGACAGACACTGACCATAGAACTGCACTGGAGGAGCTACAAATGCCCAGTAGAGTATTCTCTCTAGGAATCTCTAGGTCTTTCAGTGCAACTTTTAGTTAAAGTTGACCACAGAGGTGCATTGGAGGAACTAGAGATTCCTAGAGAGAACAAATTAATCAAATCCATAAATAATCAAAGCTGCAAATATGGAGGGGTGAGTGTAGTAGTCTATCTCATCTGGAGAGTTAGATGTTGAACAGGATGTTGAACAGAGGAGGAGGGAGGAGAATAATGACTGAGAATAATACTGCATGTCTGCTTTATTTTGCCCATGATAGTCTCAAAAAGACCCAAGAGATTCCACGCTTTCACTTGCAAACTCTGATAAAGCAAATCTAATCTGCACTGCAACAATAATGCAGTTTGACACTGCTTTAACTGCCATGGTTTAATGCGATGGAATTCTGGGATTTATAGTTTTGTGAGATATTTAGCCATCTCTATCAGAGAGCTCTGGTGCCACTACATATTCCAGAATTCCGTGCCACTGAGTCATGTCAAAGTGTTATCAAATGGCTTTTTCTTTCTTTCTTTCTTTCTTTTTTGCAGTGTAGATTAGACCAGAGCGTTAATTGAAACAGTCTTCATTTTTCCAGGAAAAGAGTTAACGCCACAGGAATCCACCCTTAATTTTCACAGAAGGCAAACAAGCTTCTGGCTCAGTTTTTAGGGAAAACAACAGCCACTCACAAAGAAGAAGAAAAGGCTGTTGCATTCAAACCCTTTCCCTGCATATTAGAATCAGGCTTTTCTTTTTAAGCCTCTATTCACTGTCAAGTTGGTCACTGATACTATTATCATATGGATAGACCCAATAACATTAATGACCACAGGTAAACTGGGAAGAATACCAAGTTTTAGCTTGTAGGTTCTGGGAAACCATAGACTGTCCAAGTCCCTACTAAGCCAAAGGCCTGCTCAGGCCTGGCACAATTGTTTTCTCTATTTTAATATCCCCCATTTCAAGTACATTTTTGCTAAAACCTTGAGTCTGGATTTTAGAGATAGATTGAGAATACTGAAAAAACAGTTTGTTCATCAGACACTTGGGAGGCCATAATACATGGTTGGCTTGCTGCATAAAGCACTGCAAGTAGGATGTGAGGGATGATTCTGAAATGCTTAAATAATGGTGCATGACACAGAAAATATTTAGTCTATTTTGCCTATTTTGAAGTAGAAAGACATCATATACTGTGAAAGTAAAGCTGATTGTCATATAAAATGGTGCCCTTGTTTTCCAATGTCAGCAGCTTGTCTTTCAGGTCTAAAATTTAATAACTGTCACTTTTCATATGAAACTGCTCAAGCTTTGAGCTCATAAAAATTCTGAGTGCCCTATTCACTGTCTCACTGATATTACATGTTCAGTACACGAGACAGAGTATTTTCTGCACTGCATTAAGGACTAGGGAATTACCTCCTGAGGAAAAGATTCTATTTCACATGGAGTGGGTGGGCAGTTAAAAATGTAATGTAATGAATATCTTCCTCGCATCTGAGAAAGCAGACTTAAGTCTACAAAAGCTTATGCTACCACTTTCTTTCTTTCTCAGTCTCAAAGATGCAACAAGATCCCTTTGCATACTGATTCAGACTAACATAGCTGTTACTACACAGACCAGCCTTCCATCACCCCAACCAACCCTTATATCAATATTAAAAGGGATGTTTGTTCATGTAGCCACAGAAGAGCACCTCAACACTAGGAGATAGTCTGCCCAAAGTGAGGATCTGGTAGACTCAGCTGAGCAGTGTTGGAATCTGCATAATCCCTTCACATAGGAGTGTGATAGTGGGATGGCACCCTGCCAGAAAAGATGGAAATCAAAGGACACTGCTATTTGGAATGGCCCATCTTTGTTTAGGATGTGTGCATTTATTGTCTGCCCATTCTTCCATCTGGAAAAATCCACACAAAATTCCTGAGAAACTGCCCCAAAGACCCATTTTTACATTAAATGGTGGTTTAGGCCACTCTAATTCAGTCTCAATTGAAACCAGGTGAACACTCTGCCAGATTTCAGCTAGACTCCTCAGTATTGCTAGCCTACTCACTTTCAGGTAGTAATCTGGACACGATCCACTCTACAGACTTCCTCCAATTGGAGAGCTAGCCTCCAAACTGCTATCAAGCTCCCACTTTTTACATCATTACCTCCTGCATGCATAAGTGGATGTCTCTGAGTGAAAGTTGATTTCCCCTTGTTGTTATAAATAAAATTAATTTGTAACCTGCCTCTGGAGTTCTGGTTCTGAAGTACATAGGCGAAAAGTCCCATCTAGAGTTATTCCAGTCATCTCGCTGCTCCCTATTGAGCTAAATTGACTTCCCCATTGAATTCAATAAATGGGTGCCCTCTCAAGACCTCCTGCAATTTGGGTAGCATGGCTATCTCTGAATGTATCAGGTAGGCTTTTATATAATCAGTGCTACTGAAATCCGATTTCTCAAACTATTGAGGTATAACACTGTTCTCCATTGCTGTAAAAATCCTTGCAAAGATATTCCTGAACAGATTAGTTCCTGCCGTTGCAGAAGAACTTCTCCTTGAAAGCCAATGCCGCTTTAGAGCTAATAGGATCACTACAGATATGGTATTTGCCCTTAAACAACTGGAAGAGAAATGTAGATAGCAGAATAAAGGACTCGGTGGTGCGTTACAGACCGCCCAAAAGCAAGTGGTCTGGCGCCGGCTCCATTAGTTACGCCGAGAAGCCTCAGCGGCCAGACTGCGAGGCTTCCCGGTGCAGCTAAAAAGGAGCGCCAAAATGGCGCTCCTTTTGGCTCCCAGAAGTGGCACCACAAGGCGCGAGGCATGCACTCGCGGCGTCACTTCCGCCACGCCACGTCTGGACGCTGTGTGTCCAAGACGTAAATATGGCAGCGCCTATATGGACGGGCGCTGCCATTTAGTACGCGCTCTGTGCGTCCTAGGGAGAGGGGCGGTTAGGAAGGTGAGAACCTTCCTAACCCTAGCACGCCCCTTCCTAACGCGCGTACTAAATGGCAGTGTGTAACCCACCTATGTAACATTTGTCGACCTCACCAAAGTCTTCAACATTGTGAGTAGAAAAGGTCTGTGGCAGATCCTGGAACGACTAGGATGCCCCCCCCACATTTCCTCAAAATGATCATCCTGCTACATGAAGGCCAGCAAGGTCAAGTCAGATATGGCGACGCTCTCTCGGAGCCCTTTCTAATAGCTAATGGTGTGAAACAAGGTTGTGTTCTCGCTCCAACTCTATTTACAATCTTCTTCAGCATGATGCTCCAAAGGGCTACGGCAGATCTCGAAGAAGAAGACGGCATTTATATACGCTACCGTACTGATGGCAGCCTGTTTAACTTAAGCCGTCTGAGGGCTTGCACTAAGACTCTAAACTAGCTAGTCCGTGAGCTGCTTTTTGCTGACGATTCTGCCCTCGTTGCCCATACGGAAGCAGTTCTGTAGCGCCTAACATCTTGTTTTGCTACAGCTGCAGAGCTCTTTGGGCTGGAAGTCAGTCTGAAGAAAACGGAAGTTCTCTACCAGCTGCACCACAGGAAAAACACTACCATCCCCATATTACCGTAGGCACATCTGTGCTTAAGTCCGTTCAGCAGTTCACCTACCTGAGAAGCATCATTTCCTCAGACACCAAGATTGATAAAGAGATTGATCACAGATTAGCAAAGGCATATAGTGCATTCGGAAGGCTTCACAAAAGAGTATGGAGTAACAAACACTTGAGGCGAAGAACAAAAATCAATGTGTATAGAGCCATTGTACTGTCTATTCTCCTCTATGGGTCTGAAACATGGGTCACCTATTGCCAACACCTACGACTCCTCGAACGCTTTCATCAGCGCTGTTTACGCCCAATTCTAAATATACACTGGACTGACTATGTGACAAATGTTGCTGTCCTTGAGCAAGCAGGGATCACCAGCATTGAGGCCATGCTATTGAGAACGCAGCTGCGTTGGGCAGGACACGTCTCTAGGATAGAGGACCATTGCCTCCCAAAAATAATACTCTATGGTGAACTCGCCATGGGTCAGCTTAAGAGGGGCGCCCCAAAGAAGAGATACAAGGACTCCCTGAAACAACACCTCAGGCTTGGCCAAATTGATCACCAACAATGGTCGGCCCTGGCCTTGCACCGGGACACATGGAGACACACTATCTACAATGCTGCAGCCTTTTTCAAAAACTCACGCCGAACGTGTCTCGAAGAGAAACAACAATGCAGAAAGAACCGCAACCCAGAAACATCACCCAAGGAGACTTTCTGCTGTGCTTTCTGCAAATGGACTTGTTTATCTCGGATTGGCCTTTTTAGTCATCAATGTCCTTGTAGAAAGTGTGGAATGAGTCCTTCCTGAATCTTCGTTCGCGAAGAAAAGCCAGAGAGAGAGAGAGATACTGCAAGTTGTTGTCTGCACATCATTGCCAATGTGCAAGTCATCTGCTGCCAGATTGCATTGAGTTTCCAGGTAAGAAAAAAACAGTTGTAGCCAGCGGACGTAAATATGCTACTTGTCCCTGGCACAAAAATAAAAATAATGCCATTTCCTCTACAACAGATAGCCTGAGCAGCACAGATATACAGTATCAGATCGTTGTAATTACAAATAAAAGTACAGTTGTTTAGCACTGATGAGTGAAAAATATTTTTTAACACTGAGATCAAGATGCTATGTAGCCAAAAGATGGTAGATTAACTTTAAAATTGCCTGTGAATTGACATTTGCCAAAAATGAAGCTTATATTTGTTTGTATGAGCCAAAAAGGTATGGCTTAGGATATAAACTAGTTTTACAGATACTAAAGTATAAATCAGGGATGGGGAAAATGCAGCCCCCAGGCCTCATGCATCACTCATATTCCGCCTTTGTGGCCCCTGGTACCCTCTGGATCCCCCTGAAGCTTTTCTACTTCCTGCCCCCCCCTTTTTTTAAAAAAATCATGCCAAATGACTCCAAACCACACACAAATGCAGCAGTTTGTTTTTCACCACCCAGAAACAAAAGTGGCCACTCCCATGCATTTACTCAACCCTATCATAAATTAAACTATGAAAATAAAATCCATCTTCAAGGACTGATACCTGCATTTTTTAAAGAAAAACAAGGAGAAGAATTTTTCATTACCTTCTTTCATGAAAAGTAGCCAGGTGCTACCTCTAAGACAAACAGAATTATTTTCACATGAGCTTCATGGATGATGATCCATTTCCTCAGATACAAGAGGATTCCTTTTATATATTCTGTCTATATAGTTTCACTGCTGTCCTATTTTATTATTGTTGGTAAAAAGCAGGACAAAAGGTATTCTAAATAAATAAATAACTAAATAAAGTGAGCTTACTTAAAATGAGTACTGTTTATAATATTCCCATGAAAATGTATGACCATGATCATTAGGTATCAATTTTGTAATGGTAAACTTGCATTTGGGTAGCTTGGCTTCTGCATTTCACTTCTACCTCAGCAGTATGAAAATGTTCATGTAATTAATGCATTAGTGTATTGCTACTGAACCTGGAAAGAGTGCACCAAATGAACATCCAAATGGAAATCAGTGCATATTGGATTCACTATTACAAATCGCTTCTGTAGGTCAGCCCTCAATTGTCTAGGCTACTTTGTGCACTGCGATTGTGTTTTTTATGTGTGTGTGGTTAAGATATGAGATTGCTTGTCTGGCACTAAATTAGTTATGCAAGGGTTCATCTTGAAATAGATTTGCAAGCATATTAACTGGCTCGGCTTAAATCAGACAATTACCCTCATGCTGTCATTCTACATAAACCACAAGGTTCTTGCTATGAGCTTCTGTGCTGTCAAGAATGAAACGCTATGTGCAAGGATAAGGCAATGTTATGAATGATTGTGTTGGGAACTGCCAAAGTTTGGGGAGGCATTACATTAAACGAGGAGTTTAAAGATGAATGGAAACCAAACCTCTCTTCCTTGCTTGCCATAGTAAGGATATGAGAGTTGAGATCTGAATTTTTGAAGGGCTTCCTAATTCAAGTACAAATCTGTTTAGGTTTAACTATTAAGATCTTCAGAGGCAGTACTGAAAGTCCCTTGCCTCTTAAAGTGAGGGTCTTTTCAGTTGTGACACATTGTTTTTGAGCTGTCTTTCTTGATTTATTTACTTGGCAGCTCCTTTGATGACTTTTAGATACTAGAGAAAAATTATGGTTCATACACAATAGAGTGCAGGAGTATATTTGTCAAAGAATGTTATTGTATCATGTTCCAGGAAAGGCATACAGTACACCAACTTTTCTTTTTCACCTTTTTTCTCTGTGAATTTGAATAAAACTAGGTAACTCTGATTGTAGCCTGTCAACATCTGCTCACTTGTGATAATTATCACACAGTCAGAACTAAAATACTCCTACACAGCACATTGGTGCATAAGGGATGCTCTATAAGTATGAATTGCTTTGATTGCTACTAGAACACCTTTTATTTCATTCAAAATGCTGCAGACCTCAAATGAACCTGAAGGAAGATGCTAATAAGAACTTCCAGCTCCTTAAAGCCTGCATAATTCCATATTATGTTGCTCACAAAACTCTAATGGTGTGACATGTAATACAAGTAACCTTTTAACAAGTTAGTATTATTTTTAAATTTGAACCTTAATGTGTCTCTGTGTTTTATTATGTCTTCCTTCAGGTTAATTTCAATGGTATCGTCCAGTCTTAACACATGAGAAGCAAAGGAGAGTATTCCTCAATGCCCAGCTAGACAGTCCAATAGTTCTGATAAATATTGGGCTATTCTGTTTCTGGATCTCACACTTAGTAATACCTCATGATGATTGCTCCCATTTCCTGCATCTGGTCAAGTCTATGGTTATGTTCAATTTTTTTTTTCTTGCTTAAGATGTGGTTAACTGTGATGTGGGTACAGTTTCCTTTCCTCACTGTCATGCATTCATGAACTTAGAACACCTCTTCTCAATCTCCTCCCCCAGTATCCCCATTTCTGATCTGGTACTTAAAATATATATATAAAAATTATAGTCATTGTATATAGCAGCACTATTTGTACCACGAAAAGAACAGAGTATGAATACAGCAGAACATAGGGGAAGTATTTAACCTGGCGAGTGGAAATGAAATGACGGAAGAAAGATCAGGGGAAAGCATCCACGGCAAAAATCACATCCCTATTCAACACATCATCATTTATAAGCTGCAGATTCCCAATTTTTCTTTCCTTTTTGGTGATCTGGAGAAGACTTCTTTTTAGCATTAGAGAAACTGGTGATTTAGCAAGCCCCAAAACCTCTAGCAAATCTTCTGGTTCCTGCAGTGTTTTGACAGCACAAGACTTATCACAGGTGTTGAACATTAATTTCAGTGGGAATCCTCATCTGTAGTGCATGTTTTCTGTCTGTAATGTATCTGTGATTTCCTTGAATGTCTTTCTCCATCTGAAGGCTCCAAGGCAATAAAACGAAGAACAATGATTTTGGCATTATTACACTGCAGATCAGAGTGCTTAGTTAAAACTTGAAATGTCTGTATTTTCGTAGGGAAACTGATAATAATGTCTCTCATTTCCCTTTCCTTGATGGCGATCTTGAAGAAATCAGGTGATGAGTGAGTTCAATGAGAGGATCGAAACCTACGAGAAAACTGCAGACAGACATTTTGTTTAAAAAGAAAGTATGCCTTTTTGCTCTATGGACTCCAGGACGCACTCATAAACTGCAACTGCAACTGTGATTTTCACGTCATCTTATCCTGTAAAGCTTCAATCATTTTCTCAGTCCCTGAGATTTTAAAAAATATTTTGGATGCTTTGCTGAAGGATTATGTTAGAATCTGTGGCTGTCAGTGCTGAGATGTCTATGGGCAAGGGGGAAAGTGCCTCTGCAACTGCAAGTTTAATTTCTTTTTTAATAGCTGTGAGTGTCTCTAGTGAAAGATGACTTGACACTAGGTCTGCATTAGTCTACTGGGGAGGACTTGTTCTTAGTTGCATTCATTTTCTTATTGCTGCCATTTGCCATCTCATACTCAGTTGAATCGAGATTCTCATGGCAGCTGTCAATCTGTTTGTGCTTTTTCAAGAGAAAGACAATTTTCTTGCATGTGCTCTGCTGTCCTTTTCATTCCCAGTTAAAATATCCATATTGTAAAAAGAATATTTTTCCATAGAGTATTGCTTTTTGATTATTTTTGGTGGTATGTGTAGCTCTGAGTTTATGTGGCCATTCTCAATGGCAGCTAGCCACATCCTCTGCCAAGCACCATAGTAAAAGTACAGTCACCCCTCCTTTTTTTGCAGAGGATCTGTTCCGGACCCCATCACAAAAAACAGAATTTTGCTTATATCCAAGCCTCATTGGCTTGAATATAGGCATGGGCATGCATCCCATTAATAAGTGAGGCACACGAGCCTGAAGACCACGAGAATAGAGGGAGGACTGTGTAATGGTCACTGGGGCTTTGGGCTCAAATGGAAGAGGCAGGCTACATCAGAATGATCTAGATAAAGTAAACCAAACTGAACCAAGGAGATCTGATTGAGTCACTCAGGTCATTGCAAATCAAGTCATTTTAGGTAAAACACAGTAAGTTAAGGTCAGAATAAGTCTGTTCACTGATGGCTTAGTCTTGGCAAAATCAGGTGTGAAGGAACTAGGACCATTGATAGGGCACTATGAGCTGGTGAAAGATACCTTCTCAGCAAAGCAATGGATCAAATGAAGCTAGCAGAATTTGGTCTTCCCATAGCAAAACCTGGATAGTGACTAAAGAGCCCCCCCCCCCAAAAAAAACCCAACAACAACCCACAGCCATGTTAACTGAATTTTATCAACAGCAGATTCAACTTCTTCTTGTTTGTTTCTGCAACTGCAACCCAAATAAGTGTACTGTGACATCCTCTATTGACAATCCATACTGTTTGGTCACTTCTCTCCATTTTTACAAAAAGAGGCCTTTTTTACTCACCACCATTCCCCATAATTTACTCAACCTCTTGCTTTCCCCTCCACCTTCACCCACTTCTTCCTACTCTCCAAGACTTGCATTTAACCCAAACAAATCAGGGTCCTTTAATTGATCATGATGTGGTAAGCCTTATTTACCATTATTTAGCGATCTGGTGCTTATTTTGCTTCATGTATTTCTTTCTATATTTCAGAGGAAGGACACAGCAAAAACACATCTCAGTATTCCTTGCCTAAGAAAACTCCACAAAATTCATGGGGTCTCCATTAGTCAAAAGGCAATTTGAAGGCACATACACATAAACATTTCTTTCTTTATATATGCTATAACTTTCAAAGTGCATTCTGTAAGGAAAAATACTCTGTCAAGCCTTAGTTTTTGAAAAATGTATAAGGAACTATCAAGGATCCTACAAGAATGTTTTCCTGCAAGTAAGAAACTTTCACTTACTCATTTAGGAAAACAAGAAGCTGTCTTACACCAGATCTGACCATTTGTCCATCTAGCCCAGTTTTGTTTGTTCTGATTCCAGGCAAAGGTTGTTTCCCATTGCCTGCTATCCTTTTAACTGGGGATGCAGTAAGCTAAATGGAAGACCTTCTGTACACAAAGCACAACACAGGATGGTTTGGAAGCACGTTGTCTTGTTTAACTATGCTTGATCCCTCCCTAATAATGAAAAAAGAACCTTAACAACTTCTGAATATTGGCTTTTCCTACACAAAATTCCATATTAGGAAACAAAATAATAGTTGAATTCCTCCTCCATATGCTATTTTTAATAGATATTATCAAGTCAGGAGGCAGTTGCTGGAACATGGCAGGTGATAAGAATCATCACACACGTATTGGTGGGTTAGATACATTTCCCTTTGAAACAAGCACTCAGTAAGAGTGTCTCCCACCATGATGCAAATAATATGCTTTGGCAATTGTTTTCTCATAAATGCCCCAAAAGCTGAGCACTTTCCATTTTATCAGTCTACACCTAAGAACTAAGTAATTGTATTCGGAACTGTTTCTAAATAAGAATTTTCATGCTCAAATTTCAGAACATGTGTACAAATGTTTTTATCACATGGAATTTGTGAGTCAGAGTTATAAAATCTTTTTGAATGTTGGTCACAGCTATCAAAATCTATTCAAGAATAACTGCTGTCTGGCACTTTTCCTGCCAAGAGACAAGTAAATTGCCAGGCAGGTTAATGTAACTTTAACATGGGCCTGTCAAACCACATGGACACCTTTCCAAATAAGACAGGAACCTTCTCTTTTCTGGCTCCATAAACATCAAACAACCTGGATGTCTAATATAACAGCTGCAGCAACCTCCTTTGCATTTTCCATGCTGTTTCTCAAGACCTAGAAAACTCTATGATGAAACATTCCAAGTAAGACATAGGCAGAAAAAGGAACAAACACAGAGATAAAAAACCAGAGGAAATCATACTTGTTAGAGGAGTCAAATGCATAAAACCCCCAAAGATGATGAGGCAAACAGGAGAAATCCAACTCAGAAATCCAAAACCTATCCAGGGCATCACAACACATATAATAGGAACATTGAATGTGAGAAGGATGAGCCAAGGGAAGCTGGACATAGTAAAAATGGTAATGGAATGCATGAACATAGCAGTACTGTGAGTAAGCGAACTAAAATGGACATGAAGGGGCCTCTTTGACTCAGACAACTACAGAGTGTTCTACTCAGGCAATGAGAATACACGAATGAACAGGGTGGCTCCCTTTTCACCCCAATGCAGGAGCTCCTTCCCTCCTGATCCTTTGGCTCTGTTTTCACCCCAATGTCAGATCCCTTCCCTGGTCCATTCACATAATCTATCCAAAAAAATGTTACTTGCGAAGCAAACGGTGCAAGAGGGGAGGCATGTTTCACCCACTGCCCATCCTCTGACCTTGAACTCTGCCCTGAACCTAACCCAATCATTTTTGGGGCCAGGTTCACATTCACTTGCACCGTTTTTCCCCAAAAGAAACGAGGAAACCCCCATTTTTTAAAGGGAATTTAAAGGGGGATTTGCCCTGGACAGGGTATGCAAGCCCCGATCCAGGTGTGCAAATCCCAGTGCCAGTGGGAACTTCCCACTTTTAATCCGGTTTGGGATTTGGGGTAAAAGGTAGTCTGAATGGCCCCAATGATTAGTATTGTTGGATTCAGCGCCTACCTTAATTGGCTCTACTCCCTGCTTCCAGCTCTCTTCCATCCCTGACTCTTCAGTTCCCTTGGCTTGTTGAATTTGGTGCACTCTTTGAATTTTTTTCTGCCCTTCTCTTTGAGAGCTTAAAAAACTGGCAGGACTGCTTTATCTGCTCACACCCTGCTTCTTGACCAATACATCTGTCTATTCCCTTTAAATGCTAATGACTTCTGAACCCCCATGCTTGACTCCATACTGATTTGGATGCATTGCTTGTATGGTGCATTTGTTCTGTGTGGGCACTTGCTGCTCAATAACAGGACATCCACACTTCATAAAAATTGTTAATGTCTATTATTAGCTTGAATGAACTATTAAAAATAGTCCTGCTTCTGAAAGGTGTTGACAATACTTTCTCAGAGCCATTAGGAAGAATATCCTAACAATAAAAGGTGTTTAGTAGGCCACCTCAGAGGGTGGTGGACTCCATGTCTTTGATGGTTTTAAGACAAAGCTAGAAGCACAGCTGCTTCTCAAGTGTATTTTAGCAGATTTCTGCATTGGTAGGGTGAAGCAGATGTCCCTTGAGATTCCCTTCTAATTCTAAGATTCTACTGGTCACTTGACAAGTGCTTCATATTATATGTTTCAGGTCCGTTTTTAAAGAGAGAAGGGTGTGTAAACCACAACCATGAAAATACTTGTGCACACTTTTTTAGTATTATTGTCCCTAGCATCATTCCTTCCAAATGTCTTCGAAGCACACACCATCATGAACAATTGTAGCATGGCATTAGACGGTTCATGATAATGCATTTTTAAAAGCTGGCAGCATTCATAAACATGGAAACTATGGAATGAATCACTACATAAAACGGTATGTTGACTCATAGATACTTCATTACTCTGCATAGAAAAGAATGTGAAAATAAAATGGACACCTCCATAAATCAGACTGAAATAGTTTACAAGTACAGTAATGTAGCTGAGATCTTTCATCTAAAGTTCAATGATGCACAGATGGAACTCTTCAACCTGTACTTCCCTAGATGAAAATGAGTTGTTTATTTCAGTATTTGATTTCTGTCTTCACTAAGATTTATAGACATTTTTTCCTGATAGTCATGAAGCATTTCCCTTCCAATCTTCTTATCATGTGATGACCTATAGATGTTTTAGTGGGAGCAGTTAGCAGTTAGTGAGAAATATTGGCTCCTCTGAGCTTTCTTCCAGATTGAGAAAATGTGTTTAAAGGTGGCAGTATTTGTTGCTGCATGTTGCACTTTTTAAAAAACCAAGATGCAAATCTATTTTGCCAATCACACAGTTTGGACTATTTGCCTTTTGTTTCCATTGCATTTTGAATTATTTTGTTCCAATCCAAAAAGGCAAGATTTTTTTACAAAATAAACATACATCACATGAACTGTGACAATCAAAATAGAAGCATTCAAATCCTCCACCTCATTCTAGTTTCAAGCTCTTTTCCTTTTCTTCCCATGCCTCCTTTGAAAACTTAACATTTTTTTTAAAAAAAGTTACTCTAGAGCCTGAGCAATAGGCATCTGTGCTGGGAAACGTGGCACACATATATGCACATCAATTTTAGCTTTGGTTGCAGTTTTGAGATTTGGAGAGGGCAAAACCTTTCCTCCATTTAAGGTCTCAGATTTAGTATGGCCCCATACAGACAGGCCAAAATAAAGCTGCTTCGGGTCTCTTTGGAGGTATGCTGTTTAAATGATGCAAAGGTCTTAAGAGTCCGGAGGTTGCGCCAAAGCCACACTCCATTCCTAAGCACTGGATTACAGCTTTGGTGCAGCTTCCGGATTCTTAGGATGCATGCATCATTTAAACAGCATATCTCCAAAGAGACCCAAAGCAGCTTTATTTGGGCAGTCTGTAACAGGCCTATGTCTCTGAGTGTGCGTCTAGAGTTGTTCTTTTGCATCACAAAATCCTACTGCTTTTGCACTAAAGCACTAGCGAATAATAATTATACTGAGCTAAAAGGTTATATGATAAACATGGTAAATTGTATTTGTGCTATTTATTTCCTCAGAGCCAGACACATTCCCGCATTCCCCCCCTCCACCACTTCTATAAACTCTTATGTTCTTCAGTTCACTCCTATGTGAACTCAGGCTTTGGAGGATGGTATCTACAGAGAAAGTGCATATGTATGTGTATCAGGAAACAAACACAGTAATAAACATCTTCACAACTTACCTCTTTAACACTGTATTTCAATAGCATTTTTAAATAATAATAAATTAATAAGGAGGCTGTAGGGGAGAAACAAGATTACAACAATTTAGAAACACGTCTAGGGATTTGAAGAGACTGGATACACCTACATTTAATGTTACAAACCATAACATAAGCATGATGACCACAGATGAACAGAAATGTGCCGCCTTTCTAATTTTTTTAAGTCAGGATAGTGTTTGGGTGCGAATAAGACATAGCAAGCAATGACAAAAAGCAACATTAAGTGATTCTTTATAAATCCACTCAAACCACTAATATGGATGAGTTATAGTCATTGGGTTGTATCCAACTGAGGTCTTTCCACAGACAGAAGGGTTTCTAGTGAAAGCTGCACCAGTCAAATACAGAGACTGGTTTTCAGCAATTCCCCCTCCACTTGCATCCCACTCCCTTCCAATCTGCACTGAAAGTTGAGGAAGCCTTTCGAATAATGTGAGAGAGACCACAGTGGGTGGGAGAATAATTGAAAATTGCTTTCTTTTCTGATCCACTGAAGTAAACCTTTCCAGGATCAGATCTTTCCATCAGGGAAGAAGGATTAATTGGATAGAATCCTTTATGTTTAAAATGAAACATAGTGACAAGTTCAAAATGTTAAATAGAAGGTTTCTGCCATTAGGCCTTTTGGTTTCTGATCTACAGTACACTGAAGGACAGCAAACTATTAGTTTAAAAATTCAATCAATTGGTTTTTTCCCCCCAATAAATTGTTCTGCATGAAAATGGAACCGCAGCAGGAACTGAGCTTGCTGCAACATTTCAACCAGCAAGGGCTCTTAAAATAATAGACTGCTATTATTGTTCATAACTGCATGACCAAAAATGTTTTTAAACTAAAAGATACACCAGGCAATGGTTTTGAGGGCTGCTATATACATGCATTTGTCCAGCAAAATACACTCATGAATAATTATCTTGCATGACAACATGCACATGGTCAGTTGTCGTGCTTCTTCTTACATGGAAATTATCAGTGAGATACAGAAAACAAGTCAAGAGTATGCTTTGATTGAAAGTTCCTGCACAGCAGGGGGTTGGACTGGATGGTCCTTGTGGTCTCTTCCAACTCTATCATTCTATGATTCTATCCTGTATCATACTGGCAGAAGCAGGCACAGCTAAGTTCCTTCCCCACCCTGCCCCCACACATCTGACCTACCTGTCTGCAGATTGGATGCATCCCCCACAGTCATTTTGTGACCAGGGGTGAGGCCAGCAAAAGACATCCTCCTCCTCCTGGACCTTCAGAAGATCTTTACCACCCATACTCCCTGACTAGAGACCACCAGGGGTGCCCAGTCTTGGGAAGGAGGTCCTGACAGATAGTGGAGCTGATACATAACTTAGATGAGCAGATATACAGGACACCAGTGATAATGTGTAATCAAGCCAAAATATTCAACTAGAATGCAAAATTTTAAAAAGAGAAAAAAAAATCTGGAGGCAGCCCTTGTTTTATACTGTTCATATTACAACACTGTTTGGTTTTAACATAACTATTCACATACTTAAAGAACATATTTTAAAGGGAAAAAGAGATAGAGTGGCTTCTAAAACTGAAAACCTTGGTGCCTGTAGGTTTAAATGAAGATTTGGACCTATAATATTTAATTTGAATATAACAGAGAAATTACACATCATAACACATGTATGGATATGAATGTAATATAATTATATAAAGGTATGAATAGAAAGGTGCAATTGTCAGGAGAGATTGCATCATTTGTCCCTGTGTCCTGTCCCAAGACATATCATTGGTTATGCCTTTCCAAGAGCATCTGGAGCATGTATATATACAGAAATGCTACACTGTTCAGTCCCTTTATCCCTATTTCTGTATATATACGTGTTCCAGATGATCTTGGAAAGGCATAACCAACTATATGTCTTGGGACAGGACACAGGAACAAATAATGGGCTTTTTAAACACTGAATAAGCAGTTGACCATCTTAAGAGCCCGTGGAGCTTGTCTCTTCTCTGTTTGCTGCTTGGCTACATGCTTTCAGTTCCTTATTTATACTGAAACACAGACCTGAGGGCATATGAAAAGGACCTATGTAACTTAATGACTATGAATATTGCTGCCATGTGCATCTCCTCTTGAAGGTCACAGACAAAGAAGTCTATCAGCCTAAACATTAAGCCAATCTTTCTGCTAGCCCCCATTGTATTTTCCAACATCCCAAACTCCCTGGGGTTGTCCTGATCTTATTACTACCTGATTAAACCAATGTCACAGCCATCAGCCAAAAATATGCATGTTCTAACTCTGAAGGTAAAACCATCAACCAGCTGGTTAAAACCATCATGTTTGCTCCACAAACACTCCTTATTGGGCACTCCCATTTTGGTCCAGTTTGGAATTGGGCAGAAACTCTGTCAAATCCAAGCTTGGCCTCTCAGTACTGAGTCACATTCAACTCCCATCTTTATCCCAAACTGGAGCCTGGAACTGGTAAGCATTGTGCATTGCAGTCCTTGAATTTGTTATCCACTACCACCTTTTTTCATATTTATAGTTCCTCTGTGTGTGTGTGTGAGCGTGTGTGCTTTGCATGTGTGTTAATACCCCCTTTTATGAATAAACTAATTTGGAACCTGCCTCTGGAGTTCTTTGTGTTCGGATAGATACAGGCCGAAAGTCCCAGCTAGAGTTACAGTGGCCCTCTCACTGTTCCCTATTGAGCTAAACTAATTTCCACATTGAATACAATTTGTGAGTGCCATCCCAGGACCCTAGGTTTTAGGTAACAACTCCATAAGTTGTTGGATTGCAATTCTCATTACCCTCAGCACTAGGATATTAAGGCTGTTGTGAGTTACAGTTCAATAACAACTACAAGACCACATATCCTTCATACCAATTCTAACTATTTTGAAAAACTCACATATTACATGTTTTTTGAAATTCATCTTGAGCAGGACACTCTTAAGTATAGTAACTCAGAAACATATTATCTTAGAAGTTCCAATGAGTGCAGTGGGTTTTACTCCCTAGCAAGTGTGCTTAGGACTGCAGCATTTTTTAAAAATAATGTAAAATATATACTATCTGATACATTAGGAAATATGGGTCTATATCTGTATGAGAGAAAATGTGAGTATATAGAAACACAGAGTATTTATGCACAAACACAGACACAACTGTGTCACTGGCAATCATGAGATCTCAAATGAAATTAGGAATCATGTATAGAAAAAAAAGGAAATGACCATTTATTTCTATTCTTTACAACATGCATTTGGTATGAGGAAAAAACTGAACAGCCCCATTAATTTTAGATTCAGAGGGACCACACAACTGAAGCCACGTGACAAGACTGCAGACTAAAGTAATGTGGTCCTTTACAATTTGTATTTTGGGTTGTTTGGAGTGTTCTGTCACATCTTCATGTGTGTAAGTAGCATATATTTTCTCCAGTAGGAGGAATATACTACTGAATTCTTGAAATAATTGTGTCATCATACATAATGCACTAGTACTATTTTACTGCACTGTGTGTAAACAGATTCAGCATTTCTGAAACATGCTCATAGAAACCACTGAAGAGCCAACCATACAAAAGATCTGCAGCTCAGAATGACAGGGTATATACTCTGAATGTATTTCTGTCTTGTGTTCTGACAAAACATCTCTCTTCTTCATCACAACTAGTCATGTTTTCCTTGCTTTTCTCCAACCAGCAATTCGACTCTGAAAACAAGATTTTTGGGCAAAGTCTCCATCTTATCTGCAGTTACTGTCGGGAACCGTCTTGCTTTACAGTCCCATTGTAAAAAGAAAGGGTAAAGAAACCATCTTCCTCACTGTAAATCTTGTAAACCTCTTGTGATAAAATTAATGTGACAGAATTTCTCTTCCATCATGTGTGGATGAAACTCTCTTCAAAAGTAACTACTTTTAACTTTATAAATACATACTTGTTTTGTTTATGTTGGGAAATCATGAATCCAAAAACCACAAAACACTGAGAAGTAACAGAGAAAATCAGTTTGATCAGCTTCGTATCACTTCAAGTTTTTACACTTCTGCAGTCAACTCTTTTCCCTAAAGAAGGCTTTTCTTTTCTCTTTTCTTTTCTTTTACATCCTACATGGAGGTTGGATTCAAAGCTTCCATCTCTTTGTGGCGCTTTATGCATCAAGCATCACTGTAGGCTGCCTTGTCTTTATTCTGTACCCTTTGTTGTTTCCAGCTTTTAGTAGCATCTTTGAATTAGGAACTCACTAAGGCGTAGATCATGCTGAATAGAAAGGAAAAGGGTACAGTTTGAAAGGATCTCTTTGAAACATATAAAGCCATCTTTATTTTCCTGTTCCCTTCACCCTCTAAAATTTGGTTCTTTCCTTGCTGTACATGCTTCTTCACTGCGTCTCTATATTATAACCAAATTCAGATAGACTTAAAATGATAACCAAAAAAATTAAAATTAAAAAATATAATCTGTAGTTTTTCATTGTTGTGTTTCTTATGCATTTCTAGACTTGGACCTGAACCTGTGCCAAATGTGAAATTACTAACTACTAAATAAAATCCCCCCTAAAAAGGTGTTGTTGATCTCTGAAAAAAATTCAGACAACTGGCAACTTCACTAAGTACAGGCAAGAGTTTTATTTAAATGTGACTTTTTACTTGCTTCTTTGTCCCCACCTCCCCTCCAGGATGAAAGAAATGTAAAGATTCGAGAGATGGAGGTAGAGTGGAGGAAACAGCCATATCCACTATAGTTCTGGGAATAGAAATATACAGTGGAATCCAGTAGAAAAAATATACATTATTAGAGATATTGCTTTGTAGAATACTTCTAAAGAAACTCACTAAAATATTGCAATAGTAACCAGACTAGACATGATCATATCATTGTGTGTTTTTATATTTTATTAGTTTACACAGACATAAGTTATATTTCTTCCATGGATTTCAGGGTATCATGGAAGTACTGATGGCCATTTTCTATGACCAAACCCAGATTTGCTTAGCTTCAGGAAAGTTACTTCATCATTTGCCTTCCCTTTCCCCCCCCCCCCCTTCATTTTTATACATGAAGCTTCTCCAGCTGCATAGAAAGTAGCAGATGAGAGGTCTCATTTACCAGCAAAAAACACTGACTAGTCAGTGGGGTGATGAATCTGCTAGAGGTCTTAGTTTCAGATGTTAAAGGTGCTGTCCAGGGTACTGAAACTAGTTTGGGAAAAGCCAGAACTTGCAAAAAGGTTATTTTTTGACTACAGCGTCTATGGTCCTCAAACCAGTACTGTAGTCCAAAATAATTTCCCTAGGCTCTATGTTTATGTGGGGCTAAATCTAGTTGTTAATCTCACCAAGACCAGACCCATTAAATTAATGAAATTTACTTAAGAGTTATCCCTAACAAGTTCCATTTATTCACTGGAGCTATCCTAGGTACTATTAAGTGGGTTTAGCCCAGGATCTATTGCCGACTGATGCAGTGACTAAGGATGGCATCTCTCCGCTCAATGCCTGTCTGGAGTTGGTAATGGGCTGGATGAGGGAAAACAGACTCAGCCTGAATCCAGAGAAAACGGAAGTACTTGTGATAGGTTCTCCTGGTCCTGGGAAGGAGGTTTGTCCACCAGTCCTGAATGGGGTCACGCTCCCTGTGAAGGACTCAGTTCGCAGTTTGGGGGTGCTTCTTGACTCCTTGCTTCACCTGACTCCTCAGGTGGATGCGACAGTTAGGAGCACCTGTTATCAGCTTCGGCTGATACGCCAGCTGCGTCCCTACCTGGACCGGGGGGACCTTGAAACAGTAGTACACGCACTGGTAACCTCTCAACTCGATTTCTGTAATGTGCTCTACATGGGGCAACCCTTGTACCAAACTCGGAAGCTGCAGTTGGTTCAAAATATGGCTGCCAGACTGGTCACTGGTAGCTCCAGGGCCAGCCACATAACACCTGTACTAGCAGATCTGCACTGGCTGCCAATTCGCTTCTGGGTACAATACAAGGTGTTGGTTGTTACCTATAAAGCCCTAAATGGCTTGGGCCAGGAGTACTTGAAGGACCGACTCTCCCCATACAATCAGCCCCGCACTCTCAGATCTCGTGGGGAAAAACTTTTGAGTGTTCCCAAGACAAGATACGCAGCGACTGCGCAACGGGCTTTTTCTGTGGTGGCCCCGCAGTCTTGGAACGCTCTCCCTGAGGAGCTCCGCTTAGCCCCCTCCCTGGAGTCATTTAAGAAAAACCTTAAGACTCATTTATTTCGTCAAGCCTTCCCTCACATGTCCTGACTGTTTTGCTCCTGCATACTATTTATTGTATTTTTATATTGTTTTATTATTTTGATTGATTAATGATGGATTTTAATGATATATAGTTGTATACGGGTTTTTTTATGAAGGACTTTAGCTGTTAATTTTTATTTTTAAACTGTGATTTTTATTGTATTATATTTGTAACCTGTATCGTATTGTATCTTATTCTGTTTGTAAACTGCCGTGATCATAGGAACGGCGGTATATAAATAAAATTTCAATCAATCAATCAATCAATCAATAACCTCAAGTTTGGTCTTCAATAACTGATAGTTCTTATAACTTATTCAAAATCTAGTTTAATGTTATGCCATGCCATTTACTCATATCTAAATTCTGTCCTTTATGACATTGCTAAAGATCCTCCTAAAATTTCAGTTCAGAACAGTTGACACTTTACTTTGTTGTTTTCAAAATTCCTTTGGATACAAACAGCCTGTGGCAGATTACATAACCTATAACAGATGTTTGTGTTTGTCACAATATACTTTATTATCTGTCCCCTGGAACAGCATTCTCCAATTAACAGAAAATGAATGTCCCAAACTTGTTCTTCCATTATACCCATATTCTGATGGACTTAAAAATGATACCCCCCAAATAAACAAATAATTAAAAATTAAAATTAGAATATGTATTTTTTTAATCTTTGGGTTTTCTATGCACGTACTCTTATATGCTCTACTCACTTATTTATTACCCTATTATAACTGAGTGAGCAATACTAAGGAAATGGTGCAGGAATGTAGGGGCAAAAATGGCTTTTTAGATACATTTTTGTAGCATTTTCTGGGCACACTTCAGAGGATTATATATCACCAGCCAGATCCTACATATGTCCCTATCATAACTGACTATGAAGTATTACATATGGACAAGTAAGCAAATCTCTTTAAGCTCAAAGAGGCTTTGACATTACATGCAGAAATTAATAAATTATTACATTCCCACATACTGGTGAACGATGTTTGTTGAATGCTTGGAATTGAAACTGAGAAACAGAACTCTTATCATGCTGATTCCCAGTTTCCCACAGCAACTATATATACCTATTAACTTTCTAGAAGTCCTTATGTTCCAAACCTCCTAGAAATAATTTTGTTACATGGTTGAGGATCTTGTAACTAACAATTGTCTGTATGAGTTCAGTCATTTCACCCTGAAAGATCTGAAGGGGAATTCAGGTAGTGGTGACTCTTCTAAATCAAATCAGTAGTGTAAATTAATAATAATGGTATATCAGGTAAGACAGAAAATACCAGAGCCTGGAAAAGTTACTTAGCCGACATGTCCAGTGGGGGATTCCAGAAGTTACCATTCAAAATTGCAACTTTTCCAAGCTCTGAAACTAATAATAATAATAATAATAATAATAATAATTTGTTTTATTTATATACCGCTATTCCAAAGATCATAGCGGTGAACAGCAAGTAAGCTAATTAGCAAGTAAGCTAATTTGCCCCCAACAGTCTGGGTACTCATTTTAGCGACCTCAGAAGGATGCAAGCCTGAGTTGAGCTTGGGCCCTTTTGCTGGTCTTGAACTCGCAACCTTGTGGTTTCGAGTGAATGGCTGCAGTACAGGCATTTAACCACTGCGCCACAGAGGAGGGCAGGATGTGTTTGGAGGGCAAAAGGTTCACCCAATGAATCTAAAAGACTCAGCAAAGAGAGGCATTCTTCACTTTTCTTTACAATTCTTCTCAGTTGCACTAGCTGTATGTCCTTCACCGCTTTTGTCTACTGTACCTATAATTTCTGCAGTCTATGAGGCAGCATTACCCAATCTAATATCCTCCAGACCTGCTGAACATATTTCCAGCTGAGTTGGAAGAACAAGACTTGACCTCCAAACACATCTGAAGGACACCAGTTCCTCATGGGAAGCGAGACCATGCTTACCAGTAAAGATAATAGAAGAATGACAGGAGATAGAAAGCTAGTTTACACCAAGCCTCTCTTTGGCAGTAGACCAAGGTATCTGCATTCATTACTGCTGGTGGATCGTATGCTACCTCTGTGCTGTCTGCTGGACAGTGGAAATACCTGGAAAAAAAGGAGAGAAGAAAACAACTGGAGAGAATCTGCAGTATTTTGGTTTCAGCTACATCAAGCCACAAATCCTCATGAATGCCACATTATCTTGCATCATAAATAGGTAGTCTTTCAGCATTTTCCTAAAGAACTCTAATTCAAAGCATGTATTTATCTTCTCCATGGAGGAGTCAAAATATAAAAAATATTACACCTGAAGTAAAACCTCATGCAGCTATTGCAGGAAAAACAGAAAAATTGGATTGTTCTTGCAAAACAATTTACAGATTTTTCATTCCAGAACAACATTTTCTACACATATTCTTCCATAAATGAAGGAACATCTTATATCAAAGAAGAAAAAACAACCAACGAGAGGAACCAATTCATAGAATCATAGAACCAATTCTTGCCTACATGGAGAAGAAAGTGAGTGAGAGAATGAGAAAGGGAAGTTACGTGGACGAAACTGAGAAGAGGAGAAGAACGAAGGGTGAGGAGGATCAAGAAAAATAAAGGAATTCAGATAAACCATTATTGTGTAATATGAATTTTGAAATGTTCAGTCTATATGTTTGTATAATGTCTATTTTTTAATTAGTAAAATTTAAAAATAAACAAATAAAATAAATAAAGATCTCCAGTGGGGGGGGACGACCAATTCATGCCTACAAACCATTGTGCTGCTTAAAAATTCAGCCTGCAAGAAATTCTTTCTATATAAAATTACTTATCTGTGTATATTTTATTTATTTGATTTTTATCCCTCCTGAACCAAGGTAGCTCATATGACCAAAAAGAGATGTAAACAATGAACATACATAATAGGTTGTATTAAAACAGTACTAAACAGCTATGTTTTAAAAAAAGGGTTAGCAGAGCTTAAAAACACAGGAATAAAAAATTAAAAAGTGCCTGTCCATTAAAAGTATTTTCTTTACCAGTCAGTCAGTTATCTGAATGAGAAGGTCTTTGCTTTCTGGCAGAAGGCGTGAACTGTGTTATCATCTCATGGGCTGGAGTACAATAGGCTTTTGATCACTCAAAAAAGCCTTTCTGCAGACATAATGGTGGCAGAGAAGATTAATTTCTTTCTACCATGTAATAAGCTTTCTAACAGACTCTAGCCTGTCTTTGGTTGGACCTGTACTTTCTGCCCTCATTATTCTAGCTGCTGTCCCACCTGTTTCATCATCAACTTCCAAAGAACCATTCTGTGTGAGGGAACACTGAGAAGCAATTGTGCCCACTACTCCGTCTACTTCACAATTCCCGAGGTCAACCTAGGCTTTGACAGAATTGCCTATGGAGGTGACAGGAAACAAAGAGCCATCAGGATAACAGCTGGATCCATCAACTTCCCGGACCTTCTTATCACTGCAGCCTAAACCACTCCAGGTAGTGTCTTTCAAAACTACAGAGAGCTCTTCCACATCTAGACTATCATTCTGCCACCCTGCCCAGAAAATCATTCCCAGTATATGACCAGCTGAAAGTGGGGGCACATATTACTTGAGACAGCCCCATGATTATCGTGGCTCAATCAACTTTCATGAAGCTCTATCAGTTTCAACTATGGCACAACAAGGAGGCTGTTCTGTATGAGTATGTGGAACCACACAAACTGCTTCTCATGTCAAACCAGAGCAGGCCCAAGACACTGCTGCTTGAGATGCTACAACTGACACCTTCTTGTTGCCCAAAGAAATACCACAATACCACAGTGTGTGCCAAATGAAGAGCAATACGTGTATAAAAGCAGTGCCTGTTCAAATGAATGGCCTATCCTACTGTGGGAGAAAGGTGTGATACTTACCCTATATATATATATGATCTAGGCTTGTTTGGTGTCTCTGTGCCTGCTCACAATATCTCTACATGTGTTGCAAGTGTTGCATTTCTGCCTTTCTTGCTATGCTTCACAGTGCAGCACTTTTATCAGAGAATGAGAGACGATATGTGGCAACTCTGTGAGCAAACTGGCCTCCAAATAAGATTATGACTTACCTCCAAAAGTGATAGAAAAGCAGAGGAATATTCAAGCCAAGGGTCAGCCATTCTTGAGCACATAGAAACATTATACAGAAAAGGCTGTGGATTGAATATTCTGGCAATACTAGCTGGGAAGAAAAAGAAAAAAGAAAACAGAAAGGATTACAACACACCATTCCTGAAAGTAATTCCTTTTTTATTTTTTGTAAAAATCATCTTGCCAGAAAATTAGCCCTACCAACCTCTGAAAATCTCATAATCACAACACAGTCTGTCTGGGTATATTTGGACAGTCTCAGTAACAGAATTACTGGGGTTCTAAGCAAGAGAATTCCTGGATCCAACCCACACATATGCCTTTCTCCCTAGTACTAAGGAATTACACAGTCATTTCAAAGTGGGATTAAAAATGATAATGAAATTCTTTTCTGTGTTTTGTGTGGGAGAATAATTAGGAAGTTTTCAAGAATTACAGTTTCCTGCAGAAGAATGAGATGAATATCTGGAGGAGGGTCAAGTTAAACACTACTTCTTTCTCAACACAAATGAATAGCTTCTAAAAGCTTCAAATATAAAAAACTGTGGGTAATGGCTATCATCCCTGGAGATGTAAAATCCTAGCACAGTGTATAAATGATTCCAATAATTAATCAGATACACCAGTTTTGGCATAGACAGACCCATTTATGGCTTAGGGAGCCTGTGCATGTTTGCCAGTGATGCATTTATTGAGTGAATTTCAGCATCACTCACAGAATTATGCAATGTTATCTTCCATTTGTAACATCCTTTGTTTCTCCATTTCTTCTTCCATTTGTTTTTCTTCCCACAACTAATCAGTTAAGGAGGAATGGTAGCACTAAATGCTGTCCATCTGGAAGCACTCCGTCTTAATGCCAGACGAATTCTGAAAATCCTCAGCAAAATATAGTCTACACCCCCCATGTTGTCTTTGAAGGGCTTGGTGACTTGTTTATGTTTTAATAAAGGCTTTATATAACCTTGCTCTGGCAGCCTTTTTATCAAGTGATATTCCATACAGTCCATTTTTAGGGTCACTGGTTTAAATTCAAGGAACATAAAACTAATTATATAGATGTTACTTTAATGCTTTTGAACTTTTTTCCTGCTGGTGGTGAGCACATGTGAAAGACAGAAATGCTGTTTTAAATGCACTGGTAACAGATTTTTAATCAGCTAATGACCATGCCTTTCATCGCAGCAATGGGTTGTACAAACATATGTGAAATGGCATTTTAATCTGCTAGGCATTTTTCATTCTAAACTTCTCTCTGGAAAGAAATGATGCTGTAGCTACAATTAACAAGTGCTGTGTGGCTACTCTCATTCCCTTTTCCATGACTTGGAATTTGCCATTTCCCTGGGGTTGCTAGACTGAAAACTAGAATGGGCTCTTGTACTTTTAGTGGTTGTGCAGAAGAGGGAATTTCAGCAGGTGCTGCTTGTCATATAACCATCTAACATGCAGCACCTGCTGAAATTCCCTCTTCTATACAAGCATTAAAGGCACAATCCTATTCACAATCCTACTCAAGCCGTGTCAATTTCACTGATACCTTCTCAATACCACTGATACACTGGAACAAGTATGTAAACCCTTTGGAAGAAATTAGGATAGAGGACTCTGAAAAAACAGAAGACGTCTCTTCCTGTCAGATAGTAGAGACAAACACTGCCTAAAACTGATAAGGCTTTTCTTTGACCTTATCAGTTCCACAAAAAACCTGAGATGGTGAAGATGGTAAAGCAAATAGCAGTGGGATGGGTGGGCAGGCAGGCAAGAGTTACACACAGTCAGGACTATCACTGACCCACAGCATGATAGGATTTGCATCTAAGTATAATTCCACAGCAATCTGAGCCACAATCTATATAGCAAAGTGGGGGGGGGGGTCTTTTGCAACACTAACTAAAGGTGAATAGTCATTTGAAGTGAGGGAACCATCACTTCTGAAAAGTCACAAAATGAAGTGGGAAAAGATTCCTATGTAAACCTAAGAATACTTTAAAGTGCTTCTGAAATTAAATTAACTGGTGATCTGAACTGTGATCTAGTAAACAGACAGGGAGCCTATTTCATCTACAGTAACTTATTTACAACAAACCCATAAAGGCAAGGCATTATTATTGATTAGGCTTCAGCTGTGGTGCAGTTTTCCTTCTGTTAAGGGCCTGCTAGAACTCAAACTCTGCATTCAGCTGCCTCATATAGTCAGGTACTGAACTACAGGTTGCAGTTTCTACTTTAGGTGGGAGCCCTTATTTAACATGGCTAGTTGTATTCTTGGCAAACCAACTGGAAACCATACACTTATCCAGGGGTAGGCAACCTTTTTGAGCCGGGGGCTGGGTTGCTGTCCCTCAGACAACTGGGGGAGCCGAAGCCGTGGGGTGGAGCTTCCACCCTCCGTGGGGGGGCCGCGTGCCGGGGGTGGAGCTTCCACCCTCCGGGGGCAGAGCCGCATGCCGGGGGCAGAGCTTCCACCCCCCTGGGGGCCAGGCTTCCTCCTCTTTGCCGGCCCCTGACGGGGCCCCAGGCCCTGTCAGAGGCCGGGAAAGAGCCGGCGGGGGCCGCCAGCGCAGGAGGCCTCCCCCTCTTTGCCGGCTCCTGACAGGGCCCCAGGCCCCATAAGAAGCCGGCAAAAAAGCCGGTGGGGGCTGCCAGCACTGGAGGCCTCCCCCTTTTGCCGGCCCCTGACGGGGCCCCAGGCCCCATCAGAGGCTGGCAAAAAAGCCAGCGGGGGCCGCCAGCGCTGGAGGCCTCCTTCTCTTTGCCGGCCCTTTTGCCATCGCTGGGACCATCCAAAAGGGCCCCGGTGACGGCGACGGGCCTCCCAGATGGTCACTGCCGCCGCCGGAGCCCTCTTGGAGGGCCCCAGCAACGGCAACGTGCCTCTTGGAGGGCCCCAGCAAAGGCAACAGGCCTCCCAACGGATCCGCTGCTGCTGCCGGAGCCCTCCTGGAGGGTCCCAGCAATGGCAACGGGCCTCCCAGAGGGCCGCTGCCACCGTCGGAGCCATGTTCGAGGGCTCCGGAGGCCACAGCGGGCCTCGGCGAAGTCTCGCGTGACCTTTCTTGTGGTCGCGCGAGACTTCGCCTCTAGGCCGCCACCATTTTGTTTTCCAAAATGGCAGGGAAGGTTGCGTGAGACTTCGCCGCCATTTTGAAAAGCAAAATGGCGGGGCCCGGGAGCCGGGAAAAGCCGCAATCAGCGGCGGTGGCGGTGGCTGGGGCAGGCAGGGGCTGGTGGAAAGGCCTCTGCGGGCTGCAATCGGCCTGCGGGCCGGGGATTGCCAACTCCTGCACTTATCAGTGTTGGGCAACAGAGCCACTAATACTGTACCTTTCTCTCACACGTCATCCTTGCTAATGCTCTGTTTCCAGAGCAGCAAAGAGAAAAAAGATTGTGAGGAGAGGAGGGATCCTGATGACTGCTTCATTTCTCAACTTTCCCATTAGGAAATATGGGAGGAGGGTTGCTTCATGATGATTGAGCCCCCTTCCTGAGGAGAAGGGCCACAACCAGGGCCATAGCATACTACTTGGAGAGGCTTGGCAGGCCAGACACTCCTTGGTAGCCAGGTTTCTCAGTATGGGCTGTAGGGTCTTCCTGAACTTTGGTATGTTTCTGTATCCTTGGATTAGTCTTTGGCCTAGATTTCTCGCTTGCTTCTCAATCCTGTCTCCTGATTTGTCTTAAAGTACATATATTAATTGGACCTGGATTTGTTCCCAACTCTGATCCCCTGGCACAATTCCTGGCTCTTTTGTTACTTCAAATTACTGCCTGTGCTTAACTCTGACATGGCTTGATCCCATACCCAGTTATGTCAAAATGTATTTCCACAGAAAGCTATGCTCACAACATTAGTTTGTTTGGAACAGCAGCACTTAGTGTGAAGTAATCTAGGTTGCCAGCATTTCCAACACCAGCCATTAATGTCTGAATAAACACTTTTATGACCTGACTTAGCCCCCACAGTAGTGTTGTATATTATAACAAGTTCTGCAACGCCTCACAAGTTGCCTTCCATTAGTATATTATATGCGTCAGACACAAATTGTGAGAGCATGAGATGTGAAGAAATCTCCTACCCCAAGGCATTCACCAGAGCCTAATTTTAAAGGATAATTGAAATTTCCTATGTATTAATTGTACATCTTAACATATTTTAAGTACACACCTGAAAAAAATATAATAACTGAACTGCTTATAGCACAAATGTGTTATTACAAACATATATATCATACACTGCAATAGGCATGATACAAAAGGAAGAGGAACTATGCAGAGGAAACAGTAACACAAACACATTAATTCATGAATTCTTCATTAAGTTACATAAAAATTTAATGGCCACTGAATGAATGAAGCAATGACTACTGTAAGATGGTGTTTTGGCAAAGAAGGAGCCAAATAGTCCAACCAAACCAAGTTCTGCTATCTACGCAATGATGTTATTTTACAAGCTTTTAGTTTTTAGTTATAATTTTACATGCATTGTATGCATTTGTGTGTACTGCAGGCCCATACATTTAATAGACGTTTCCTCATCCCCTTTCCTATGTGCTTTGAGCTACTGAGTTTGGACTAGTATACAGTGGAACCTCGCTTTATGCGGGGGATCTGTTCCGAACCCCCCCCCCCCGGTAAGGCTAATTCCGCCTATGCTCGAGCCCCATTATAGTTAATGGGGCTCGTGCACGCGGCAGCGTGGTGTGTGCGGGCAGTGGTCGCATGCGCCACTGAAACTATTACAGCATGGCTTCCGCATAAACCGGAAGCCATGTATGGTGCGCCCACATATGGAGTGGGCGCGCTGTACTATGAACAGCATACAAGTTCATTATCTTATATTGCCAAGACAGTATTCACATACATAAAGGAGTGTTTGGTACAATCCACATGCAAGCCTTACTTGAGCATTACATATCCAATTTGAAACATTTGAAGCATTTAGTTCATGGCTGAGAACTTTCTGGCACTTCCTCATACAAATAATAAAATTGATGCTGGTATACCACACCTCAAGTGCTACTTTGTATATACATCTCAATGAAGTAGTGACCAACTCAGTTTCTGTTTTTAATATAACCATACTGGCTCCATCATTCAAATATCTGATTTGACACTTTTTTTACTAACATGTTTTCTTTTATATTGATTCTCATGATAATGTTATATGTCTATTCAAAAATCTGTCTGTTGGTTTCTCTCTGACAAGGCCATATATTTGTAATATAGTATGCCTCATCTGGGAAAAAAAAATACATAAAGAAAAGGAATTTAACATTCCCACAGAGCAAACTATATGATAGCTATATTACTTTTTCAGGGTCCCTCCTACAGTGATATTTATTTATATTTTGAACCTTATGGGGTTTTTTTTGTTTTTTTTTAAGGCTTAGGATCAATTGTGTAAGTTTAAATAAATATCTGCCCTAAATTCAATTGTTAATTACAACAAGAGAAGACTTGATAATAAACGAGGACTTGGTATGTCAACAACTATGCATATTGCATGTATACCCTAAAGGCCCCAGATCTCATCTGCTCTTGGATGCTAAGCAGGGTCAGGCCTTGGATGGGATATTGCCAATGAATATCAGATGTTGCAAGTTATATTTCAGAGGGAGGAACTGGCAAAACCACCTCTAACTGTTCCTTGCCTAAGAAAGCCTTATGAAATTTATGGGTCACCATAAATCGATAGGCAAGTTGAAGGCAAATACACAGACAAGATTTTTCTTAGCATCCACTGCTAACACATTCCAACTTAAATGGCTTTAAATGTTGAGTTATCTTGTTTGATAGAAGCCCACCATTTAAAGCACTTTTATTTGTGTTCATAATTAATCTTCCTTGCTGGGAGAGTTGTGACTGTACTATAAATCAGTGCTGAAAAGAAAGGTCCAGTGGTGATAAATTATCAACAGTGCCTGGACCTCAGACTGTGAATTGTATCATGATTTATCATCAGTAAAGATACAACATACTGGAGATGTTCTCACTGAAGGGAAAAGGCCTCAAAAGACAGGAGGCAAGATGCATTAATTAAGGTGGCAGGCCTTAATAGGACTTAAAAAGCAAATTCTTTGAGGCATATAAATAAGCAAAAAATGGCTGGATCTCATTATACAGTAACTATTGTGTCAGTGTACTAATTTGCCAATTGATGTCTCAAACTTGCAATTGGCACCCATCACTTTTGAATTTCTAAATTTGTTAAATGAATTGCTCTATAAAACAACTCATCCTCAAAGTATTTTCATTGCTTGTGTTTAGGAAAAAGATGACCAGATCACTAGGAGAAGATGCCTACAATCAATCTGACATTTGAGAATATCTGGCTATTACCTGAAGGTATCATTTAAGGCAGGGGTAGGCAACCTTTTTGACCCGGGGGCCGAGTTGCTGTTCCTCAGACAACTGGGGGGCCGAAGCCAAAAATAAATAATTAAATAATTTAAAAAAAATTATATGAATAAATAAACCGGGACAAATGTAGGACAAAAATTTAAAATGAAGGACACTTTTTTTAATTAAAAAAATGGAGGACACGCAAAAAATCTGCTGATTTTTTAAAAAATGTTAATATAAATGCATGTTTCTGAGGCTTCTATAGACAATTGTCCCCCTTGCCCACCTCTTGCTCCCGCTTGCTCCTCCTTGCCCCCCTTGCCTGCCGCTTGCCCCATGCACAAAGGCCCCTGCGCACTTGTGCCGGAGGCCAAAGGCCCCCGCGCGCCTACGCCGGCAGCCAGAGGCCCCACACACCTGCACCCAAAGGCCCTGCACACCTGTGCCGGTGGCCAGAGGCCCCGCATGCTTGCGCAGGAGGCCAAAGGCCCTGGCGGCAGTCTGTGGCAGGGCCAGGCTGGGGCCGGATCCTAGGCCTCGGCGGGCAGCATGTGGCCCACGGGCCGTAGGTTGCCAACCCCTGATTTAAGGATTGGTTGAAAACTATGGTATTGTTGTAGCAAACATATTCTTTATTACAGTAAAGATATGGTGGCCACTATTTCCCCATGGTACCTAACATAATGTAGAAACATCAGATATTAAACACACACAACACAGTCAAAAATGGAATGGCTGAAGCAAAAGATTTATGGAATGCAGTATTCTGCAATTGGTTTTACTATCTTGTTGACTGGTACAAGAAGGTATCCAAGAGTACCTCCCTATACAAGTGGAAGCAATGAATGGCAACAGCAGCAACAACTAATATGATGGTTGCCCCTAGCCATCCATCACCACCACATGCCTCCCAACACAAGTCATTTTATGGCTGTAAGTGGTCAAGAGGGACAAGCGTTTTACTAGGCTACAACAGAAATCTCCCTGAAAGCCAGGGAGCAGATCCAGCCAGAAATCTCCCTGAAAGCCAAGATGACAAAACTGAGGCTGTCATTCTTTGCACACATCATGAGAAGGCACTACTCACTGGAAAAAAAAACAATAATGCTAGGAAAGGTGGAGGGAGTAGAAAGAGAGGAAGGATGCATACTAGATGGATGGACTCTATTAAGGATGTCATGGATATGACTTTGCAGGAACTTAGCAGAAGAGTGGAGGACAGGAAGTCTTGGAGATGTCTCATCCACAGGGTTGCCATTGATTGAGAGCAATTTGAGGGTGGTTAACAACAACAAATAGGCATCCAATGTCTTTTTATTTTATTAATAAAAAACAACAACCATAGATACAGCCAGTCTGGAGGAGCACGTTTGGGAGGATGGCAGAATCTCTGTCTTCCAAATGAACATCCTGCCAACATTATTATTTTTGTTCCCAACTATCCCAATTATAAATGATATTCCATTTAAACAATGGAATAAATATATATCTAATTTTATATGGGTGGGGAAGAAGGCTAGAATATGCATGAAAGTGATGCAGGATAAAAAAAAGAAAAAAGAGAAAAACTCAGCCTACCTGATCTAAAATTCTATATCATGTGTGCTGCTTTGAATGGCTGAAAGTCTCAAGCCCAAAACACACTGCAGAAATAATCCAGTCTGAGACCGACCACTTTAACTGCCCTGGCTCGTGTTAGGGAAACCTGGGAATTGTAGTTTATTGTGGCACCAGAGCTCTCTGACAGAAAAGACTAAACGTCTGACAAAACTACCATCCCCAGAATTCCCTAGCATGGATTCAGGGCAGTTAAAGCGGTCTCAAACTGGATGATTTCTGCAGTGTGTTTTGGACCGAGGTTCTCACTTCTGTATGCACAGATTAAAGGGATGTATCTACAGGCTGAGAGCCAGCATAGTGTAGTGGTTAAGTGCCGGACTATGACTCTGGAAACCACAGTCCAATTCCGGCTGAGCCATGGAAACCCACTAGGTGACCCGGGGCAAGTCATACTCTCTCAGACTCAGACAATGGCAAACCCCCTCTGAAGACACCTGCCAGGAAAACCTCATGATATCTTTGTATTTTAGGGTTGCCTTAAATCAGAGATAACTTAAACACACACAACAACAATATCTACAAGCTAAAAGATTGAAGTCTTAGGCCTAAAACGCACTACAGGAATAATCCAGTTTGAGTCCACTTTAACTGCCCAGGCTCAAAGCTAGGGAATTCTGGGAAATGTAGTTTTGTCAGACATTTAGCCTTCTTTGTCAGAGATCTATGGTGCCATGACAAACTACAGTTCACAGAATTCCCTAGCACTGAGTCAGGACAGTTAAAGTGGTCTCAAACAGGATTATTTCTGCAATGTGTTTTGGCCCTGGGTCAATCTAAAAAGGGATAGGATGTTACAGTTAGAAGGATTTAATTTGCCTTTTGGATGGCATGCATAACTCTGCTGTAATAAGGTAAAAGTTAATAAGAAATTCAATAACCATTAAATTAGAAGGGCTTTAGAGAAAATATGGATAAAATATGAACCACGTTTATGTAGCAAACTCCCTTCATGCACATCACTGAATGGAGCTCTATATAAGAAGGAAAAATAAAAGATTCTAGTTGGGCTATTATAAACCAATATTATGGTAGGATAATCATAAAAACAGACTGAAACCCAGAGAAGAATTAGAAAAACATGGTCTAATATGTACTTGGTATCTACAGAGACAACTGTTCAAAAGACATAAAATGGATGTAAAATTAAAAGGAATAGAAAAAGAATTCTGAGTTTGATAAACTATGGCGGGATACACACCACCATTTAGTACGTATACAATACGCACTAGGGTTAGAAGGGGCGGTGCTTCCGTACCCCCTAACCCTAGTACGTATTGTATACGTACAAGATGGCGGCGCCCCTTCTACATGGGCGCCGCCATCTTTACGTACTGGACGCACAGCGTCCAGACATGTCGCACCGCTTGTGACGTAGCGAGCGCGCCCCTGGCGCCTCGCTACGTCGCAACGCGACTTTAAAAGAAGCTCCTGCATTCTTTTTCGGTCCGCGCGGGGTCGGGCCGTGTGAGGCTCCGGCTCCCCCGCGGACCTACTGGCGGCGGCGCAGCAACCGCCGCAAAGGCGCAGTCTGTACCCGCCCCACTAATAATATAATATAATGGGTTTTTATTATACTGCCCAATCACTGGGAATCCGAGCAGTTTACAACAGAGGGGAATATGACAGTTCCCTGCCCTCAGGCTTACAATCTAAAAGACACGACACAAAAGGAGAAGGGAATGGGGGGGGAATCAGGTCCAGCATTCTTCTCTCCCTCTGAGGCCTGGACTAAGGCAGATGGACCAGAGGGAGGGCTCTTCTTCTTCAGGCTAGCCCTTGATGACGCTGGGATATATGTTCTGAATGTAACCATGCTATCACTAAAATGAATAAATTACTGTTAAATATTGAAATGGAGGAAGAACTTATAACAAGTAATATGATTAAATGGGCCCAGAACATCGGTCATACAATCCAACTGGAAAAATGGGAGAAGACATGGGCAAAAGGTTTAAAATTTACATTGAATTATAACCTAAAATAAAACTGGTATAAAATCTTTTTCAGATGGCATTTAACACCAGCCAGATTAGCTAAGCTTTACAAAAATTAGAGTAACAAATGCTGGAAAGGTACAGATAATGAAGGTGTGTTTTTCCATGCTTAGGACTGGAGCATGGCTTTGGTGCGGGTTTTGGACTCTTAGGACACATGCATCATTGAAATACCATACCTCCAAAGTGACTCGAAGCAGCTTTATTTTGGCCTGTCTGTAACAGGCCACATTGAGACAAAATGCTATATCTAGCTTCACAAAAGCTAGATGTTAATAGAATATATGAACCAAAGATGGGGCACCCCTCAGAGTAAGTTACTGAACTAAAAACCAGCCATATATACACCCAACCTGGAGGAGCACACTTTGGAGGATGAGATGCCAAAAAGTGAGGAAAGAAGCTACTTTAGATATAGCTGGACTGTGCTGGAAAGTGTGCACTATGCGATCCACTGTATTAATGCCAAAAGAGAATTCTGCTTTGCTGAAACTGAATTGAATCTCAGTTATGTGTTTTCAAGCACAAAATCTTTAACTTTCTCTGTATCGAGGGTGGTAAAATGCAGCCCACAAGCTGGATATGACTCTCAAATGTTCAGAATCTCTCCCCCCCCCCCCAATTTTCGATATTTTTGGCCAAAACAACCTCAAAGATGCACATACACCCTCGTCAACCCAACTCAAACACATAGAAAATGGCTAATTTTCAGCCAAACACAAAACAAGAAGTGGCATCATGTTAATTCTGATTTAAGCATAACATGTTCCTGGATATTGGCCCTGACCCTCAGTTGCCCATACTCATTCTACATCTTAATCCTTTGCTGTACTAATGCATGCATGAATATAAATCTGGTTCTGGAATTCTTCTGAACTGTTAGTGTTGGGCATTTCTTTCAAGGACAGCTGTATCCTGATGACTAAAAGAGGGGTCCTATAGCAGCTGAAAAAGCCCTCTCCATACATCCATGGATGTGATAGCATTATTTACCACTGACTGCACAGTGCACTAGTATTAGAACATTATGTACATTTTACTATTTTGACAGCTGAACCATACATTCATGCATAAAACAGCTAGCATCCAGTGACTAACTGTATCCTATGTAATTATTTTGTCTTCTTCTACAGCAAAGTGTTGGCTTTGAATTTGCAAAAAGAAAAAGAAAAATCTCCAGCCCACTTCAGATGCCAACGTTCAGCACAATCTGAGGACAATGCACTCAGATGCAGCTTAACGTAGCAGACTACGGAAGCAACAGCTGAGATAAAGGTATTGGCAGTGCACTGATCATGTTCCACACTTAACAAATAAACTCACAGACACAGTCCTTGGAGGTTCTTTATCTTGAGTTGTACAAATATTTACAAATTCTTCTCACTTGACTTCCATCAACTTTGCCATCTGTTGTAACTCAGCATACAGCTCCAAAACATACAACTCCAGAATCCCAAAGCTACTAACCCACAGTCACCAACCACAAATCATCAATCCACATGTGACCTGTCTCCTGGTACACTGATATACAGTGACGGCTATGAGTTTTCATCCTGTGCCTCACAGCATGATGCAAACTTTGTAGTAAGTTGCATCATGCCATGTGCTCTGACTCAGCATTTTTAGGACAGTCTTACAGAATATGATGCATCCTGTCAGTCAAAATATTTTCTACCCAATTTAAAGGAGTAGTATTCCAACACCATCAAAGATGAGAAATTACAAAGAGATAGATAGACAGACAGACAGACAGACAGAAAATTATATGGAGAGGAAAAAGAAAAGGAGGATATATTTGTCAACCTAACAGGATCACAATTTTGAATGTTAGGTACCCACCACCATGCAGAGGGCTGGAAGTTACAGTCCACAGGGGGTCAGAATCTGGTTGATCATTCTCCCCACATTCCAACTCTTTCACCTTGCTGATTAAAATGGCATTTTTGCTACCTCCAAATGCAATCACATTTCAGACATGCTCAGCAGAAATCAAATCAATAGCACACATCTACCTGTTTTTTCACAGTGCTTCCAGATGCCTGTCAACTGATGGCAGCCCCATGAACTTTATAGAGTTTTCATAGACAAGAAATACTTACAGGAGCCCTGGTGGTGCAGTAGTTAAATGCCTGTACTGCAGCCACTCACTCACAACCCACCAGCCAGGGGCTCTGGGTTGACTCAGTGTGGCATCCTTCCATAGGTCACTGAAATGAGTACCCAGCTTGTTGGGGGCAATTAGTTTACACTTTGTAAACCACTTAGTACATTGGTAAGTGGTATAGAAATGTACTTGCTATTGCTATTAGAGGCGGTTTTGCCAGTTCCTTTGCCTGAAATATAGCCTATGACACCTGGTATTCATTGCAGTCTCTCATTCAAGTATTAACCAGGACTGGTCCTGGTCAGCTTCCAAGATCAGACAAAATCTGGTGCTTTAGTTTAGGGTATGTATGCTGATGTAAAAGTGTATTAAATAAATCCAGTACCCTAAACTGAAAAAAGAACAGCCTTGTCAGGAGATGTCATGTTCTCACCATCACATTTTGAGAAACACCTAAATTCTGAGCTGACAGACATCAGTGGACAGTGAAACACAATATATGTTGCACCTTCTCAGCACTGGTCAGATGCTTCTTATAGCTTGCCTGCCAAAACATCTTAAAGTTAGCAGATGATGAGAAACAACTTCACTCAGACTCTATGGATGATGGTTCAATTTCCTTGGCTAATTTTTCAGCTGGCATTTCAACATTTTCAACTCACATATGGGATCACTGCAGGAGAACAAGCCAATTAGTGAATAGCATTTAAGTCTTCATCATGTATTTCAAGAGAGCTGAAAATATCTAGAGTATATCCCTGTAGAATGTGATCTGCTGAAACTTGTTATACATTATTGCTTACTAAAAACAGATGTGAAGATTGATACCCTCAACCACAAGAGAGGTTACAGGTCAGGACGAAATTCATGATTTTTAGAGCAAGAAACTAATCGAATTTCACTTTAGCTTCTCTCTAAGAGCTCAAGGACTGTTAGCCTGGGTTTAGTGAAAAATATCAGCTGCTGAAGGAACACCTCTGTGAAGATAACAGCCAATTACCCTATTTAACAGCTATTAAGTAGTGCTAATTGCAAGCTATAGACCACAAGCAGGATGAATTGAGAGGAAACAAGGGGAAGCAAGAAAACCGGATGATACAAGTAGGAGCACTTCCAAAACAGTTGCATTAAATTGCAATAAGCACCCAGCTGGGATACACACATGGTAGCAGCTCTTCTCTATCCTGCAGACTTTAAAATGCATTGACAGTGAAGGAAGAATAATCTTTTAAAGTCATATGGTAGGCATCCCAAGAACTAGATATATTTTTGTGCATTTTACTGTGAGTATTTTGAAGATCACACAACTCTTAATTCCACAGGATCTATTTGTCACAAGAGTGTTCCAGGAAAATATATGTGGGTGGTAAATACCTTATAGGAGGGAATATACTTTCCTTTAAATCTATTACCACATGCTTCAGCCCCTACATATTCCCTAAACAAGCAAACATCTAGGGATCATGAATATAAACCAGTCACCAAAGAGTAACTAGGTCATTCATTCATAACTGCCTTCATGAATTCTGGCCAAAGTGTTTGCATTTAAAGGCTTTCACAGCCAGCATCCATAGGCGGGGTACAAACCGCCGCTTTGCGGCGCTCCCCCGCCGCCGCCATTTGCTCCGTGGCGGGAGCCGCGCAGCCAAAAACGCGCGACTCCCGCGCGGAGCAAAAAAAGAAGCTCCATTTCGGAGCTCTTCTTGCGGCGCCTCTATGACGTCGCGAGGTGCCTGGCGCGGACTCGCGATGTCAAGGCGCCGCACACGTCTGGACACTATGCGTCCGTACTAAAGATGGCGGCGTCCATGTAGAAGGTGCGCCACCATCTTGTACATATAGGATACGTACTAGGGTTAGGGGGTGCGGAGACCACCGCCCTTCTACCCTAGTACGTATCCTATACGTACTATATGGCGGTGTGTATCCCGCCATAGATTTTTGTGGGTTTTAGGGGCTTTGAGGCTGTGTTCTAGAAGAGATTATTCCAGAAGTTTTGCCAGCAGCTGTGGCTGGCATCTTCAGAGAATGCTGGCATGGAAGATTGAGAGGAAACAAATTACATGTTAATCTGTGTATTGTTCTGTTGTTGAATGGCAAGGCCTCAGGGTATCTATTTAATTAATGACCCATTGTCTGCTGGGAAACCCCCCTCATCCTGGGTGGTTTTCATTTGCATTTGCCACCACTTTCAGGGTTTCTTCTTTCCTGTTGAGGTTGTCCATGTGTTCATGGATTTCACTGGCTTCCCTGTGCATTCTGACCTGATAGTTGTTGGCATGGTCCAGAAAACACTGAAATTCTCCCTGACGTTACACCCTTGGTGTTCCCCCAGATTTGTTCTGAACAATGTGATACAGAAAAGGAGAAAACTGCTTCCAACAATGGAAGATATTCACACCTCAAATGATTGCCTTTTGTCCTCCTAATCATCCATCTGTAGGCAGGAAAACCTAGAAAGTGACTCCAAGGTGTATCACAGTGCTCAGATATGTTCGCCTGAAGGAGAAAAAAGACTATTTCTGAAATATTCTCATCTCAAACCACTTAAGCTTTAAGAATGCATTTGCTGTTAAAGGAGATTCACTGAATACAGTATGACCTAACTCCTCAGTTATGACACAAGGGAATTTTACTGCAAATAGCAAAACCTGTATCTTGACTTCAACCAAGAATTGGCAATCCAATGTAAATTACAAATTGGTAATCAATGTAGATGAGAGAGGATTATTGTAACATGATCAAATCTGCTGGCTCCAGCCAAAATCATGGCAGCTGCATTTTTAAGTTTATGAATCATCTTCCTTGGCAGCCCCCTACTGAGTGCATTACAGCAACTTAACCCTGAAGATTTATGCTTGCAAGGGTCCATTGCAAATGCTACAGTTTTCAAGGTTTGATGTCATTTCTTATTATTGATGTGTTCCCATTTGGTTGATAGAAACCATTCCCCCCCCCCCAACAACATTGTACAGCCTAAATATCCTAAAGGCACCAGATCATGTCTGATCTTGGAAGCTGAGCAGGGTCAGCCCTAGTTAGTATGTATATGGGAGACTGACAACAACTACCAGGTGCTGCAAGTCCAAAACACACTGAAGAAATAATCTAGTTTGAGACCGTTTTAACTGCCCTGGCTCAGTGCTAGGGAATCCTGGGAATTGTAGGTTATTCTGGCAGGAAAGCTCTCTGACAGAGAAGGCTAAATGTCTCACAAAATTATAGTTCCCAGAATTCCCTAGTATGGAGCCAGTTAAAGCGGTCTCAAATTGGATTATTTCGGCAGTGTGTTTTGGACAGTAGACTCTATTTCAGAAGAAGGAATTGGCAAAAAAAAAATCTCTTGAGTATTTCTTGCCCCCAAAAGCGCTATGACAGTCATAAACTGACAATCAATGTGAAGGTTCACATGGACACGCATGTGCGTGCACACACACACATAGAGCCCACACAGAAAAGGTGCAGCTAGGGGAAACCAAAATAATCAAGGGGCTAGAGCAATTCCCCAGTCAGGAATGGTTAGAATATTTGGGCTCCTTTAGATAGGAAAACAAAGTCAGTAGTGGGCAATATGACAGAATGATCTAAAATTATGCCTGCAGCCCTAGCAAGCATAGCCAAATGTGAAGAATTCTAGGAGTAGCAGCCCAATAACATTTAAAGTGCTACTTAATTCCCATCCCTGAAATATCCATAATGCAAAGAAAGTGGCACTAGAACCTGACATCATCTAATGAAGCTGAGTGGTGGAAATTTCAGGACAGACAAAAGGAAGTTCAGTGGTCATTGGGTATCCACTGGGGTTTGGTTACAAGACCCTACCCTGTTGGATACCAAAATACATAGATGTTCAAGTCCTGGTTAATACAATGGCATAGCAAAATGGCATCCCTTCTATAAAATGGCGAAATCAAGGTGTGCTTTTTGGAATTTATATATTTTTAAAATATTTTCAAGCCAAATAGGTTTGAATCCGTAGATTTAAAAAATCTGTGAATATGGAAGCTAACTGTACTTAATTATGGGATAAACTACTGCAAGATGTAATAATGGCTGCCAACTTTGACTAGTCTGAAAGTGAATTAGACAAATTCATGTAGGCTGCATCTGCACAGTAGTAATAATCCAGTTTAACACCACTTTAACTGTCATGGCTCCATCCTATGGAATCTTGGGATCTGTAGTTTGTTGTGGCACCACAGCTCTGTGGTAGAGAAAGTGAAATAGCTTACAAAACTACAACCTCCAGAACTCTATAGCATTGGGCCATGTCAGTTAAAGTGATGTCCAACTGGATTATTTCTCTAGAATGAATGCAGTCGTCGGTTATTGCTCATGACCTGCATGCATCTGATGTGACAATCAACACAAGGGTTATAGCAGGGGTAACTGTTATTATAGCAGGAGCCAGGTGGAATGGGTTGGTTAGCAGAGCAAGGCGCTGGATGTAAGAGGGTCAAAGGATCTATTAATTGAGCAAAGGTCTAGGAAAAGACTGAGAAGGCTGTCAGCTACCTCTCTTCCCATTTCAGTATTTGCAGTTGGATCTTCTGTCTTAATGTCTGTAGCTGGGATATCTCCTTTCTCCTAAGCAGGCCTTTTCATGCATAAGAATACATACCAATGTACTGTATTTCTCAACTGGTCTACTAGAGATGAGAGGCAAAGTGTAAGGAAAGGGAGTTAAAAACTGAAGCACAAATCATGGTGAGGTTTCTTTGAAGGCAGAACTTTCTTCTGAAGGGACCTCTCAGGCTGCCCCACATCTTCTGAGAGAGTACTAAAAGACATTAGTCAAAACAAAAAGTTCTTTGTAATGCTCTGAACAGATCATGGCATAGTCACCAAGTGAGGTTCTTTGGTGCAGTCATTTTGCAACTGGGCACCACCACTGAAAAGGCTTTCTATTAGACAGCAATACTGGTGGATATCAGCACTTCACTTCCTTTCGTGAAGGCCTCTAAAGATGTACTGTAGAAGATGATGTTTAGATCCAGAGATGGTGAACTTTTATGTAAGTTGGTCCCAAGGCTTTAAAACAGCACTGCGGAAAGTGTGGCCCATGGGCCTTGTGAATCTTTCAGAACTCTTTTGTGGTACCCAAGGACCACATTTTTTTAAAAAAAAAAAATGACTTCCAGATCACTTCCTGATTTCTTGCAGACCTAAATGACTCAGAGCTAGTCAAAAATATGACAAAACTGCTTAACATATTCCCTGTGGCATGGGTAGAAGCATTTCTTTTTTAAAGCCAGGCCTTACTATGGGGAGATGCAGCTCAAAGGTTCTCTCTGAGACCATTGCGGCTGCACAGTCCTTGAAAGTTGCCCAGCCCCATTTTAAATTCACCAGCACTTTAAATTAGGCTTTTAAATAGTCTGGAAGCCAGTGCAAATGGCAAAGCATTGGCATAATATGGCCAGCCTGAGTTAATGAGCTTACTACCTTCTTTTTGTCAGACCCAACCTGGCTGAGGACTCAGGGGAGGACTCCGATCCTGACCCCTGTTCTGCCCTGAGAGCTACACCAGAGGCTGTGGCTCCAGAAGACAACCAGGAGCCAAATCTTCAGGCAGCAGAGACCTCTAGTACTGTGTGCATGGAGGAAGAGGACGAGGAGAACCACATTCCTACCTTCAGCCAGAGAAGATCAAAAAGGACATGCCTCAAGTGGTCACTGAGGCTTTATGAAAAACATCAACTAATTAAAGACCAGCTGCACTCATAAGGTTTGATGATAAAAGCTTGGGAAGGACACCAGAGCCTTTGTCAGATGCTATCTGATTTCCCTGGCAAAAGCACCTTGTTTCTTGTCTCTCGGGTTTGACTTCTTGGCTTGGATCTTTGGACAGACCATCCTGCATTTCTGGAACCCTTGACTTTCTTAGACTGCTTGACTATGCTCTTGGTTTGACCCTTTGGCTTACACCTGGACTGACTACTCTCCTCGTTTCTGGACTCTGCCTTTTGCCTGTAAGTCTGCCTTTCAAGGCTTGCCTTACTCCACAAAGTCTGTGTGGTGTTCTTGTGTTTGTTTGGACTTTGTTATTATCTGCTGGCTGCTTTCCTGGGCCCTTTTTAACTAATACATTTGTGGACAGTTTTTAAAGGCAAAACCCATGTACAGCAGTAATTCAAACATGGGGTTACCAGAGTATGGATAACAACAACAAGACTATCTTTATTCAGATGGATTTGTAATTACTGTATCAAACTAAAGGTGCTCTGAATCTCTTGAGCCTCCAGTGACAACGACTCATCCAAAATCCTCCTCAATCTATAAGCTCAGTCTTTTAAGAAGAATGCTTGTTGAACACAGTATTGGGCAACAATACCATCCTGTCTGGACTGAGTCATTAATGGTTTTCTTCTAGTTCATTACTACACATAGTCATGGTAATATCTTGCCCATCTCTTTCATCTTGAATGCATACTATAGATACCTGTTATAGCCTCTTTAGAAAGATAAAAGAAACTTCCACCACCTGCCATTTATATCTTAGTGCACAGTTTTCACCCCAGCACTCAAATTTAACTTAGGTGCTGGACAACGGAGCAACATACAAAACAGCACACAGCAGTTCACAAGGTAAGTGCAATGACTGACACATCTGAAAACAAATTAGCCTCATCCAAAGCCTCTTAAATTATGCTTCAATGCCCTTTCCCTTCTTCATGCCAGCCTGCTTGCTGCCATTCACTGAATGTGGGTGGTAGGAAAAGAGGCAACTTATTTTAAAGTGTCATGCAATTGTGCAACAGCCCTGTCGTTTACCTGAACTGAAAAATGCTCAATTTCTCCTCTTGACAAGCAAGGGACACTTTACTGAAATAGCATGAAAATAAATTATTCATGGAACAAAAAAAGGATTTCCACAAACCAGCATGAAAACTTGCACTTCATGTATTTTTAGCCTACTTGAAATTGTATTTTCAGTACTAACAAAAGGCCAACTTATGAAACAGAATCAACACTTTTTCATGACTTTTCTTTAGCGGTACCATGCAAGATCACACATTGCAGATAATCTGCAGGCATCTCAAGGAACATCTAGAGCTTAGACCATCCATGAAAAAACTAAGCAGAATACAGTCACCCCTCCTTTTTTTGTGGGGATCTGTTCCGGCCCCAGTTGTGAAAACAGAGTTTCATTTATATTCATGCCCCACTGACTTGAATATAGGTGTGCATCATGGGCGCACTCCCCGTTAATTACCCCTCCGTTCATCTGTCGCGCAAAAGCAAGGGACATGAGTCTGAAGACCATGAGAATGGAGGGAGGACTGTACATTCTTCTTTTTTAGCCATGCAAGGAAGTCTATGCATGAGCATGATGTTTCAGCCTACTATCATTGTTATAATTCAGTGATGGCAAACGTTTTAGAGACTGATTGCCCAAACTGCAACCCAAAACCCATTTATTTATCGCAAAGTGCCATGTCCCTCTGACTTTCTAGTAACAAACTCTGTGCTGAGATGATGGTGTGTGTGCCCACAGAGAGGGCTCTGAGTGCCACTTCTGGCACTCATGCCATAGGTTTGCCACCACATAATTTATCATTCTGTATTTTATTTGCATTCAAAACAGCAGACAATCTGTACAAGCACAGGACAAGATCAGAATATGGTATCACTCACAGAACTGCTTCTGAAGAATCTCAGTGTTCAGTTAAATAGATGATAGTTGCTAGTTATCATGGGTTTCAAGACGGTCTTAGCATTTTCCAGATAGATTTACAGTGCAACCCTATGTATGTTTTCTCAAAGGTAAGTCTCATGGAATCCAAAGGAATTTATTCTGAGCTACATGCATACAGGATTTTAGCCATATATCTCAAATTTATTCACATTTACTAAGTTTAAATATATTCAATGGAACGTACTCTTAAGTAAGAGTCCATAATAATACAGCTTTGAAGTATTTATAACTTAATTTTATGCTCCAAAGCAATGTATAATTGTAAAAACAACTAATAAAAATCAAAACATTAAAACAATAAAGTTTAGCTCTCCAAAACCACAAACAGAGCTTTAGAACTCAGAAAAAACAGCATTTGAAAATTATCTGACCTACATGTCGGTGACAAATCTTGGATCAGTATTATCTAGGATGAAGGATTCTTCAGCAGTTGGGAAGGGAGGTAGCAGAGAAAGTGAAATGCTTAGAAAATTTCTCAGAAAGTTGTCTTGATAATTTTTTGTCAGTTAATATCAAATAAAACTATATTGTTAAATTATAGTGGAGGAAAAAGGAAGCAATGGGCTGTGAGAAGAGGACTGGAAACCATCCAAAGGGCCAAGATCCTGAGTCTGACTGCTCTCATCAAAAATATTAAAATAATATTAAACAATATTAAAAATGGATCACAGTTGTACACAAAGACATGAATCCTGCAATTAGTTCCAAACAGAACAGACCAATTGAAACAATAGGATTTACCTATGTATTGTCTCACCATTCAATAACTGTTTCAAATGGGTCTAACTCTAGCTGGGACTAAACAACAGGATTCAGGCCCAAATTCCCACATAGTTTCCAGTTGGTATAATTGGTATGGGGTATTTCACCAAATATTCTCCCATGGGAGAGGAAGTACTTTGAAATTTGCTGACAACTTAAGGAAGAAACTGAAAAAGCTCATCAGAATATTTATCCAAAAATTAATTTGTCAGAAATTTCAGTAGTTGTGTTTCAGTTTGCAGGAACATGTTTTTCCACTCCCTTCCTTCTGCTGTAACTTCCTAGGCCCACCCCAGGGAGCCTTCAGTTCAGCATGTGATGGAGCATAGGGAGATATGGGATTGGTGGGTGATAACAGAAACACACTCTTGTGTAAGGAGCCCTAAATACCACAAGCAGACTCAGATTATAGTGGTGCCAGATTTATAACAAATAAAAATATGTACCACTGAGAGCATGCATTAATAATAATAATAATAATGTTTTATTTATAAACCGCTATTCCGTGTTGATCATAGCGGTATACAGGTAAAAATTGCAATATCAAATACAAAATACAGGATAAAAATTGCAATACATAAATAAAACTTGAATAAAAACATTTCAGAATACAGATTAAAACCATACATCAAATCCAGGCCAGCTAAATGTGCTCGATAATGCTGTACATATAGGGGGAGTCATATATCATCAAGAAGAATTGGGGAAGGCTTGCCAAAACAGGAAGGTCTTGAGTCTGGTTGCTGCAGGACTCAAGAACAAGCAAAAACCAAAGATCTTCCCAGAAAACTAGAGACAATGTGTTGCTTCAGCAAATAACCCACCAATTTTGGGAGCCATATGTACAGACTAGAAAGTTCGATTGATAAACAACACAGCAGAGTGGGTTACAACATTCTGTCCATGGGGATCCAAGAAATGAAAAAGGTACCTGAAACTCTAAGGGGCAAAGCAGACAGAAGCTTGCAGCGGCCTCTAATCGGCCCGGGACTGTATAGCCCACTTCTGAAGTGGCCTGCCACCACAATCCTAAACAAGCAACCAGCAAGGAGCATTTTTTCACTACTCCTTTTGCTGGTGGCTTTGGGACACCTTAGTCAGCCTCAGAGCATCTTCTGTCTATGTTGGGGCATGTGCTGTCTGCGGCCATGCCCTCAAAGGAGGCAGAAGACACCCCTTTTGGCCCATCTGTTTCAGGCCCAAATGTCTGTAATTGGTACACAATCTGCTATGTACTTCCTCAGCAGTAATTCCCACTGGGTCCAATAGGACTTATTCCCAGGTAAGTATGGAGGACTTTTGTCTTCCAAATATTTTTACTACTATTTTCATCAGCTCCACTCAGCATGGCAATAATAAAGAATTCTGGGAATTGTAGTCTTGACAATTCTCTCACCTGGGGAAAGGACGGCAGCTTTAGATCAGTGTTCCCCATGCCCTTTAAGAGATTTTGGCCTCCCATCTTGGCCAGTAGTCTGGAATTCTGGGAGCTGAAGTGCAAAATCCCTTGAAGAGCACAGTTTGGGGATCACTACTTGATGATCCTAAGTGATCAGGCAGCAACTAATCTCATAGTCTAGGGGACATAAGCATCCACCCATTCTTTATCCTTATTACAGTCAGCCCTCCTTATACACAGATTTTTTATCCATGAATTCAAGCATACACGGCTTGAAAATATTCAAAAAGGTATGAATTCCTGATAGCAAGCCTTGATTTTCCATTTTATATAAGGGACACCATTTTGCTCTGCCATTGTATTTAATGGGACTCGAGCATCCATGGATTTTGTTATTCACAGGGGATCCTGGAACCAGACCCCAGTGGATAACAAGGCCCCACTGTATAAGTATCGATACAGAAATATTTTCCCACATTTCCTAACCTGGGTTTCTGTTTATTCTTTATGGGGGCCAAAATTCCCACTTTACATATTTTTCCCAATGGTTAAAGGAGGAATGAACAAATTTCTTCTTGCTTGAGGAATATTTTCCTCTCAGAGGAAATAGGTCAAAAGTTGTATGCTGCCAGCAGTTGAGTCCAGAACCATCTGAAATATTGTCACTATCCTGTTAAGATGATCAACATCCTACATTGTTCCTTTATCCTTTTAAACTTTTTCTTATGAGAACATTCAGAGACAGAGAGACAGTGTAGGTTGGTGATAATCGTAAGAGAGAAAGAGTGTCAGGTGGTGATGATCATCACCATCCCACATTCTTCCTTTCCCCACACCCACAAACCATCTATTGATTCACACAAAACAGCAAACCATTCACTCACAACATTCATTCAAGCACCCCACCTGCACTCTCAACACTCGACGCACACACACACAAACATGCATACAGGAAAGGTTTTGTAACACACCGTTAGATTTATACTGAAGCATTCATGAAAATTCCAGGTGTGGTAACAATATCAATATTTTATCATTCACAGGCACTTCTAATGCTATTGTCATCATGCCACTATAATATTTTTTTTTACTATCAGTTTTTCTTTCCTTTTTTACCAATAGCAAATGTAGACAAAAGTATTACAGTAAGCAGCTGAGTACAACTACTGCCTTTTTATTCAAGGGGACAAAACAGAGCAAAATAAGGATGAACTTACACACCATACTTCCTTCCCTTGCACTTTACTTCACTTTGTACCTACTTCCCTTGCTTCCTTGCTTCTTGCACTCTGTTGCACACCTTTCAACCTCCTCACCTCACTTTGTGCAACTATGCCTTTTTTAAATTTTCTGTCACCTTATGCCTCCTTCTTTTGCTTCTTCAACCCTACCACTCTCACTTTCCCTTGTTCTATCTTACACCTTTGTCTTGCACTCTACTATTTGCAAATCTCAGCCTCTCTTCCCTCTTTCCCCTAACCTCCTGCTGTTACATGTCATTCTAGCATGCTGTACCCATCTGCCTCCTACTCTCCCCTCCTTCCACCAGCTTTCCTCACCTTGCCCTTGTACCAGGCTCCCCTCCCATGGTTGCACCTCCCTACACTCCATCTCCCCCACTTGCTTCACTTCATGCTGCTGCCTCTCTGTCCTCTAGAGAAGCAGCAGCTGTAGAAGGCTGCTAGTGCTGCTTTAACTAAAGCAGTGTTTCTGAAACTTTGGTCCCTATGCAATTAGTTGCTAAACATTCTATCAATTTTTCAATTTTATTTTTTTTAAAAAAAAAAGGCAGAACAGGTGTGTGTGTGTGTGTGTGTGTGTGTGTGTGACATGATTTTAGGAGGGTGACTAAAATGGTGAAGGGTCTGGAAACCGTGTCCTATGAGGAACAACTTAGGAGCTGGGGATATTTAGCCTGGAGAAAAGAAGGTTAAGAGGTGATAGGATAGCCCTGTTTAAATATTTGAAGGGATGTCATATTGAGGAGGGAGCTATCTTGTTTTCTGCTGCTCCAGAGAACAGGACCTGGAGCATGGGATGCAAGCTACAGGAAAAGAGATTCCACCTGAACATTAGGAGGAACTTCCTGACAGTAAGGGCTGTTCGACAGTGGAACACACTCCCTCAGAGTGTAGTGGAGTCTTCTTCTTTGGAGGTCTTTAAGCAGAGGCTGGATGGCCATCTATCGGGGATGCTTTGATTGAGATTTCTTGCATGGCATTGGGTTGGACTGGATTGCCCTTGTGGTCTCTTCCAACTCTACAATTCTATGGGGAAGGATGGTACACACCTCTCTGCCATTTGTCCCTCCCCTCAGAATGAATAGATTCTGATCTGTTATTCCCCCTTATTGGACACACTTCAGAACTGATTCTTCTGAAAAGAACCACTTTGCAACTACTATCAGGAAAACCCGGGGGGGGTTGTGTTTGCCCCGCTTTATCTCAACTGAAATCAATCAAATAAGGACCAGAATTGATTTCAAGTAGGAACGAGGGTCATGTACTCCAATCTATGATTTGCTCCAAATTGTAATGGGAACGAGCCCCTAGAGGACTAAAGTTTAGGAATCACTCAACTAAAGGGAAGATAAGCAGAAAGATAAAGGCAGTGGTGCATTGCAAGGCAAAATATAGAAGAGAAAGGGAGATAAAGACAGGGTGGGGTAAGCTGGCAGCAGGGATAATTGGGGGCAGATAAGATCAGGAGATGAGGAGGCGGCAATTCTTTATTTATCTGTTGCACTTATATTCCTTCTTTCTTCCTACATAGGATCCAAGGTAGTTCCAGTTTTCCATAGGAATGGCTCTTTTCTTTCCACAACAGGCAGTGGGGGAACCCTAGCTGCCCTTCATAAAATGGAACTAGATTTTCCCCCCTGTGCCTCTTATTAAAATGTATATTTTTACATCAAAACAACAGCTTTTAACCTGGTTTTTTGCATCTCTGCTCCTTTATCCAATAGCTCATTGCTTTCTGTGCAGCCTTTGCAAGCAACTCTGCAAAATAGATTTCAGCTAGACTTTCCTTCCAAAACTAGACTTTTTTCTAAAGTTGTAAAAGTGAGCAAGGGAATTGGAAATTCAAATTGAGAAAGAAGACAGGTCACAGATGTCAGTCAGATTGATGAGACTTCACTCATTAGTTCAATGCAGTCAAAACCAGGGGCAGGTTTGTTTCTCAGAAAACAACTGGATAAAAGAGTAACTACACATTTCGCTCCATAATTATGCTGCTAAAAGGTATAGATACCTGCTTGGAATCCAGGCCAGATGATGGTTCAAATGTACACTGGCTGACATCCCTAGAATCTGAATAAAATCTAGTCAACTGGGTAATATAGCAAACCTTAGTTTGTTAACCTAGAACCTCTAGAAGCCTTCAGTAACCCTCAGAAAGATAAACAGAACAAAAATTATTTTTTTCAAGCTCTGTCATAGTGCTTGGGAGGACCTGGGAGAGAGCCTTCTCAGTGGCTGCTCCCAGTCTATAGATTCTCTGCCAACGGAGGCTCAATTGGCCCACTCCCTGCTCTCCTTTCATCAGCAGACCAATACTTTTCTATTTAAACAGGCATTCAGTTTTAAACTGGTTGGAATTGTGCAATGGGTAGGTGTAGTGAGGTACTCACCCAGGTAGAGAGAGCTGAAGGGGCTAAGGGCAGCCAGGTGGTGGAGGTTGAGGGGAAGGAGGAAGTTAACCCAGAGGTGGAGCCAGTGGAGGAAGGAGGAGGAGCTGGAAGGATTATAAAAGCAGAAGGGCTGAAGCGTGCGGGGAGAGAGGATGGATGCGGAAGAGCTGTTTGGGCAGCAGCGGCCGGGGAAGGGAAAGAACAGGGTTTAAGGAGGCCAGAGGGGGGCAGAGTCCCTGTGCCTCTTCCAAGAAGGGCCCTAAGGCCAAAGCAGAGGCCCCAAGTGGAGGAGAGGTGACAGAACCCTTGAGAGGAGGGGGTCTGGGCTTTTGCGGGCTCTGGGGAGTGGACAGCCAGAGGACTTGAGGATTTGGAGGATGAGTGGTGGAGTCCACAAGAGAAGCCCTGGGAAACAAGCCATGTCCCGATGGGATGTGGAGATGTCTGACTAAGAAGACTGGACTTTATGTTTTGAGCTATCATCTACTGGATATAAAGCTATTTTCTTATTAAAGGTACAGTTGTACCACACTTGCCTGAGTAAGTTTGTTGTGCATGTGGGAGAGAACATAAGGGGAGGAGTCTGTTTCCTTGCAAGATGGAGCCTGCTATGCCAGCCCTACCCACAGTAGGTTTTATTGTGATTTTAATTGTGTTAAATTAATGTTGTATTATTTATTTATTTTTCATTTTGTTGTTCAGAATGTTTTTAGTTTTAATGGAGCCACTTTGGGTTCCTTTCTCTGAGAAAAGGAGGATATAAATAAATAAGTTGGGAAACACACTGGGAGTGAGGGAGAAAAAGCCTGTATGTGTTCATGACAGATGGATGCCAGGGACTTCATGATACATAGCTCTTTGCCATTATGGTACACTTGAAGAAGCCTAGCCAAACAACAATTTCCTATAGAATTATTCTACAACAATTCATTCTTCCCTTCAAGTGGCAGTTCTATATTACTTCTACATGCCAGGTATAACTACATTCCACTGTTAAATGTTTTAAGAAAACTACCACAGATTATGTATCATTTACACACAAGCATATTTAACATACTGTTAAGTATACAGTATGCACTGCTTCCCACCTCCAAGCAGTGACAGGTTTCGGGGACTCCAAGCACTTATCCAAGATTCAATTTCTTTAGAAGCAAGTCACTAAAAACTTAATGGTGTCTGTGTGGTAGCTAGTTTATTTACACCCATATATTATCTGAATATAAGGTGGGAGTACACAGAATTAACATTTCAAGAGATTCGTGCTCCCCATCTGATGTCTAACAGGATTCACAGTCCCTCTGGATTTCCTGCAGAGAGCAAAGTCTCTGGTTCTATTTCAGATTCAATTCCAGCAGATCACTATATAGACTTGCTTCTATTGGACTCAAATAGCACATTCCTTGCGAAGGACAAAAATGAGTTATTTACACCCTTTAACTGTGTTTTCTGGGACTATGTAGCTTAAATCCCATGAAGTAAATCAACTGAATGTATCTTTGAGAGATACTGCCTCCAGACATCTATACTTTTTTTCTTATTGAAACCTTAGAAAGAAGACAGTAGGAATGGATCCTTAGTTTCTTTGCATTTGGAGCCACCGTACTGTCAAGGACTTTGAAAGTTCAATGTGAAATTGAAGGCTTTCATGGCCAGCATCCTTTTTTTTTTTTTTTTTTTTTTTTTTGTGTGTGTGGGTTTTTCTAAATGAACTTACCAAGTTTTTATGGTGGGTTTTTTGGGCTATGAGGCCATGTTCTAGGAGAGTTTATTCCTGACGTTTTGCCAGCAGCTGTAGCTGGCATCTTCAGAGAATTCATAAAGAAGATACATATGAGATATTAGCAAAGAATTATATATCTATTTCATTACTAAACAATATTATAAAATATTTACTACTATTTTGGCAACCAGATTGAAAAAACATATTTCTAAGATATTTTGGAGGATCAGAGCCAATCTTTGCCAAAATGCTGTTTTGATTTTGATTTTTTTAATTATTTATTTTTTAGATGCAGAGAAAGCTATTGACAATATCTCTTGAAATTGCTTATTTCAAGTATTGGAGAAAATGGACTTTGTCTTTATTGCCCGGATAATATTTTCACCAATCTAGTTAACTCAAAAGAACCATATTTTAATAAACAGCAGGAGAACAAGACTGATTGAAATACAAAGGGAAAACAGACTGGGTGGTCCCCTCTCATCTTTACTGTTTATTTTGTGGAAGGAGAGCCTACTGAAAGTTATCAGACAAAAAATGGCTTCACCGTCACGGATATAGATTCTTTCTGGCCTCCACCTCATCTTGTTTTGCAAGCTAATTTGGCTGAAAACTGGAGGCATTGGGAACAAGCTTTCAATTATATCTCACTGCTGGATTTGAAAAAAGTTACAAACAGATGGCAAGTAGCTATCCTGTTACATTGTTTGGGGGAAGAAGGAATTTCTTTATATAATACTATTGTTTTCCCTGGGTAAGATCTGTCTCAAATGTTCTAGAAAAATTTAGAAGTCATTTTTTTCTGCTGTAAGAACATTACTTTTGAAATATTTTGCTTCTGGAACTGTGTGTAGAGACCAGGAGTAACTGCTGAGCAATTTGTTGCTGAGTTCAAATTGAAAGCTGCTAGTTGTGAATTTAGTACTGCAAGCAACAGCATGGTGAGAGGTGAAATTGTGTTTAGCATAGAGACTGAAAGAAGTACTTTTGAAAGAATCTGACCTTATTCTTGAGAAGGCTGTTGAAATATCTCATCTTGATGAAATGACAAGAGTTCATCTGTTGACCACAGTAACAACATTTAATGAGTTATATGAACTACAGCAGTGATTCCCAAACTCTGGTCTTCCAGGCGTTTTGGATTTCAGCTCCCAGAATCCCCAGCCAGTTTGGCCAGCAGTCAGGAATTCTGGGAGCTGAAGTCCAACACTTTGTTTGGGGACAGAGTTTGGGAACGATTACAGGAAGTTCATAAAGATAAGGTAATTTGAATCCAAGCTGCTGGAGCTAAAGAGATACTGCAGGACTGGACAAAAGGTAACATGTCCTTACTGTGGTATAGTTCACAACCCTCAAAGATACCCAGCATTTGGAAAGATTTACAACAAATGTAGTAAGAAAAATTGTTATGGCATATTATCTCAAGCAACATTGTTAAATCCTGAAAGTGTACAACTATAGATAATAGATCCATGAGCTTAAAGTAAGCGGATTAATGATAGGAAAGCTGGCTCAGGAGGTGAATGGTGCAGCTGCATACAAAACTACTGGGTGGTATGCTGATATTACTACACATGGATGTTTAGTTAAGTTTAAGTTAGGCCTGTACAGACAGGCCTTGAAGCACGTACTGAGTACGTGCTAGGGTTGCCCGGAGCATCCTTTTCAGACGCTCCCTAACCCTAGAATGTACTCAGTACGTCAAAATGGCAGCACTCTGTTTACATGTGTGCCACCATTTTGACGTAACGGCCGCATTGCATCCAAATGGCGCGGCGCAGTCGTTATGTCCTGGCGCTGCGTCCGGCCACTTGTGGTGACCTAACCACGGTGCAGGAAGGAGCTCTGAAATGGAGTTCCTTCCCGGAGGGCACCTCATTTCCATGGCAACTAGATTCCGTGGCAACTGGCTGCGGCTCCCGGGGTGTCCCGAGGTATGAAGCTGCAAGGACACCCTTTTTCAGGACCAGGGAGGAGCGGCATTTTGCTGCTCCTCTCTGGTCCCGAAAAGTGCTGTATTGGGGCGTTTGGGCTGCCGCTGTGGCTGCCCTGGCCCCAATACGTGGCGCAAAGGGGCAGCTGCAGCCTGCCCCAAATTGGTGGTCTGTATCCCACCATAGATACAAGAGCTAAAGCAAACATCTTGACATTTAGTTTATTCTGTAAGACTCCAAGAAAGAAGGTGAGCACTACAAGTGATGTAGTTCTTGTGGCTTATGATAGGGCAAGAATGCAATAATTGAGAACCATTGTGTTTGAATGTTAAACTTCAAAAGGTATGGCTAAATTATTTTATGTGACAGATTGCTCAGTAATTCCATTACCTAGGTAAATAAGATAGTGAGATGTTAGATTTAGTTTGTTGGGTTGAGAGCATACATATGGAACCACTTAAAATATGTAAGATTCCTGAAGTACCATGATAGAAGGTGGGTGTAGATATTTTCAAACAAGACAATTCCCCTATTCTTCTCATGATTACTTACTTTTCAAAATATCCTGAAATATTAAGTTTTTGCAGAAATTGTGAATGAGAGGCTTACATTTGTGTTTTCTCACTATGGAATACCAAGGACAGTTGTGAGTGATAATATGCTCTTTGCTTGTCAAGAATGTCAAATGTTTGCCAAAGAAGGGGGGGTTTGAGCAATGTTTTAGTAATCCAGGGTATGTACAATCTAACAGAATGGCAGAGTGAGCAATCCAGCCCATAAAGAAGCTTATAAATAAGGCAGGAGATATGTGTGTGGATCTGCAGTTGACATTGTTGAAATATCAGAATACACAAGTTATATGGATGCCATATTCACCTGCACATATGCTAATGGGAAGGATGTTAAGAAATTAACTTTTTGTTGGCTCCCCAGAGAAACAAAGATTTAGGGCAAGCTCATCAGAGGAAGGATCGGACAAAGAAGAACATGTTCTATCACAAAAGGGAGATGGAAAGGAAACAGACTACCAATATGTTGACATTTCTCTCTAATAGCAGAATTTAAATGTGTCTCATGGAGTGTTAGAAGAATTAACTTGGCAAGTAATAGGAAGAAAGTTTTTTAACCATTTCATGAAATGTAATTTGCTTTGCCTACAAGAAACAAATATTAAAAACACAGATTAGGATTTTTTTTCAATTCAATCCAAAATTGGGCAAATGTTTTTCTTCATCAGAGAATAAAAAAGAGGTGTGGTTCTATATGTCAATCATAATGCAACATCTGAAAATATTTCTGAAACTAATAATTGACAATATATATATAAGTGTATGAATGATATTACGAGGAATAAAGACATTGGCCTGTTACAGACAGCCAAAATAAAGCTGCTTCAAGTCACAGTGGAGGTATGGTGTTTCAATGATGCATGCGTCCTAAGAGTCCAGAAGTCACACCAAAGCCATTCTCCAACCCTAAGAACAGGAGCGTGGCTTTGGTGTGGCTTCTGGACTAGACGCATGCATCAGTGAAACACCATACCTCCACTGTGACTCGAAGTAGCTTTATTTTGGCTGTCTGTAACAGGCCTTAATAGTTGCCGTGGATGCACCATCTGAGAATAAACCTGAATTTTTAGGAACAACTGCTGAATAAGACCTTAGATTTTTTTCTTATGATAATTGATTTTTTTTTGACGATGGGAACACAGTAATACAACCTTCAATAGGTAGAAGCACACTGCATAAAAAAGAAAATCAGGGGAAATTACCAAAAGCTTTTTTTTTTAACTTTATGGAAACTTTTCAACTTCCAATTGTCTGGAGATTTAAAGTGGAGAAGTTAGAGATATACTTTTACTTGTATAGGCATAATTCCATTCAAAAACACTGATGTGTTTAATCTCTAGAATATTGTATCAAAGGGTTTAAAGTATGGGTATATTGTCATTAAATCTTTTCAATTTATAATCCTATTCAGATGATTTTGACATTAACAGATAAGTCTTTCAACTAGAGATTGGGAGGACTGGTTGCTACATATAGAAAGTGGTTGAAAAGTGTCAGAAGACATGAAAAGACTTTTAAAATAATCTCAGTAAAGATAACGATGAAAAGATGCATGGGATGCTTCTAAGGCCTATATGAGAGGCTTTCTATAGGTAAAATGCCAGGTAAGAAGTTGTGATTGTAACAAACTACAAACTTGCATGATAAAAAGAAGGAGTATATTTTAAAAAATCTCTACAGGATTAAAAAAATAGTAGAAAATATAAACTTCTGCCAAAAAACAACCCTCCATTGAAGACAGTGTTTGAAATGGAAAGGAAATTAACATTTGTAAAACAAAAACTTTGAACAAAACAAATAACCTGGAAGATGGTTAGCATATAAACGTTTTTAAAATATTTAAAATAGGCGGTGTACAGAGACTGCCCCTTTGGGGCGGCCTGCACCTGTCCCTTTCCCGATGAGGCCCAATCCACCGCTTTTCTAGGCCACAGGCTTCATGCCCCAGGACACCCCAACAGCGGCGGGGAACAAGAGAATGGGGCCATATAATATGTGCTGTGTGACCTGGGAGGCAGGAGTGATTTGCATGTGGATTGTTCTGTTGCTAATGGCAGGCCCAGAGTGGGAGGGTCTGCAAAGAGGATTAGTGTCTGCTGATTAGTGCCACTCTCTGCTGGGAAACCCCGGACCTGGGAGATTTCTCATTTGCATTTGCTGAGTTCATCTTGCTATTTTTCAGGACTGGAGCCAAACCTTTTTTACTTAAGGGTTTCCTTTGTCCGGTTGAAATGTCCAGGAGTTTTGGGAGTTTCAATGGCTTCCCTGGGCATCCTGACAGGGTATTGTTGGCATGGTCCAGAATTTCAGGGTTTTCAGGTATTATCCCAGGATGGTTTGTAACATGTTCTGCTACGGCTGATTTTTCTGCTGGCCCAGTCTGCAGTGTCTCTTGTTTCCTTGATCTTGTTTGCACACTGCATTGGTGGTCCCTGAGTAGACTTGTCCGCACTGCATGGTATGCAGTAAACTCCTGCAGCTGTGAGAGGGTCTCTGTGGTCCTTGGCTGAGCGAAGCATTTGCTGGATTTTCTTTGTCGGTTTGTAAGCCATTTGAAGGTTGTGTTTCCTCACCAGCTTCCTATTCTGTCTGTGACTCCCTTGATGTATGGTAAAAATACTTCCCTTTGGGTGGCTGTTTGTCTTCCCTCCTCTGGGTTTTCCTGACCTGGCAGCCCTTCTGATGTCTGAGCTGGAATAACCATAGCCTGTAGAGCCTGGTCAAAGTGCTTCAGTTCATCTTCCAGAAGTGGGGTTCGCAGATGCATTGCTCGGTCTACCATGTGTTGATTGTGCTTCTTTTGTCGCTGGGTGATGGTGGAGTTCTTGTGCAGGTATCGGTCTATGTTGGGTGGTTTTTTGTATACTGTGTGGCCCAAACGTGTGGTTCGGTTTGCAGATGACGGACATCCGAGAATGGTATGTTCCTTCCTTTTCGTTTTCCATAGTGAACTGGATGTTGGGGTGGATGTTGTTCAGATGGTTCAGGAATACAGCCAGGTCTTCTCTTCATGGCCCAGATGGGTGAAAGTGTCATCCACGTATCGGAACCAAGTTGTGGGCTTTTTGGTGCTGTTTCCAGGGCTTGCTTTTCAAACGGTTCCATGTAAAAGTTTGCTATCACAGCTTAGAGGGCTTCCCATTGCTACCCCATCTCTCCTGTTCATAGAATCCATTCCCCACTGGGAATAGCTTGTGTGAGGCAAAATTCAACAGGGCTGTGGATGTCTCTGGAAAAATGAGACATTAATCCTCTTTTGCATTCCCTCCCACTTGAGGCCTGCCATAGCAACAGAACAATACACATGCAAACACTCCTGCCTTCCCAGGACACACAATAATATACCCAACTCCTTTCTAGGCAAAGCAGTCTCTTAAGAAGTCCGACCACAGATGCTGGAGGAACGCAAGGAAGAAATTCTTCTAGAACATGGACACATAGTCTGAAAAACCCACAAAAAACTCTGGATGCCGCCATGAAACCCTCGACTTGATGTTCATTTAAAAGGTAATCGATAGGATTAGGACTGAGAGAAATAAATTATGAATAGAATGTCATTAAAATGTTTTTTATAAATACTTTTCAGCTTCGCTTTAAAAAAACTAAAGTGCCAATGGATAAACAGAGAAATATCTAAAATGATCAAAACCTACATAAAATCTCAGAAATAAAAACGAGTGCAATGGATTCAGTGCAGAAATGAGGGAATCAATTAAAAGATGTAATTAAGAGAGACGGGAATATAGGCCAGCCCATACTGTCCAAGGTTCTGACCTGGGTCAGGCCCTGGGTCAGCATGGAAATAAGGGCAGTTTCATGTGCCCACAAGCGGCCATGCCCTGGATTTGCTGCTACATTGCACCCCTTTTTCCTCCCACCATCACACCTCTCCGAGGCCTCCATCCTGTAGAGTGGAAATGGGGGCACCTGGCTATATTCATGTGGCCAGGTGCCCCCTTCTGACATCACATGCTGTGGCAGGGGGTTTCAGAGATATCAACAGGTAAGGGGCACATAGGCCCTCCGTCTGCTTGATCCCAGCCCAAAGTTGATGGCCTGATTGTCCAAACAGGATGGCCCAATACAGGGAGGATAGGGCCATTTTGTGGGTCCTAAGAAGGCTCCAGGGCCAGAGGATTGACAGGAGTATGTTATAAAGTCTTGGAAAATCAACTATTTTTTATGCAGAAAGCAATTAATATGTTTTGCAGAAATCCCAGACTCTTGGAAATAAAAAATAAACTTTGATACTGAAAAAAGAGAGATTTGACTGAAGTAAAGAACTATATGCCTGATTACTACAGAATAAGATTATAAAGATTTTTGATAAGATAAACTGAAAACTGTTTTGGCAAGACGGATATATGAAGATCAATGTGGCTTTTTACCTAGAAGACAATTATGAGACATATAAAGTGTGTTAGATATTTTAGAGATTTTTTAGATGCTGAAAAGCTTTCAATATGTAAACTGGCTGTTTATAAAGGGCAGGTAGCCTCACAAAGGACAAAATAGCCTGTATCTCAAAGGAAACATCTTTTGTGTTGCTAATGGAGTTTAATTTTTATTTCCTGGACTTTAAGACTCTTTCCTCACAGAGCTCACATGACCAAACCGAATGGCCTCCGTATGGATATCCCATACGATCTTAACTGACACAATTTCTTGACAAATTTAGGCCTTGGATCTAACGCCATCATATTTTTCTTTCTCCGTTAAATTTTTAACACCTTTGCCTGAAAGAACAGTGGAGCTTGAAAGTTTACATTGGGCCAGAGCAGATAGGTGGGAAAAGAGCGGCCGAGTCTGCTCTGTCAGAAGGAATCCAACCCAACAACTGCATGGGCCACTTCCAGGCAGCCGTGCACATAGGGGCCAACAGGGGTCAAATTATCTGAGCTCTTTTTTGCTCTGGTCCAAAGGATCAGAGCATGGCTTTGACATGGGCTTTCAGCTCCTTTGGAGGTATGCTCATGTAATTGACATGCCTCCAAAGTGGCTGGAACTGCTTATAATCGCCCCTCTGGTCTTACCTCATCAGGTATTTTCCTGCAG
>NC_056522.1:43843840-43874753 GCF_019175285.1 Sceloporus undulatus | reverse complement strand
CTGTGTGACCTGGGAAGGCAGGAGTGATTTGCATGTGGATTGTTCTGTTGCTAATGGCAGGCCTCAGAGTGGGAGGGTCTGCAAAAGAGGATTAGTGTCTGCTTGGTTAGTGCTCACTCTCTGCTGGGAAACCCCAGACCCTGGGAGATTTCTCATTTGCATTTGCTGAGTCTTCATCTTGCTATTTTTCAGGACTGGTAGCCAAACCTTATTTACTTTAAGGGTTTCCTTTGTCCTGTTGAAATTGTCCAGGAGTTTGTGGATTTCAATGGCTTCCCTGGGCATCCTGACATAGTAGTTGTTGGCATGGTCCAGAATTTCAGGGTTTTCAGTGTTTTATGCCCAGGATGGTTTGTAACATGTTCTGCTACTGCTGATTTTTCTGGCTGGCCCAGTCTGCAGTGTCTCTTGTGTTCCTTGATTCTTGTTTGCACACTGCATTTGGTGGTCCCTGAGTAGACTTGTCCGCAGCTGCATGGTATGCAGTAAACTCCTGCAGCTGTGAGAGGGTCTCTGTGGTCCTTGGCTGAGCGAAGCATTTGCTGGATTTTCTTTGTCGGTTTGTAAGCCATTTGAAGGTTGTGTTTCCTCACCAGCTTCCCTATTCTGTCTGTGACTCCCTTGATGTATGGTAAAAATACCTTCCCTTTGGGTGGCTGTTTGTCTTCCCTCCTCTGGGTTTTCCTGGACCTGGCAGCCCTTCTGATGTCTGAGCTGGAATAACCATTAGCCTGTAGAGCCTGGTCCAAGTGCTTCAGTTCATCTTCCAAGAAGTGGGGTTCGCAGATGCATTTTGCTCGGTCTACCAGTGTTTTGATTGTGCTTCTTTTTTGTCCTGGGTGATGGTTGGAGTTCTTGTGCAGGTATCGGTCTGTATGTGTGGGTTTTTTTTGTATACTGTGTGGCCCAAACGTTGGTTCGGTTTGCGGATGACTAGGACATCCAAGAATGGTAGTGTTCCTTCCTTTTCGTTTTCCATAGTGAACTGGATGTTGGGGTGGATGTTGTTCAGATGGTTCAGGAATACAGCCAGGTCTTCTTCTTCATGGCTCCAGATGGTGAAAGTGTCATCCACGTATCGGAACCAAGTTGTGGGCTTTTTTGGTGCTGTTTCCAGGGCTTGCTTTTCAAAGCGTTCCATGTAAAAGTTTGCTATCACAGGGCTTAGAGGGCTTCCCATTGCTACCCCATCTCTCTGTTCATAGAATCCATTGCCCCACTGGAAATAGCTTGTGGTGAGGCAAAATTCGAACAGGGCTGTGATGTCTTCTGGAAAAATGAGACATTAATCCTCTTTTGCATTCCCTCCCACCTTGAGGCCTGCCATTAGCAACAGAACAATACACATGCAAATCACTCCTGCCTTCCCAGGACACACAATATATATACCCAACTCCTTTCTAGGCAAGCATTCTCTGAAGATGCCAGCCACAGATGCTGGAGGAACGTCAGGAAGAAATTCTTCTAGAACATGGACACATAGCCTGAAAAACCCACAAAAAACTCTGGATGCCGGCCATGAAACCCTTCGACTTCATGTTCATTTAAAAGGTTAATCGATAGGATTAGGACTGAGAGAAATATAATTATGAATAGAAATGTCATTAAAATGTTTTTTATAAATACTTTTCAGCTTCGCTTTAAAAAACTAAAGTGCCAATGGATAAAACAGAGAAATATCTAAAATGATCAAAACCTACCTAAAATCTCAGAAATAAAAACTGAGTGCAATGGATATCAGTGCAGAAATGATGGAATCAATTAGAAAGATGTAATCTAAGAGAGACGGGATAATATAGGCCAAGCCCATACTGTCCAAGGTTCTGACCTGGGTCAGGCCCTGGGTCAGCACGGAAATAAGGGCAGGTTTCATGTGCCCACAAGCTGCCATGCCCTGGATTTGCTGCTACATTGCACCCCTTTCCTGTCACCACCATCACATCCTCTCCGAAGGCCTCCATCCTGTGAGAGTGGAAATGGGGGCACCTGGCTATATTCATGTGGCCAGGTGCCCCCTTCTGACATCACATGCTGTGGCAGGGGGTTTCAGAGATATCAACAGGTAAGGGGCACATAGGCCCTTCCGGTCTGCTTGATCCCAGCCCAAAGTTGATGGCCTGCATTGTCCAAACAGGATGGCCCAATACAGGGAGGAGTATGGGCCATTTTGGTGGGTCCTAAGAAGGCTCCAGGGCCAGATGGATTGACAGGAGTATGTTATAAAGTCTTGGAAAATCAACTATTTTTGTTATTGCAGAAGGCAATTAATATGTTTTGCAGAAATCCCAGACTCTTGGAAATAAAAAAATATAACTTTGATACTGAAAAAAGAGAGATTTGACTGAAGTAAAGAACTATATGCCTGATTACTTACAGAATAATGATTATAAGATTTTGATTTTGATAAGATAAACTGAAAACTGTTTTGGCAAGACTGGATATATGAAGATCAATGTGGCTTTTTACCTAGAAGACAATTATGAGACAATATAAGATGTGTTTTAGATATTTTAGAGATTTTTTAGATGCTGAAAAAGCTTTCAATAATGTAAACTGGCTGTTTATAAGAGGGCAGGTAGCCTCACAAAGGACAGAAATAGCCTGTATCTCAAAGGAAACATCTTTTTGTGTTGCTAATGGAGTTTAATTTTTATTTCCTGGACTTTAAGACTCTTTCTCTCACAGAGCTCACATGACCAAACCGAATGGCCTCCGTATGGATATCCCTCCATACGATCTTAACTGACAACAATTTCTTGACAAAATTTATGCCTGTGGATCTAACGCCATCATATTTTTCTTTCTCCTGTATAATTTTTAACACCTTTGCCTGAAGAAAACAGTGGAGCTTTGAAAGTTTACATTGGGCCAGAGCAGATAGGTGGGAAAGAGCAGCCCGAGTCTGCTCTGGTCAGAAGGAGATCTCAACCCAACAACTGCATGGGCCACTTCCAGGCAGGCCGTGCACATAGGGGCCAACAGAGGTCAAATTATCTGAGCTCTTTTTTGCTCTGGTCCAAAGGATCAGAGCATGGCTTTGACATGGCTTTCAGCTCCTTTGGAGGTATGCGTCATGTAATTGACATGCCTCCAAAGTGGCTGGAAGCTGCTTTAATCTGCCCATCTGTCTTACCTCATCAGGTATTTTCTGCATTTTGGTTGATCCAATAAAGGTGTCACTGTTTAGTGCATACTGGATGATGATGTACTTTGCTGTATGGGCAACATGGCAACCCTGGACTTTTTTTTTTTTAAGCAATGGCAAAGAGACATCTCAAGTTTTATTGGGCAAGGGAAGAAACCCAGAAAAAGATTTAAGGTTTTATAAGATGAAAGACAGAGGATATCTGGGCCTTTCTGAATTGAAATATTTTTATGATTGTAGTGAAAGAGCTTTTTAAAAAATGGACTCAAATTCATGAATTGATGGAGGGCATTCTGGAACCTCAGCTGGAACCTTATTAGGACTTTTAGATGAATGGTTGCAGAAGAGCTATGGGATAATACAATATATGACAACTGCTGCCAGAGTGATGTATGTCCATAGATCGAAAGACAACAGTCTTTTCATAAGAAGATTGGTTGTTATTAAAATTGCAGGGGTTGGATTGGATGGCCCTTGAGGTATCTTTCAATTATATGATTCTAGGTATGCTAGACTGAAAACTCTTCAACTGTTATAAAAGGGTTTTTTAATATGGACGAATCTAACAGTTTGCAACTGGATTGGGCAACAGAGATCCATTAAGCTTCTAATTGTGGTACAAGGAGGAGGACATTTCAACCCTTTCCCACCAGTAAGTGAAGCTGTAACAATCAGAAACAGGACCTCTGGCACAAGATATTGTCACAGCTTCGCTCACTGACAAGAGGGGGTAGTGGAAACCTCATCCTCCTTGCACCCTGTTCATAAACTAAACAGACCTCCTTTGCCCAATCCAATGGCAGACTCTTAAAGTGGGCTGAGTGGGTCACATCAGGAGAGGCTACTTAGACCCAAAACACACAAGCCAGAAGAAGCGGCTTCTGGTTACGTTATAGACATGCCATTTATACAGTGCATGTCTCCAAATCAGCCAGATGCCACACCAAGGCTGTGCTCCGGTCTGTTAGACCGGAGCAAAAAGAAGCCATGATAATCTGAGTCCTGGCAGTACAGGTTAGGGCCAGTGGCCACAGCCTGCTTTCAGAACACGCTATGTGGTCACCATGGACTCAATCCACTTGTGGCCAGAGAAAGCTTGGGCCACACTTTCCTGGCCATTTGCTTCAGTTATATAACTAAGTAGGTAATCTACTATTCCAGCAAGTACTTTTAACATGTACATGAACTTTCTCTCTCTCTTTTTTTTTTAAATAGAGCTATTTACAGATTGTACAGTTAACTTCAGGCAGCTTAAATTTAAACCTAAAAATAGCTCTCACCATCGTCCTCATCAATGTTTGCCAGACTGCACTATCTGTGCATTGTCTCTTGGACATGTAAGCTATTAAAAGTATGTATTGAGTGATTGTCTGAAGAGCTGTTTTTACAAGAACTAGTAAGTCTTCATAATTCATCTCTTGTTTCCTCTTGAGGGATGTTTTTGCTGCTAATCACACTATTGCAGAAGCCTTCTATGGGCTTCCTGCAGCCCATCCACAGAATCAGACACAGAGGTGTCGTGATATAGAGGAAGTTAAACAGGAAAAGCACTATACATTGTAAGAAAGATTGCATGCAGTGAAAAGCTACTAACAAGGTAGCCATCTTTGGAGTCTAATGAGAGCAGGCAAAGTGCAGTCACTCCATCTTTGTTACAATCACTGTCAATGAAGGGGATCCATGGAGGGCCATTTTGTTTTCACTATGCTTTTTGTCAGAAGGGAAATTCATCACACTAAGAATAATTTCTATACTGTGCTCAATAACATTGCTGAAATCCATCTTCCTATTGCCACAGCTTCAAATACCCTTCCTGTTTCTTGGTAATTCCTGACCTGATTTAAAAAACTGAGTGCAAGGGAAAAAAATTACACACAGTCCTTCACATATCTAGCTTCTTATTAAAACAGAGCTAGGGAAAGTTACTTCTTTGGACTGTTATCTCCCAGCAGCCCTAGCCAGTGGCCATGCTGACTGGAGCACTTTGTCACTTGTAGTTATAGGGCTTGTCTACATGATTAAAATATTTCTCATTCAAATCCGCAATCCAGTCTCAGAGGATTCGGAGAAATTCAGGCTTTTTGCCGGTGTGTATTTGGGGGGGGGGGTCCTTAAATTCCACTAAAAAGGATTTGCTGTTTTGCTGAAGTATCTGAAAGGGTGTGTATTATCAATGATGTCTGTCCATCCACTTCACATGGATTTGCATGGCTGTGCATTTTTAGCAGAGGAAGGACAAATAGATGCAAATTTGCACAGGAAAGTGAAAACAATTAAGTATTAATGCAAATGTGCAAAAGTTTGCAGCACATCACATAATCCACTTACATGTAGACTAGGCCCTAGACTGCCAACAAACAGCAGGTGCTGTAGGCTGTATTTCAGAGAAAGGAACTGGCAAAACCACCTCTGAGTATTTATTGCCTAAGAAACCCTATGAGATTCATGGGGTCATCATAAGTTCAAAGGTGTCTTCAAGGCAGAGAGACATGGAGAGAAACTTCCAAATAATTGACTTTTCAAAGCTCTGGTTTAAACTCAATCCCCAGCCACTATGTGAGCAATCTGAATACATCTTCTCAAGCCACAGCTGACTGCATATATAGCTGAGGAGACCTTTCAAAAAGAGTGGAAGGGAGAGGTTACTGGGAATGTTCAAACATTACATTTCTGTATACTTCTCATCATATTTATATTGGGCTTCAGGTCCTATCTGTTTCGTGTATCTGATTATAAAAAAACAACAGACAGAACACAGAGAGAGTCATCTGTCTCCAGTTTTAAAAAAGGTAGTTGCAAAGGTACCATTGCCAGCAGCATATGACCTGATAGGCATTGCTTACTTAGAATTTCAAAAGGGTTTTATCAAGAGACTCCTGAGAGTAAATTCAGCAATGGGATAAGAAATGTATTCTGCACAGGGATAAGTAATTAGTAAAAAAAATCAGAAAGCAAAGAGCAGGAATAAATTGACAGTCCTTGCAGTACTAGGATAGAAACAGAGGGATCCCTTAATGATTTACTGTAATAAGGATGGCATTGGATCACACTCTGTTACCACAAATGTAGGGTCCAACATTTATTTGGACTCTATGGATCGGCAAATTCAACACTGTTGGGGGGGGAGCTACCAAGCTGGGCTGGGCCACTTCTGTAGTGGTTATAGAAAGGAGGAGAGGACATCGGGCATGAGATAAATCAGCGGGTAGAGGGCCATCTGGGTGGTTCCAGAGCCAATGGGCTTAATCATATTGATTGGGAGGGTACAACCCCCTCTCTCAGGAGTTTAATGGAAAAGAGTGGTGTGGGACCCCTGCTCAAATATTTGGCTAAGCATGGATACATCAGGCTCTGTGTACCCTCTAATGCAATAGGCTTATATCCTTAGCAGGCATGGCATAATGATTGTTTTATGAGGGTCTTTGAATGATTTATGACACCAGTATGGTTGATTTACCTTGGAGTTATAATTGACATTGAGTGACTTACAACTGCATTATGATTGATTTATTATGACACTAAAATTGACTTTGATTAATTTATGATATACTATGTAATAAAGTTCTGGCTATCTTTATAACACATAAGACTGGTGTCTGGCCCCTCTGTCTTGTTGCAAAGACACTGCTTATTTAGAATTTAGAATTTAAAGCAACCTCAGCAATGAGATAAGAAATGTAGTCTGCACACAGGGATATGTAATTAGTAAAAGATCAGAAAACAAAGAGCAGGAATATATTGACAGTTCTTGCAGTGCTGGGATCAAAACGGTGGGGTTCCCTAATGATTTACTGGAATAAGGATGGCATTGGATCACACTCTGTTAGCACACATGTAAAGGAAAAGAAATAGTCTGATGATTAATTTTGTTCTTGAAGTTTTCACTAGTAGATGCAACTGCGTGAGTCAGGGTACAGAAGTAATTAATTGCTTTGGTTACATGCAAGGATCCTTGGGTGCAAACAGGAGTCACAAGGTTGGAGAATATTATCTTGCAGTTGGGTGGAATTAAAGTTGTTTCTCCCTTAACCTAAACTTGTATGTTAAAAGATAGTTCTGTTTAAGGTTGTCAAATCCCCCCTATCTCTGGAAATCAAGCCTTGTCCCCAGGTTGCAGGTGAGGTCACAAAACTCTGGCCTCCTTAGGAAACAAACAAACATAAAACAAATCAACAAAACCAAAACACACACAGAAACATCCACCCTTTTTAACTGGATTTGCTGCAGCCAGCAAAACAGCTATTGCAAAGTTGACTGTCAGAAATTTCTAGGGAAGGTCTTCTTCCCCACTCGCCATCCTGAAGGCAATGGTAGCACTCAGCAAGACCCATGCTCCCATGAAGCAAGAAAAATTGAGTGGCAGGGGTGAGGCACCTTTAAATGCAGGCATTAGTTTGGAACTGTGGTGAAGACAGAGCAAGTATTTCTCAGGGCTGGACTGTTATTACCATGAATTAATTGGTCAGGGAGAACTGGTGAGGAATAAATAAGTCACTTTTTGTTCAGTTTGTGATTCTTTCTCTTTCAAAGAATCTTCAGGCTACTTAATCTTTCCTCAGGCTTCTCCCAATCTTCTCAATGCTGCTTTGATATCAAGGGGATGGGGAATTCAACATTATAGATGTGTTAGTCTGCAGAATCAGTATGTAGAGAGATCTTTTAGCATCTTTGAGACTAGTTCTTTTTTGTTTTGGTGTTTTTTGGCACTTAGTACACTCATTCATAATGAGTTCTTTTGGTTTCATATAGCTATAAAGTTCTGTTTCTCTGTTGATACAAAATTTACCCAAAAATATCACATAGAAAATATGCATGATCTTAGTATTTTATACAATCACTCCTTCATAAACCTCTGAAAGTACTTCCAAAATTAAATTAATATGTCACAGAGAGAGAGAAAGAGATAATTTTCAGGAACTATGAAAAAATCACCTTTCAGATAAACAAAGGGATTGATTACCACTGCTAGATTTAATATTGTGCAAAGCTCTTCCAACAGTTTTTAAAAAGCCTCTAAAGTAGTTGTAGTGGGATGCAGTGACTTAGTGGTTAAGACGCCAATTCCAATTATTGAAAGATTAGAATGCTGGCAGTTCGAGGCCCAAGTGCTCCATGATGGGGTGAGCTCCTGTCACTAGTCCCAGCTTCTGCCAACCTAGCAGTTGGAAAGCATGTAAATGTAAGTAGTTAAATAGGTACCACTTCACTGGGAAGGTAACAGAGTTCGGTGCAGTCATGCTGGCCACATGACTACCAGAGAAGTCCATGGACAATGCTGGTTCTTCAGCTTAGTAACAGAGATGTTTATCACACTATGCTCTTAAAGAGGTACTATTCCAGTGTGACTCCTCTAGCAGCCTCCTGTTGCATGCTGGGATTGGCAGTTTTAAGGAGCTGAACTTCTCTGCCTGAGAATTCTAAATACCCCTCCTTAAAACTGCCAATCCCAGCATGCAACAGGAGGCAGCTAGAGGAGTCACACTGGAATAGTACCTCCTTAAGAGCTCGTCTGATAAACACCAGACATGAGCACCACCCTTACAGTCAGTTATGACTAGACAATCATGTCAAGGGATTACCTTTACCTTTTTAAAGCAGTTGTAGCATACAACAGTAGTCTTTGACTGACAAACCATAACCCACAACTGGATCACATTCCCACCCTTAATCATGCAATCCAGTCTCACTGAAGTCAATGGCAACATTGCCATCCGTTTTTAAAAAACTGTCGTGGACTGAACCAGCAGGTTGCACTTAATAATACTAAGGAGAAATCTTTCGTCAAGGCAACTGTTTATTGATGAAAAGGACTTTCTATGCTGTTGAGTTTTAAATGGTTATCCAGTAGAATTCTCTAGAAAGAAGAAAAAATACACAAAATCCTTGACTAGCCAAGGCTGCATAGAGAACAATATTATAATGACTTTAAATAATAATAATAATAATAATAATAATAATAATAATAATAATAATATTTATTTACTTATAGCCCACTCTTCAGCCAAAAGGTTATCAGAGCGGCTTACAAATTGTTAATTGGACATTTCCCTGCCCTCAGGCTTACAATTTAAAGACCTTTAGGGTTTGTTCAAAATGGCAGTTGCCCCCCCAATTTTTTGTTATTCATACTCTGTTTTTATGTTCTAATTGTTCCCCAAAGCTTGGGCATTAACCATGAATACTTCAGAATTGCTATGTAAACTAAATCAACTGTATAGATTTGTCCTCAATGAATACTGCCTTTCTCTTTCTCTTGAATTATCCTACCCCACTTTCACCCTTAAAGCACAAATCCCAATTAAAAGCAGCATATCCATGAAGACATCTGGAATAGAGGCTACATTAACAAACAATTTAAGTGTATGGAAAGTAAGCTCTTCCCTAGAGTCTATTATCCATGGAGTATGTAATTAGCCCAAAGGTGCAATTTCTGCTGTTAGCAAGGATGCTTAGGCTCAATAAAAATTAAATACCAATGTGAGCAAGCCATCTCCAGGAAACACACATAAATTAATAAAATTACTACTGTCTCTTGCTTTGCATTACAAAAACTGGGACACAACTTGAAACAAGAAGACTGCTGAGTTAGCAAATAACATGGTCAAATTACTTTTAGAAGAACAGCCTTATTAGTCCATTATAGTATAAAGAACATTGGAAACTGTCAGGGATCTGAAGGGTTAAAACACAGCACACATGGAAATGCTTGATGCGTGTGTGTTTGGCCATGAGCATTCAGCAGAGTGACAAGGCTGATCAGCACAGCTGAAGCTCACTGGCTCAAGGACACTTCAATGCCCGAGTGCACAAGTAGCCATGGATGATGAAACCATGTGTCTGGATTGCACAGGAGACACATGACATGGTTACACACCTGAACTCACTGGGTTTGAGAGACCACATGGTCTGGAGACTATAAATAAACCCAGGGGTTGCAAGGGATAGCTTGTGGGTTTGAAGTAGGAGTTGGATTGGTATGGTTTGGAGTTTTAGAGGTCTGGTTTTGTATTACAGCACTGTGAATAAAGAGCACTTTAGGGACTTTGTTTCTCTGGTGGTTTATCAGAAGAAGCTACAGCATCGGTTTGCTGTGTGTCCCCGGAGGTTCCTGCATTGCTGCAGTTCCTGGAAGACATCCAGTTGCCGTCATCCCAATTGGACTTTGGAGCCAAGCTTCAGCTTCTGAAAATTGCCAGCTCTGCTACAAGGGTCTGATTTAACCCCAGGACTCGTTTGAGTTGCTGATAGTGGTTGTTGGACCCCAGCAGTTGCGCTGACAGAAACTGAGGCAAATCTCTGATTCATTGGTCTCAGTAGTGCCTATCTGACTAGCAGCTTCAGATTGTAGGGCTTCAAACATGACCCCTTCCTAGTCCTACCTGGAGATGTCATGGTACTTTCTAGTACTTTCTGTGTGCAAAGCATGCACCCTACCATCAAGCAATGGCCTCCAGAAACAAACAGTTCTGCAGATTAACATATGTATTGTACAGTAGTATATTTTATAGGTAAGATCCCGCTTCACTGAATAAATGAAGTAGATAGTGAGGGCATTGGATATATATGCACACAGAGATCCAGTGGTGAAGGATAAGTACTTCCTTAAAAATTACAATATACTAATCAAGCCAATGAAGCTAATAAAATTCAGTCATTAAAACAACCACAGACATTGTTTATAATCAGAGGTGAAGAAATTATGGCTTGTAGCCATGGCCTGTATGTGGCCCATGTTACTTCTGCCCCTTGACTTGCACGGAGGCAGGAAGTACAGATCACTTTTATGGTGTGACTCTGTCTGGATCCATACTTTTAAAAAAATCCGTATCCAGGCAGCATCTTCCCTAATCAAAGAGGGGGATCTGGGTGCTTGAGAAGTACAGATCTGGCCAAATCTATGCTTTCCTTCCAGGCATCCCTGGAAGATGGGGGATGGATGTTTGAGGGAAGAAGGTAAGTATATGTGTATGCATATGTGTTTATGTAGCTGCACAGAGGTGAGGTGCATATGTGTATGTGAGAAAGGGGTAAATCTTCACACAAGATTTACCACCCAACATTCTCTAACAAATTGTCTATCTTTCTTTTTTTTTTAATAGTAATTACCAGTACTGTCTTTCTCGCTCCCTTTCCCTCTTAACAGTGTGGGTGTTGATCATCTTAAGAGAAAAATCGTAATATCATGTGGCTCATAAGAGGCTGCTTCTAAGGCCCTAAGTAGGAGGAAATATTCCCCATTCCTGCTTTAAATGCATTGGACAGACAGAAGTATTAATTTTAATGTTTTTCATCCCCAGCCCCTTAGTTACTTTGTAATTCATGTACATAATACATTTAATTTTATAAGTTCCTTACTGTAAGAACACAGTATGTTCAAACAAATTCACACAGATGTTCCCAGCAGGCTTTTCAGATCAACACAGGATGCAAAGGATGTTGGGAAGTGGGGGGGGGGTATGCTCACCCATGTTCGCTCCCCATTTTTTAGCTCCTATGCGAATAGGGCCCACCTGCACAGGCCTCATTACTCCTGAGCTCCGGGTTTACATCACTCTAAGACAAAGATGTAGGCTGTGGGTAGGACAGATGCTCTCATTATTGCTTCATCTCTTCTAAGTTGTAAATCACCAAGAGACCTAGGTTTCATTCATATCTTTCAGTTGGCTGTGACAGCATTTATGAAGGAAGGGCATGATTTAGCTGAAGTCAGACACTTGGAAATCCTAATCATTTCAATATAAAAGATTTGAACATGTGACTGGCAGTTCTACTTAAATTAATGGGACATCTGTATTTTTATATTTTGATGGATTACACCTCAATGTTTTTAGTTCCTGGCACTGGAAAATGTAAGCTGCCAGAAAAGCAAGGAAAATACTAGGCTATCATAAACTAAGGGCCCATTCAGACTACCTTTTACCCCAGATCGGAAATCGATCCTTCCACATGAAGTTCATATTGGGCCCAATTCTGTCACAATCCATTTCAAGGCATGCACAAGGAAATGCCCTTTAGCGCGGGTCATCCAGATTCGGGGCAAAATCCGTCTTTTTTAAAAAAACCTGGCTTCTGCAAAATATGAAATTACCCCCAATCATGATCGGGTCAAGTTCAGGGGAGGGATTGTTTTGTTTTGTTTATATACTGCTATTCCAAAGATCATAGCGGTGAACAGCAAGTAAGCTAATTAGCAAGTAAGCTAATTAAGGCCAGAGGGTGGGCTGAGGGCAGAGCATTCCCTCCCCTCATCGGAGAAGGAGGAGGAAGGAGCCTGGATGCAAAAAGGGGAATCTGACAGGAGGCAGGGTGACTGAGGGGAGCTGCAAAGGGCTGTCAGAGGGAGGGCAGGGGGGACTGGAGAAAGTGACAGAGGAGGAGGAGGAGGGAGCCGCGGGAAGAAGGGCGCCATGGAGGGCATTCTATAATGGAGCAGGAGGAGGAGGATGAAGGAGCCAGGGCAGCTCAGAGGGAGGGGAGGGTCGGAAGGAAGGAGGAGGATTGCCAAGGGAAATTGGGCTGCGGGGCCAAGCCGGAGGAGGGATGTAGGGAAATCAGGCTGTAGAAGGAACCTCTCTCTCTTTTTATTTTTGACAGTCTATGCGCATTATTTTTTGGGTGACATAGAATGTGTGTGTGCTTGCTTGTGCTACTTTCATTCCCTCTTGCTCCTGGAACTTAAGAACCTTTATTATTATTATTATTATTATTAGTCTTATATGCAGATGCTACAGTCAGAATGCCTGCGCTGCATTTCCCTTTTATTTCCAATTGATTTAATGGGTCTACTTTAGTTGGAACTGACAGGTCACTCTCTCTCAGCCTCAGTGGAAGGCAATGGAAAACCTCTTCTGAAGAGAATGTAAGCAGGAGGAAAAGGGTCAGTTCAGTTCAGGTCAAAGGCAGGGCATGAACGGAGCTCCCATCAGGCACCTTCTCCCCCCCCCCTTTTTTTTTTAAATTATTTTTGGCAAAAAATGTGTATATTTTTTGCTTCAGGTAGATATATAGATAGATAGAACGTGGTTAGCTACTTGTCCACTTTCCCTTTCATTTCCTCGCTTCCAGCAAAGGGGAAATGTTGCAAAGAGTGCTTGCAAAAAAACTTTTTTTTCCTTTGCGAATGAATGCTACAATTTGAATGTTACAAAAGTTTATCTTTCCAATTTGGCAAACTGATACATGCTTTTGCTATTGTCTCTAAGGAATTCAGGGGTAGCCTAAAGAATGCATGGCATGGCATCCTTTTCTAGCATTCTGAGGTGAGGAATTTATTATTATTATTATTATTACTATTATTACATGTGTATGAGGCATTCTGGGGTGGCAAGGAGGGGGATGCAGGATGCAGAGATGGCATTAGCTTGAATTTTGGGGTTGAAAATGGGGCCAAGGGCAGATCATTTCCCTTTTATTTCCAATTGACCCAAATGCCCACAACACACACACACACACACACACATACACACACGCACGCACAAGGTTTTTAAATTTAATAAAATGTGCACATTTTGATGTCTGGTCCTTTTTTTTAAAAAAAAAAGGAGGGGGAAGCACACTTCCGATGCCCCAATGAGTGCTGGAAACGTCACCTATGACGATCACGTGATTGACAGCAGGCGCCTTCATGTTAAACCTGATTTCCCCAAGAGGGCATTCAGGTTAAAATGCCCCTTATTTGAAGTGGGCACTTGCTAATGGGGAGATTCGGGAGCCCCCCCCCCAATGAATCTGCCAAGTTCCTTCCAGGGAAAATCCGCCAGTGAGAATGGGGCCTAAGAATTAAACCAGATTATTAAACAATTTGTGGTCTTCAGGTTAAGCTGGTCAAGTAGACCATAATGTGCTATTAGTATTTGGGTGCCAATGAAAAGTGTTGATCTTTAGTTACCTATGAATGTCTGCATTACTGCTGCTGATTAATACAGCTATTTGGTATGTATGGAAGAAGAAACCAGAAAGGTAGTGTGAAAATCGGGGAGCAGGGGGAATGAGACATATCTCAGTATGAATAGAGGGTAGCCTTGAAAATTACAGTAGCCACAACAGTTGTGGGTACTGGCTCCTATGTCAGTGAGACTATGAATCTGTTAGTTCAGCCTAAAAACCAGAAAGGATTTACCACCCCAGTAACCTGGAAACCACCAGTTGCTACTCTATGACAAAAAAGTAAAATGTTAATGCCAGCTTTTTCCAGCAGCAAGCAAATAGCATGTACATGCATGGAGTCTATGTACAACATGTTTGCTTTGGAAAACCCTAATGTTATATGTTTCCCACAGCACTTACAAAGATGAAGTCACTGTGAGAGCCAATGCTCAGATATCTAGTTATTAAAAAATCACCAGGGCAATCTTTTCCAACCTGATACCTTCCCGTGTATTGAATCTGAACACCCAAAAGACCAAGAAAAGGGAAAGGCCATGCTGCTTGCAGTTTGATGAGAATACTAGTCCAACAGATTTGGAGGCACCAAGTTTAGGGAGGGCTGAATTATTTATTGCACAGGTAGTTTCACAAACAGAAAGTACAGGACCACATGCCTCTCTGGGGCCACAATTTTTTGTCAACCATTTGTTTGCCTGTTCAGCTGGCGAAATATTTGAAGGTCAAAGATTAGTTTCATAATAAGATGTGTGCCAATTGTCAAATTATCATTACATAGTTATAAATGTAAAAAAAAAAGGCTTATGTACAAAGGTATAAGGTCATATGTCTGACACAAGTAATGCCTCCAAAAATCATCTAGAAAAATCGTTCAGAAATGAGGCTATTAAACTGAACCAGGTGATGTTCTTAAAAGTTCGTTTCTTTTCAGGATATTATTGACTGGTTGGAAGTCCCTTACAATTAGCTCTTTTTCTTTCATTCAAAGGCCATCTCCATTCCAATTTCTACTCTTCCATTATCACTTTTTCATTAAAATCAACAGACTAGAGACCTTAGGAAAGGTTTCTGCTATTTCTAGTACCACAAATTTAATGGCTCCAATTCCTTCAAACATCACAGAGCACTTCTGGGTTATTCCTTACCTTTCTCAGAAGAAAGCAAATTCTCTCAATATTCCTCAGCCGCTCTCTCTGTAAATGGGGTGAGGGGAGCAAAACAGACAGAAAATGTACAATTGTTTAAAAAATTTTATTAGACAAAAAATAACAACATACATACATACAAATGACATAAATAATGACACAACATAAACATCACCAAGTCAGAGTTATATAAAACTTTACATTATCCGACGTCTTATATCTTCTTGCTTTACTTCCTTCCTGGAAGGCAACTTAACCCTTCTTATGTATCATATCCCGTTTGTTTCCTCTCTGTTGTCTTGCTTTAGCCATAATCTAGTCACAATATTTCATTTTCCATCCACGCAGCACGTCACTTAACTATACGTCTATTTAAATTTGTCTTTCCTTTCCTACCATACAATAATGGGCTAGTATATCAAATATGTATTCCTTCAAAAATTATAACCCCCTTGTCATCTCACCCAAAATTTCTTCCAAATCTTATCTATATCCTGTGCTGACTACTTATATTTAAGCAATGTTTCTCCTTATCCCCCTCCCCTATTTTAATTTTAAGTCTTCCTTTGACATTTTCTTCTTTATTTTTTAACATCCCACCAGTCCTTTTCATCACTTCTATCTGTACTGCTCTTCCCCAACTTATCTTTCATTCTATTTGTCAGCATATCCATTTCTATGGCCTCATAAAGTTTGTTTAACCATTCATCCAGTGTTGGGATTGACAGGCTCTTCCAGTGTTTTGTGAATGTGATCCTTGCACTCGTTAGCATATATAACATTATACGTTTTTTTCCCTTGATTTAATTTTCCCTTCAAAACCTCAGTCATGTTTAGTAAGAAAAGCAATGGATCCCATGGTATCGCTATCTGGAATATATCTATCACAGTTTGATGTATTTGTTGCCAATATTTTTTTTGCCTCTTTACATTCCCACCAGACAGAAAATGTACAATTTATGACCTTTGAAAGTTAAGTAAAGTATTTCTGGAAAAGAGTAAACTCAGTCTACACTGACTTTAACTAACTTCAGCAGAGTTTCACTACTAATGAAATGCCATCCATAACATCTCATCTGTGCTCACTGCTTCCTGATTTAGTAATGCATTAGCCACAGCCATACTGTACATAACACAAGCAAATTATCTTCAATAACACTGAAGGAGATTCACCCTCAAATGTAGTTAATTCAACAGCTTTAGCTACAGTGCAATGCAATGACTCAGGAGTGGCCAACTGCAGAGTGACAGAAACCATAAAAAATGTCCCCCTGATTTCAGAGAGGGGGGGAATCTTGTGGCCCTAGATCAGAGGTGGGCAAAGTGTGGTCTCTTGGCTACATGTGGTTGGGGGCTGTAGTCAGTGGTAGAGTTGACTGATTTCCAAGATAGTGGCCAGGCATATGTACAACCTGGTGATCTCTGCCTGGGTTGCTCATCTTGCCAGCTACCATGAATTTTCCTAGAGTTGGTGGTGGTAAGAGTCTTTCCAAGAATAGGTCACTCTTCCCAGCTGTGTATCTAAAGAAGTGGAGAGTCCAACTGTCTGGCTAAGGGTGAAGTGTGGGCAGGGCTTGGCACTTTGATTGGCTGCTCTGAACTTGGAACTGCATCCTTAAGGCTTATCTTTAAAGAAGTAAAATTTTGAAGACAAATTTTGAAATAATCCATTTCCCCCCCCAGTGGGCTTTAAGGGAAAATGAATTTTTTCAGGGGGGGGGAATCAAATATTAATCCTGCTTCACAGATTAAAATATGTATTTTGTCATATAATTACAAATTAAACTTACTTTTTTATTAAAATTTTTTTTTTTGCTACAAATGGAACTGCACATTCATGAAATGTAAGGAACACCTGAACTATAAATGTGAGGAATGTACACACACACACACACACACACACACACACACACAAGGACAGGAAAATCAACATTAATAAAACAGAGAAAATTATTTGTCTCCTCTAGTTCTCTACAGAATCTAGAAGACACCACACAGTCATTTCCATACAAAGAATTTAGTTAAAAAAAAACAAAACCCAAACCAGGAATTGTAATGTTCTGACAGTATGCATAAACATAAACATACTCCTCTTACATAGTTTTTTAGAAATTATTTTGGAGCAGTAAATATATGACCACCTTGTCTTAAACATTTTATTAATCATTCTACATGAAAAGATTCCATAATCTATTTTTTTTAAAAATCAAGAGAAAAAAAAGGTTTTGGAAAATAACACCACCACCCCACTTTTCCTCAAAATATTTGTCACCCTTTTCTTCTGGGCCTTCACATCTTTACTTTTGTTCATTGCCACAAAAACAGAGGTTCAAATCTTTGTAATATAGCTGCTAATTCTGGGAGCTTCTTTTCACTCACTGCTGTGGTTAGATGCACAAAGCTTCCCTTCAGGTTCTATTTTGATAAACATACTTTTGTGCCTCACACCCATGGACCATATTAACTACTGCATCTGAAGCAAATCTTTCCAATTTGTAAGCAAGTTTAATTCAATTTGCTATAGCAACTATCTTTGTCTTACACTGTAAAAGTTCTGTCTGCTGCCTGAGGCAAGACAGTACCAGAACACCTACAGTGCCACTCTTGACTGGCCAGCTCACAGCCTGGGAAAAGATATACTCATTTCTACAAGGCTTGAAATCTTTAAAGGGAAAAATTGTTTCCTAAGATAAGAGGCTGGTTAAAGGCAATCATCAAGGGAGATAATACCTCCTGCAATCCTATTTGAAAATGGCACAGCAGTTATTACAGATTATCAAAATTAAATACAGCAAGGTGTACAACCACAGTCTTAGTCACAGGTTTTTGCAATGCAATCGCAAAGGAAATTACTTTACAAGAGGGAGTTGTGGATTTTCCCCACCACATCTTTTGAGCAGCTGTAACATAGAAGGGGATCATATGAAGACCATAACTCTGAATGGAACTTCCATAATCATTTCCGTTAAGAGCTACATACAGCCCCCCAGTCCACCCCTGTCCTACAGAGGAAGAGCCGCAGCTCAGTGCATTTTGCCTCTTTGCAGACAAAATAACTAGAATCTCAAGTTAAAATGATATCTATTGGCAGGTTATATAAATACCACAGTCTAATATACATGGCAGCCACTACCAATCAAGAGAAGAACACACTAGGATTGATAAAAACAATGGGTTGGCATGGTGAAAGCCACCTTTGTATGCTTACAAGCTTCACTGTTTTGCCAAGGAATATGGTCACTTCATATGTAATTTAAAAACAACAACAACAACAGGTTCTTTGCTCCCTGAATTAACCAGGGCAAGCTTTGAGTTTACACTCTCATTCTCCCCTAGACTGGATGTGACTGCTAGAAGAGGAGTGTACCAGAGGAAATCAAAAGCATCTGCTTCCACTTCTAAACAAGCTACAGTGCTCTATAACTTCCCAGCTTGAAAGAATGTGGATTGTTTAAGCTCTGCTTAACTCAAACATGTCAGGATCAAACTCTGCTTTCTGATCCTTTGGGAAACCTTTGGTCTTCCAGATATTTTAGGCTAGAATTCAGTACTAGCTGGAGTTCTGGTGAAGTAAAGGTTCTCTATCCTTTAACTAGAGCATAAATAAAACAAATTTATCCAGTGTGAAGTCAAAGGCTTTCACGGATGGCGTCTATAGTTTGCTGTGGGTTTTCTGGACTACGTGGCCATATTCTGGAATAATTTATTGTTTCTGCATATTTCGCTGGCATCTTCAGAGAAAAGATGCTAGCCGTAGAGGGAAGATATGTGGCGAAATGTCAGAAATAAATTCTTATAGAACACGGCCACATAGCCTGGAAAACCCGCAGCAAACTATAAACTTATCCAAGTTTGGACATAATAGGGAACTGTGGTTTGTTTGAAAGCAGAAGAGGATGCATCAGATTTCCTCCTGTAGCAGGAAAGGGCATTTGCCTCTAAAATGGCTTACTGTCAGGATTTCTGTACTTTTTAAACTCTAAGTTTGGGCCATAATTCCTTTTTGATAAATGCAACCAAATTTTATTCCATACATATTATTGCCTACAGAGATGATGCATTCCTATGAAAAGTGTAACAGAGGGGTGAAGCAGATCAGTGGCTTGGACCAGCCTCTGGCCACTCCAGCGCCGGCTGGCCCCAATCACCATGAGATTCCGGTGACCAGACGGCCCACTCTGAAAGCCCTGAATGGCTGCTAGCAAATAGCAGACTTTCCTCACTCTTTCCCTGCTGGTGGCCAAGGCCACCTTATGCAGTTTCTGGATGCTCTGGGGGGTGCATCATCTGCACATCCTTCCCACCAAGTGGCCAGAAGCCACTTTATTTGGCCCATCTGTTTTGGGTCAGAGTCATCTAAGGGTGTACCTACAGGCCCCACCACAAAAGTAATACTGCTTGGACTGTCATGGCTCCGCCCTATGGAATCCTGGGAACTGTATTTTGGTGAGGTACCTAGAATTCTATAATATAGTGTTCTCTCTTCAGCAATAGCTCTCTAGCAGAGAATTCCAAGATCCTTACTAAAATATAAATCAAAAAGTTCCATAGGATGGAGCTTTGGCAACTGAAGAGGGATCAAAGTGGTTTTATTGTGCAGTGTGGATATACTCTGCATTGTCTTTGCCTTGCAAAAGCACAGTCCATTATGGGTCAAGTGAACTAGTCCTTAATTTGTGTCTTTTAATTGCAGCATCTCTCTGATGCAGAATAATTAAGTCAAGGATTAGCATATTTGCATATTCAAATGAAATCCTAAACACTAAATTTAGGCAATCCTAAGTCTTCATTCAGTATTTCATCCTTATTTTATGTTGCGAGTTCAGCATTTCTATCAAAATTTAATTATTGTAAACTGGTATATCAGAACTTACCGCATGTGCAGGGTTACACTGGTCTATGGGACTCTTGAAGTCTGTCTTTAATTCATCAAAGGCAATTATCTGTAGGAGAAGCATTGCAATCACATTACTTGCAAAAGTAGGGTTTTTTTTCTGCCACAATAAGTAGCAAAATGAATTCTCTCATACTAGTAAGGAAATTCACCCTTTCAGATTTACTATGTTTGATCTGGATTAGTTCAAGGCAGCTTACATTGGTATAGTCTGAATGAATGCTATTTACTTAATGTGAACTCAGCGTAAAAAACACACACACAAGCAATTAACTCCAGACATATTGTAGATACCATTCCAGTACATGTAGGGTTGCCATAACCCTCCTGCCGGCGGGAAATTCCTGGTTTTTCACCAGTAGGGGGCGTCCCTGCACGGTTTCCTCCTTGACTCAGGTTTGTCCCGGGTTGAGGAAGAGGAGCTCCTCCTCTGTTTGGTCCCCACATGGACCGGTCCCAGCAAGGCAGCAGAGGGGAGAGGGCCATTTCCTTTGGCACCGAGGCGAGGATGATGATGAGGAGGAGGAGGTGCATGGCCATTTTCAATATTTATTTCGCCCCTGTGTATTTTTTCTAACTTTGACTGCCAGGGCTCAATGCTCTGGAATTCTGGTATCTGTGAGGCATTTGGCCTTCTCTGTCAGAGAGCTCTGGTGCCACAATAAACTACAATTCCCAGGATTCCATAGCACTGAGCCCTGGCAGTCAAAGCAGTGTGTTTTGGACACAGATATCCTCCTTTTGTGAGTTAATGAATGAATCCAGTCCCTATCCTTTCTATCTCTCTCACACTCTGCAGGAGTAATAACCCACTTTGAGACTGCTTTAACTCAATGCTAGGGAATCCTGAGAATGCTAGTGTTTGGGAGACATTGAGACTTCTCTGTCAGAGATGGCTCTGAGGCCACAATAGACTACAATTCCCAGGATTCCCCAGCACTGAGCAGTCTCAAACTAGACCATTTCCTCAGTGTGGATGCACCTGGTGAGGAATTCTGAGCACTGCAGTTCAACTACGTTTGTAGGGTTATAGGACTCCCTGTCAGAGATAGCTCTGGGGCCAAAGTGTATTACAATTCCCAGCATTCCCCAGCACTAACCCAGGACAGTTAAATCACTCTCGAACTGGATTATTTCCTCAGTGTGGATGCAGCTTTGGTGAGGAACCCTGGGCATTTCAGTCCAACTATGTTTTATTTCTGCAGTGTATTTTGGACCAGAGACAAGGTGACCAGACATCCTCCTCCTTTTCCAGGATATGTCCTCTTCTGTCAAATTTCAAAATGTCCTCCATTTGGATCATGGCTAAGAAGCAGGAATTTATAATTACATGGGTGTTTTTAGCTTTTATTTTTGGTCATGTCCTACATTTTGGGGTGAGGGCATTGGTCACCTTGGTCAGAGAGCTTTCCAGGGGTTTAACTGCCATTCTGCTGTGGTGCTGGAACAAACCACCATACCCAGAATTCCAGAGCATTCAACTGAGGCAGTTAAAGTGGTCTCAAACCAGATTATTTCTCCAGTGTAGATGCAGTCCAAGCCTTTTGCCTCTCTTATGCCTGAGATTTCAAAGCCCAGCCCTGGCACCACAACAAACTACAAATCCCAGGATTCCATAGGATGGAGTGATGAGAGTGAAAGCAGTGTCAAACTGCTTTAATTCTGCAGTGTGGGAGCAGCCTAAGTGTGCTTAATGCAGTTCTTAACATGGTGCACCTCTTGCCTACAGAGTCTCACAAGACTTTTTTGTTTAACAACTTGTACCCATTAACTCCATTTCATGTCTCCTTTATTAGTGGGGTGGAATACAGACAAAACAAGTCAAAATGAAGAAAAACCAAAGTCCCTTGACCAAGTACACACTTCTGAGAAGTATAATTGGTGCAAGACACCTGAAACCGAGGGCAAATCCACTTTTTGTTTAACCACCTTGACATGTTCGATATGCATAGCCATTTTAACCCATGTTCAGTGTTAAACCCAAAGGGTTTGGTTATGGAATAAGCCTCTGAAATATGCAAGAGGCCATGTTAAGTAAAGCCATGTTCAATGCCCAAATGTGCTGTAGTGTGTTTTGGAATGGGTAGGTGGATGGTTTAGCCAGAAAGGGAAATACATTTCTGCCATCTGTCTAGGAATAATGCCAAAATGTCCTCCATTGTGATCATGCCTAAGAAACATGCATTTATATTAACATTTGTAAAAAAACACCATTTTCCACGTGTCCTCCATTTTAAAAATGTGTCCTACATTTGAAAATGTTGTCCTACATTTGTCCTGGTTTGGAGGTCCTGACTTATGGCAGCCCTAAGTACATGCAACCAAAGACAAACTAGAAGAGGAGCTGTTTTCAATAGCAGTTGAAAAACAAAACATGCTTTAGGACCTTTGGGATGTGCAGTTCACAAATAAGACACACTTCAGAGGTGTTGAACCACAGCTCTCACCCCCAGACTTGCAGCAGTTCTTCCCTCTCACCCATAACTAGCCTTTTGGGGTGAGGGAGGAGGACAGAACAGCTTCCATTGACAAATTTGCTCTTCCTCTAGGGATGAAAAGTAACTAGGAGGGGGAATCATCACTTGAACCACAGAAAAAGGGGAGATTTAACATACCAGTCTTGATCTGCTAATTGCCTTCCCAAAGCATACTTGTTTTAAAACTGTACACACTAAATAAATATATGGGATTAACCTCATATCTACTTTGGCCCTTACTCATACCTTTTATTCAAACAGATACTTTGCTTTACAATTCAGACTTCTATTCCATTCATTGTAAGTGCTAAAAATATATCTGGTATCTTTCAACAGCTTATTGCCTTTGTTACGCTACTTTTGTTGGGTGTTTCATATACTTTTTTTTCAATTTTCTTCTCATAATCTTGAAATCTAAAAAAATAAAAAACTTCTGCAAAACTTTGCAAGAAGGCAACACTCCTCCATTTAATAACATGTTTCTTGTTCAGTGTACTTATAACAGACAACAATTCTGAATCTCCCAAATTTGTTTTATGACTAACATTTTATGGGACCACACAAAATGACATCTTGTTCTAGTAAGGTTGTGTTAATTAGTGATTTACTTTGGGCTTCACATTTTGTAATGCCCTAAATCCCCTGCTTTAAAAGTGCAAAATCATAATACTGTGTAAATCCAGTTTGGCTGTCTTGGAGACAGAGGTATTCCTCAGTTAACAAAGTAGATGCGTTCCTGGGCTTTACTTCTTTAACAGAAACTTTGGTACCAGAGGAAGAAAGAACATGGAAAGAACATGGAAATATGGATAGGCTTCTACATCACAAAAAAAGAAGAGTGGTCGAACATTCAGCAAACTTTTTATTCAAAACCAACATTATATACATTTGAAATGAAACAACCAGGTCAGGTAAGTCTTGCATAAATAAACAAAAACATTTTGAATCTTTTACAAATGACTTGAAAGTTTCTTTCAAAAGGTATGTAGTGTTTTTTTCTTTCTTTCAACAGCTTCCATTTCTCTTATGAATTCCATTTTGGTGGCAAAACCTAGAGATTATGCTTTTCCAACATGCCAGTGTAGCTAATAAGGCAGGCTAATGTACTTTTCCCTTTCTTCTTTTGGTCTTCTCTGTGTGTGCTGCTCTTGTGTGCCTTCAAGTCATTTCTGACTTTTTTTTTTTTTTGCAATTTACTTTTTATTTAATATTTCAAAATCCAAAATCAATTATTCTGATCACCACATATATGTCAAAGTAAACTATATCATCTTCTTTATACAACACCGATCAAAGGTACAGACATATGTTTGAAAAATTAATACGACCTTGCTCAATCTCATTATACATATCTTCCATACTGATCTCTATTATGTTTTACTTTGGTATGACTCTTTACTCTGAGATATTGTTGTATTCACATATTCACATCTTTTGTGTTAACATAGTTCCGTAAATCCACATGTTCTACTTCTACAAAATATTATTTTTAATCCCTGTCTTCTTATTTGCCTTCATATTTAGGTAGCTAATTACATTCTTATTATTACATTCTTTCATTCCACCTCTTGTGCACAAAGTTTTCAAAGGGTCTCCATACGTCATTTTTATACTCCTCATTTTTCAACAGAGCAGTTAGCTTATCCATAGCTTTAATTTCTATGACCTTCTGTATTCATTCATCTATATTAGGTACTTTTTTCATTTTCCAAAATTTAGCCAACAAAATTCGGGCAGCTGTTATAAAGTACAATACAATTTTCCAGTATCTTTTCTCTGGCTCACTCCCCAAATAATTGGTCATGTTAAGGAGATATATTTCTGACTTATGACAACCCTAAGGCAAACTTAACATCGAGTTTTCTTGGCAAGATTTGTTCAGAGGTGATTTGCCGTTGCCTTCTTCTGAGTGACTCGCCCTAGGTCACCCAGGTGGCTTTCCATGGCTGAATACAAACTTGAACTCTGATTTCCAGAGTCATAGTCCAATGTTCAAATCACTACACCATGTTGATGCACATACAGCTACAGTAGGATTACTTAAGGTGGGTCTACACTGGCCACTCAGTCTGCACCAGTCTGGAGCATTATGCCCAGGACTGGCTCCAGACCAATCATGGTGGCAACCACATGCACCAGGCCAAATCTGATGCAATGCCGCATTGTTGTGCACACAGGTCAACCAGACCAATACCACATCAGCCTCGCTGGCCCACCCATCTCAGTGTCACCACCACTGCCACCAGTTCCTAGCAGGCAGAGGGGCCCTGTGAGAGCTTACCAGACACACTGTCTCTTCTACTGAGGTCAGAACAGGCTGCCCCACCATGTGATCAAAGAGGAGGGGGTGTACTCTACCCCCTTCTCATTGATTGCAGAGTCTATTGACCCCTGATCTGAATATGAAGCTTATGCTTTGCTGCATCTGCTACTTTATGCTTAACCAGAAAACAGCATGGGGATTTTTCCATCCCAATGCATATCTAGTTTTCTGTAAACTCTACACTAAAACATGACTCTGGAGAACTTGGACTAAAATGTGCTATCCTATTTAATATGTGTTATGTGCTATGAAGATTAATTCCAAATCTAGTTTACTTTGAAAATCCAATGCATCAGCAGGGCTCTAGTACATTGAACTATGAATAGTGCTTCAGTCTATGGAACCTCAGTTTCGTAGTACAGTATATTTTATAATGTTAGTACAGAGGATGTGGACAAGATCCTCCGTAGCATTAGGAGGACGACCTGCTCTCTCGATCCCTGCCCTTCATGGCTGGCAGTTCAAGGGGGGACGGCGACAACTGAGATGTTGCGCCGTATTATCAATTCATCTTTCAGGGAGGGCCATTTTCCAACTAATCTTAAAACGGCCATCGTAAAACCTTTATTAAAAAAGCCCTCCCTTGACCCCCTGATTTGAAACAATTATCGGCCTGTATCACTGCTGCCATTTTTAGGGAAGGTGATCGAGAGAGCGGTTGCCCTCCAGCTACAGAGGGTCTTGGAGGATACGGATTATCTGGACCCATTTCAAACTGGCTTCCGGGCGGGCTATGGGGTTAAGACTGCCATGGTCGCCTTAGTCGATGATCTCCGTCTGGGCATGGACAGGGGTAGCGTGTCCCTGTTAGTGCTCTTGGACATCTCTGCGGCCTTCGATACCATCGACCATGGTATCCTTCTGGATCGCCTGGGGGAGCTGGGTATCGGGGGCACCGCTTTGCAGTGTTTCCATTCCTACCTCTCAGGCAGATTCCAGATGGTGGAGCTGGGGGACTGTCGCTCCGATAGGAGGGCCCTTACATCTGGGGTCCCTCAGGGAGCGATTTTGTCCCCTATGCTATTCAACTTTTACATGAAGCCGCTGGGAGAGCTGATCCGGAGACACGGGGCGCAGTGTTATCAGTACGCTGATGACACCCAAATAGTCTCTGTGTCTCCGACTGATGCAGTGACTAGGGATGGCATCCCTCCGTTCAATGCCTGTCTGGAGTCGGTAATGGGCTGGATGAGGGAAAACAGACTCAGCCTGAATCCAGAGAAGACGGAAGTACTTGTGATTGGCTCCCCCGGTTCCGGGAAGGAAATTTGTCCACCTGTCCTGAGTGGGGTCACACTCCCCGTGAAGGACACAGTTCGCAGTCTGGGGGTGCTTCTGGACTCGTCGCTTCACTTGACTCCTCAGGTGGATGCGACAGTCAGAGGCGCCTGTTATCAGCTTCGGCTGATACGCCAGCTGCGACCATTCCTGGGCCGGGGGGACCTTGAAACAGTAGTACACGCACTGGTAACCTCTCGACTTGATTTCTGTAATGCGCTCTACATGGGGCAACCCTTGTACCAAACCCAGAAGCTACAATTAGTCCAGAATATGGCAGCTAGGCTGGTCACTGGTAGTTCCAGGGCCAGCCATATAACACCTATACTGAAAGATCTGCATTGGCTGCCAATACGCTTCCGGGTGCAATACAAGGTGTTGGTCGTTACCTATAAAGCCCTAAATGGCTTGGGCCCAGAGTACTTGGAGGACCGCCTCTCCCCATATAATCCGCCCCGCACTCTCAGGTCAGGAGGGAGACATCTCCTGAGAGTTCCCAATGTGAGATATGCGGTGTCTGCGCATAGGGCTTTCTCTGTATCGGCCCCACAGACTTGGAACTCTCTTCCTGATGAGCTCCGCTCTGCCCCCCCCCCCCCCGGAGTCTTTCAGAAAGAATCTTAAGACTCATCTCTTCCGCCAAGCCTTCCCTCAAGTGTCCTAACTACCACTCTTCTCTCTGCGCACTGTGTATTATGTTTTATGTATTGTATTATGGTATTTAAACTGTTTTTACTGTGTTTTATTGGCTTATTGGATTGTATGTTGGATTTTATGAATTGTACTGTTTGGTTTTAATAAGGGGGTTTGATTGGGCTATTTTGTATTTTGTATTTGTTGTACACTGCTATGATCGTAGGAATGGCGGTATATAAATGGAATAAATAATAATAAATAATAATATAATTAATGAAAACTCCAATATTCTTTGGAATCTATTAAGCAGAACTTCAGTAAGGTTACATTCACGTTGCAGAAATAATCCACTTTGAAGCCACTTTAACAACCATGGCTTATTGCTATGGAATTCTGGAACTGTAGTTTTGTGAGCAATTTTGCATTTTTTGCCACAGAGCTCTAGTGCCACAACAATCTACAAACCTCAGGATTCCACAGCATTGAGCCATGGCAGTTAGTAGTTTCAAACTGGATTATTACTACAGTGTGAATACAGCCAATGAAATCATGCGCTAGGAATCATTGGCGCAGTACAGAACGCCCCAAAGTGGCGGCCTGCCAGCAGCCTAATTCCCTCCGGAGGGAAGCCGCAGCCACCAAACCACTCGGCTTCCCTACGGAGTAAAAAGAATCTGGAAAAACTAGGTTCTTTTTGCGCTGCAGGGTGGATGTCATGAGTGCATCAATGGCACACTTGTGACATAAGCAATGTGCGGATGCCACGCAGCACTTACATCACAATGGTGGTGCCCATGTACACAGGATGCCGCTATTGTTATGCCACCCGCACATACTAGGGTTAGGGACTATGCAGTTACCGCACAGTCCCTAACCCTAGTATTGCTGCCACCACACCACAAAGAGCCCGTCTGTCTCGGGCCATTGTCAACATTGTTCCCAAGCCACCAGACTATAGCAAATCCTCACAGCAGGCAATCTGTTCCATCAGTAATATTGTGTGATTTTAATATAGCCCATAGGAATCCATAAGAGAGCCAGCATGATGTATAGGTTTAAGTGTTAGACATCAGGTGTTCTGAACATCAGGGTTCAAATCTCTACTCAGCCAGGGAAAGCATTGGGTGACCTTGGGCAAGTCACACTAACTCAGCCTAAGGGGAAAGCATTGACAAACTTCATAGAATAAATCTTGCTAAGAAAATCCTATGATAAGGTCACTACAAGTTAGAGTCAACTTGAAGTCACATGATAACAACCACCAGGTTCCATGACAATGCTGAGAGAAAACAGCTACAGCAATGTGATAGTTATGATTCTATGATTCTATGGTCTTGGTAGCATAAGTCTTGCATACAAGGTTTAACTAGAAAAACTAACATGATTTAACCACAGGTGTCATCAATAAAAAGGCTTTGCTCTTACCCTTTGAGGCCCAGGACAGACTGCCGAGAAACAGCGGCCTGCTAGTGCCCATTTTTGCTTCGCAGGGACAGCGCAGCCCCCAAACAGTGCGCTGTCCCTGCAGAGCAAAAAGAACCCGGTATTTCCAGGATCTTGCTGTGGTGCCGCAGTGACGTTGCAAGTGCGCCATTGGTGCACTCGTGATGTAAGCTCCATGCAGCACCGTGCGGACACCACACGGCGCTTAAATCACAATGGCGGCACCCATGTACACGGGACACTGCCATTGTAATGGCGCCAGTTTGTACTAGGATTAGGGACCATGCAGTTGCCACGCAGTCCCTAACGCTAGTATCAGCCCCAGTAAGCCACTTACTGGCCGTATGTACCAGGCCTCAGTTACCCTTTGAGCCTGACAAAGGCTCTACTGCACTTCAGGAAAAATAATAATTCTTGTAAAAATTAAGACTATGAGATTACTGCAAGTAATGTTTCCACCTAACAGTATTTTTGTTTTTGTTCTTATAGGCCTATCTGAAACAGCCTCTGTCAGTTTAGTGTTCTTGTTGTTCTGGTACCCAGGTGCCAGACCTCCAGCATTGTGATCCCAGCTCCTGCCTCTTACCTATTGGACCAGAACTTTAAAATGGACACCAGTTCCCAAAATCCCCCCAGTACCATAGCCAGAGGCTAGTCATTCTAGCTGGGATATTCTGAAAGCGGTTGTCTCAACAAAAAAAAAAAAGAAAACAGAAAAAGGAAAGGAAATTATCCAAGTTCTGCATTTGACATTTGCCTACTTGTGTCAAACCTGGAACCAACGGTTGTCTACTCCAAAGTTTGGCTCTATGCCTGATGCTCTTAAAGACAAACTATATTAAATACTGTACTGTATGTTAATACTATTTTTGTTCCAGTTCCAAGTAATAAAGGAAAACCAATTTATCAGCAGTACTAAAGGGCTCCAGTGAGAAACAACCATTGTTTGCATATTTAACTTTGTGGTATAAAGTTTGCCTTAATTACAGCAGTAAGTTCAAGCCACCTTCAACAATATTTTGCTTGAAAGGAATGCCCAAAGATACACCAGAAGTAAGCTTTCACTCTACTTTTTCTTTATTAATATTCTAGCTGTCTTTGTACTGCCCTCAGGAGAGTTTACCAGCAGGAATTCAGACCTAGAAATATTCCTGTCCTACAAAATTTGTGTATACCTGACTCTAAATGCATGCTGAATATATTCCAAGAAGTCTTGGAAAATAGGACACTAATTAGTCTTTCCCCAGAGACTTGCAGCACTAGGAAAACAATGTGCATGATCCTGCAGAAGAAAATTATTATTTCAGTTGTCCAAGGCTGAGGTTCACAAGCAGTCTTGGCTTTCACGGACAACACGTAGGCCATGTCTACATATGTGATTTACCCCAGGATCCATCCAGGCTTGCTGTATCGTGCTTGTTGTTGTTGTTATTGTTGTTAACTGCCTTGAGTCAATCCTAACTCATGGTGACCCTGTGAATGAGACATCTCCAAGACCCTCTCTACTCCACTGCTCTGCTCAGATCCTGAAAATGTAACCTTGTGACCTCCTTGAGTATTGCGCTAATTAACCCCCCTTCCCAAGAAGGACCCATTGCTACAATTGGTGGAAAATGCAGGCATTTATACCCCTGAGGTTTGAACATTCTGATGTGCACACAGACTGTGCAGTTTTGGGGATGTGGAGGCTAAAAGAACAGAGATTTTCAGATTCAGAGCTAAAATTTGCAAGAAAAGGTGTGTATCCGTTTTTTGTGAGAGTAAGTCATGAGGACTGGGACTATGAGGGTGGCTTCCCTTATTTTCTATTTTTATCTGTGGGTTGGGAGAAGTTATTAGTGACATCCTGGCCAGGCACCCTGAAAATTACCCCACTCCAGAACCTAAGCTTGTACTCTGATAAGGAAGGACATTAGCACAAAGAGTAGAAAAGCCTTTGAGTGGCTGCAATGCAAAAGACTTGCTTCTGAGGTTGAAGCACTCCTCCCTGGGAAAATGCTGAGCCAAAACTCTTAAGGTATTGGATACTAGGATTTTTGGAGCAAGTGGTTTTAACCCTTGCTTCCTATGTGAAAATCTCTTAAGGTTGTCCCAACACAGCTAAGCAGATCTTAGGCACATTACAGACCACTATTAAGCAGTGTACCAGCACCAATTCTAAGGTTAGGGAGTGCGCGGCAACCACACACTCCATAACCCTAGTTTGTGTGGACGGTGCCGTAATTACATGGCACTGTCCACACGGGGTACATGATGACATCACGCATGCGCTACATCCAAATGGCAGAATGCGTGTGTGATGTCTCCGCACTGCCCCAAGCCACTTATGGCAACCTGGCTGCGGCATGGGAAGGTGCTCTGAAAAGGAGCTCCTTTTTGCCACACGTATCGTTCCCACAGCAACAAAATGGCTGCAGGAACAATGCCAAGGAGAAAGGGGCATGGCTGTTGGGGTGTTCGGGGGCATGAAACCCCAAGGACACCCTTTTCCGCGCCAGGGAGAAGCGTCATTTTGCCGCTTCTCCATGGCCTGGAAAAACTCTGGATTGGGGCCACAGGGCTGCCGGTGAGGCTGCTTGGCCCCAATCTGGAGTGAAAAGGGACTGTACCTGAGAGAGGTGGGAAAGTACAAATAATATATTATTATTATTATTATTATTATTATTATTATTATTATTATTATTATTA
>NC_056522.1:43803300-43843830 GCF_019175285.1 Sceloporus undulatus | reverse complement strand
CAATTCTATGATTCTATGAACAGGAAAGAGCCATCACTGCTTGAAAGAGGAACAATTTCAAGAGACCTCCCTACAGCAGCACACAGTCCTGTCTCTTCTTCCCCTTCACCCATTCCTTATGTAGAATTCCTACCAAGCTAGATCCAGCCCCTCATTCCTCACACTCCCCAAATAGAGATGGAGGAGTTAGACACCCTGTCTTGCCCTAGTGGAGTGGAAGCCCCTGTAACCCATCCCCCAATATTCTTCACAGAAAATCCCCTAAAGAACACCAGTGACATCAGCTCTCACCACCCAAAACAAAAGAAAAAAATCCCCTTATCTCCTACCCCAGTGATGGCGAACCTTTCAGAAACAGAGTGCCCAAACTCAGTGGCATTCCTGCACCAGGTGTCTCCGGGTGCTGGGGGTGGGATTTCCAGGGGACAGAACTTCTGGGGTGGGACTTCTGCCTTCCAGGGTGAGACTTCCAGAGGCAAACCCAAGGCACACTCTGTCAGCCTCAGGCTAGCAATAGCAACCTCCTCCCTGACAGAACTTGCCAAAAAAGTCCATTCTAATTTCATCTTAAAGTCACCGGGAACCGGTGCTCGGAAGGAAGGGATGGTGCTCTGGGCCCATAAGTTGGAAATAACTTGGAGGCACACAACGACAACAATAACAACAAAAAGCACAGAATAAAGCACAGAAGGCACAGCACAAGGACAAGAACAAAGAGAGCCAGAGGTTTGAGCGACCAGGGCTTGATTCCCAGCTTAGCCATGAAACCCACTGGGAGACCTTGGGAAAAGTCACACTCTCTCAGCCTCAGAGGAAGGCAATGGCAAACCCCCTCTGAAAAAACTTAGAGTTGCCCTAAGTCTGGAAAGACTTGAAAGAACACAAAAACAGGGGCAAGCTACACTCTCTAGCCTCAGAGGATGGCCATAGCAAAAAACAAACAAACCAAAAACCTCTGAAGAAACCTTGTCAAGAAAACCCTGTGAGAGGGTAGTGATAAGTCAGAAACAACCACAATCAAAATGGAAGCCCCCTAACAATGCACCTCTCCACACAGAGGCGCGGGTTTGGAGACCAGGGTTCGAATCCCGGCTCGGCCATGGAAACCCACTGGGTGACCTTGGGCAAGTCATATTCTCTCAGCCTCAAATGATGGCAATGGCAAAAATCCCCTCTGAACAAATCTTGAAAACGTGAAGGCACAACAACAATATGTAATATAGATGTAAATAAACCTGATGGACTGAATTTATATTTCTGACTGTTTTTAGCTTTTATGTTGTCATGCTGCCTTGCCTGACCTCTTTGCCAACTGGAAGCCATTCTGTTTCTCCATATTCTGTTCTGTCAGATGCCTCTACAGATTTCTCATCAGGACTATCAAATGTAGTGGCACTCCCATGTCTTTAACAGACGTCCATAACTTTTTGTGATCTATGTAGTCAAATGCTTTGCCTATGTCTATGAAGCACATGCTGATTTTTATTTTATTTTTTTGGAATTTCTTGGTATACTCCATTAGCCATCATATGCTTGCTTACATGGTGCAAACTCCCAAATCGGGTCCCGACTGCCTTCATAATGCCTACACTCAATTTGTGGCTTTCCTCTCCTAACCTTGATTTAAATTACTCAGCAGGGGCACCAGGCAATGAACTGTCATCACTGGGGAAGAGAGCCCAAAAACCCCAAGGAAAGGAGTTAATTCGGGGGGGGGGGGGGGGGGCTCATAGCCAGAATACTCCAGTCTCAGTCCAGAGTATTCTGGCAAGTGTAGACAAGCCCTTAGCTTTACAACAGCACAAGTGAGAAAGATCTAGGGGGTCTTAGAATACTGCAAGCTACACATGAGTCAACATTATGATATGGCAGCTAAAAATACCAATCCAACATTATATCAATGAGAGTATTCTTCAGATTGAGGGAAATAATAGAAACCACTCTATAATAGTACCATTTTATTCTGTTTAGGTCAGATCTCACTTCGAATACTGTCAAGTTCTGGGCACCACAGTTCAAGGATATTGACAAGATGGAAGGAGTTCAGAGAAGGGAGAGCAAGATGATCAAAGGTCTAGAAATCAAGCCCTATGAGGGCTGTCTAGGGAGCTGGGTATGTTTAGCTTGGAGAAACAATGGCTACGTGTGATATCACAGTTGCTTATCAGAGAGGTGGTGTTTAAATATCTGTAGAAGTGTCCTGTAGAAGATACAGTAATCTTGTTTTCTGTGGCTCCATTCACTAGGACATGAGCCATTGGATTCCAGTTACAAGAAAAAAGATTCCACCTAAAGTTTAGGAAGAACTACTTTACTGCAAGAGATGTTCCACAGTGGAATAGACTACCTCAAAGGGTGTTGGACTCTTCTTCATTGGAGGTCTTTGAACAGTGGTTGTTGGATGGTCTCGGGAGCGCTTTAGTAGTTGTATGTTCCTGCACGTCAGGGGATTTAATTAGATGGCCCTTGATGTACCTTCTGATTCTATGATCACATCTACCAGCATTACCTAATAGCTCCATTTAGATCAGAAGCACTTTCCCCACTTTTCTAATCCACACTTTGCAAGGAGCAGATGATGCTCAAGACCTGGCCATGGTACAAAGATCAGCATTACAGAGGGAAAAGAAACCACATTCTTACTATGGACTTTATCATATGTGTACCTAAATACTTGCATCCCATAAATGGTTAAAATGTTGGCATCCCAGAAAATCACACAAATGCGCAATTGATTATCTTACACAGAGCACAACAACACATTAAAAGCACATTACTATTGCAAGAGAATGGGTCAAAAGCAGATTTGTTTTTCAAACAGATGCAGAAAAATCCCCATGATGGCTTGGAAATCAGTGTTTTGCGCATGTGCACAGAAGCAGTATTTGCATCACCAGAAGTCACCCAGGCAAATAAATAATTTTATTTACATAATTTTCTTTATAAAGCACCCCTGCCTCTCCTCAGCTAATGGCTAATGGGAAAGGCTTAAGGAGGAGACATATTCACACAGAGAGAGCTGTGGGAGGGAGGGAAAGAAGCAAGCAGTTTCTCTGTATGTTCCTGTGTGCTTACCACCCCTTTAAGGACAAGGCTGCCTCCCTCTTGGCATAACAAAGGAACCATGGGAACAGGGATAATCCTGCAGATGGTTATCAGACTATAGCAATTGTGCAAAGAAAGAGAATTTGGGAATGAAATGGAAATGAAAACACGGTATTTTCTCAAAAATGCCTATTCCCTGATTCATGTCACTTTCTGTTTAGATTCTAAGCAGTTTGCATGCAGCAGCATCTGAAAAGCAATTGCGAAATTGTGCCTAATACTCTGGATAACCCCAGGGAGTTTATCACATGGGAGGAATTTCTCTTTATTTCGAATGAAAAGAAAGTGGGGCCAGAATGCATTCACGTGAATTCACTAGTTCAGTGAATTTACATGAATTTGAATTGCATTCGAACTGACTTCCCATTGCCTGAAAATAGCTTGCCATTGCCCGAAATTGCATGTGGTAGTCTATCACGCAATTACGTTAAACCCCATGATTGCGTTCGGATTTCCATTGGATTATACTTCCAAAATTCCTTGTCTGATAAACTCCCAGGTTCTGTCCAGTTTAAACCTCCAATTTTCCCCATGTGATAAAGTCCTAAGATTGCTATACTCTCCACTGTGCTGTTGCATCCAAACATTAAGGGAAGGAGAGAGGAAGGGAGGAATCCTGTTGCATACTATACCGAGGGGGAAAACCAAGGAGATGGAATAGCTGAATGAGCGCTCAGGGTAAATGGGGAGAAAAACAAGTGATTAACAGAATTGTGGAAGTCAGGAAGAAAAGAAAGAAGAGAAGGAAATGGAAAAGGGGAAAGTATTTGGGTGATGGGACTCCAAAGCAAAGCTGGTACTTACCTAGTACATATATAAAAGTGCTTGCATTGCACATTTCCATTTCATGTGAAATAATTTCCCCAGTGAACTTTAACTTTCATTTGTGAACATATTGACCATATTTTGTAACAGCTTTCCTCATGCTCTGGTTCATTCACAACAAATGTCTGCCCATGAAGAAAAGGTCCCAGATTATGCATCCTTTTAAAACAGATAGTAGTTCAACAATTCTGATACTGTTGCCTCTTTCAGTACAATAACAATTATTAAGATATTTATAGATGTGCACATTCCTCCAGAGAAATGACAGCTTTGAATGCAGAAGGCATTAGATGAGTAAGAGATTGCATTCCTCCCAAGAGAGATTGGATTGGGGGGAAAATTGGGTTTGTATAAGAATAATCAACTGAGTACTGTGTTTCAAGGGTTTGTGATTTCTGTTCTGTGAGGGAAATACATTTGTGTTAGATGTCTGAAGTTGTCATTCTGTTTGAAGTTACTAAATGCAATATAATTGGCTTTGCTAATATTGTCCATTTTGATTTCACACGAGCAAATTAACACTTTAAAAAGAAAACAAAGAAAAATCAGTGTTACAGCTAAAAAGGTTGAAGAACCAAGGACTTATTTAAGTAAGGGATTAGATGGCAGACCACCTCTGAGTATGCCTCACTTAATAAAAACCTATGAAATTTGTGGGGCCACTCTAAGTGGACAGGCAAACTTAAAGGCACATACTTCATTGCTTTATAAAATGCTAATGGATACTTTTGAGTAAAAATGTCTTTCTAACATACACTTCAGACACTAAACTCAAATTGGAGTGAAAGAATAGTGTTTATCCAGTAAAGAGGCAGAACGTGTTCAGTGTGACTCCCACCATCAGAATTACTACGAAGAAGGGCAGCTGGAAGGACCAAATATATTCTCTTTCAAGAGAGATTAGAGCATATGTAGCCATGCTGATTCCATTTCCTGCAGAGACTGTCCACAAGGGTGCCAATTACTGCTGAACAGCATAGTGAGTATCTGTTCATTCTGAGTGAGTTTGCCATTTAATGGCAGTGTAATCCATCTGCTGCTCCACGATAAAAGATTTTAGTCTGTACAGCAAAGGTGGGGGTCAAAGCTCTGTGCAAAGGGAATGCTAATTGTGATAAGCTGCAAGTTTAATAAATGTGAATAGCATTCATTTCCTATACTTGGCACTTCTATAGCATTTTCACTCGTACTGTCTTACATACTTAGATTCTGACTTGTCCTCTAAGTATCTTGCTTGTATTGTGTTGTTGTTAACTGCCTTTGTGTCAATCTCGACTCATGACGACCCTGCTGATGAGACATCTCCAAGACCTCCTGTCCTCCACTGCTCTGCCCAACTCCTCCAAACTCATACTTGTGATCTCTTTAATAGAGTCCACCCATCTAGCATATCGCCTTCCTCTCTTTCTACTTCCCTCCACCTTTCTTAGCATTATTGCTCTTTCCAATTATTCATGTCCGCTTGTATTTAAGTATGGTAAATAAAAGTGAATGTGCACAAGGGAAAGGTTGGAATTCTGTGGTAAAGAACATGCTTTGCACAGACAAGGTCCAAGTTGCATCTCCAGAAATGCAGAGAGAAACTCCTCACTGAAATCCTAGAGCAGGAGAAGGCAAAGTGTAGCCCTCTAGATGTTGTTGAACTGCAACTTCCATCAGACTTAGCCAACATTGCTGCCCAACAATATCTGGAGTGCTGCATTTTCCCCATGCCTCTTCTAGAAAGCCACTGCTGTTCAGTGTCAAAAATATTTGGGCTGATGGACCATTCATTACAAGATAGCTTTCTATGTTCCTACAACTATGTTCCTCTGCAGTTAAGAGAGGCAGCAGGAAGGACTGGGAGGCAATAGCAGATGAAGTCATTACGCCTGCTAATCATGTTTCAATCCTGTGAGCTCTGGCTCCACTAAATACTGGAGACAAGAGCTCCATCCTCCATAAGCATCTGCACACTCTAGTGATGGGCGCATTATCTTCTGCTTTAAAGTCATAGTCCAACATTCAAATCACTGCTGCCATGGGAATATTTATAACTGGTAACTTTAGAGTTGAGCCAGCATTCGATTCAACTGAGTGCAAGCTGTCTTTTCATTTTGAAGGGGTAAGGAAACCATTAGCCCATGTGGCATAATGGTTTGAGTGCTGGACTATGACTTTGAAGACCATGGTTCAATTCCCTGTTCAGCCTTGAAACCCACTGGGTAACCTTGGGCAAATCACACACTCTCAGTATTAGGGGAAGGCAATGGCAAACTTCTGAAAAAAATCTTGCCAAGAAAACTTCACGGTAGCTTTGCCTTAAAATTGCCAAATTGCCTTAAATTGGAAACAACTTGAAGGCACACAGCATACAAACAAGGAACCCATACATCCATTGCAGTTCTGTGCACACCTACAAAATTTGTTACAAACTAGATTGTTTTTATTTCTTTCAATTTATACAACTAAGAAAGAGAAGCAAAACAGAAATAAAAATAGCATTTAAGTTTGACAATGAAAATCATTCCAACTGGCATCTTATATTGTGATAGTACAATGTATTCATAGAATCATAGAGCTGGAAGAAACCACAAGGTCCATCCACTCCAACCCTCTGCCATGCAGGAACTCACAATCAAAGCACTCCTGACATTCAGTTTCTATCATTCCAGGTTTTTGCACCTATAATTAGTACAGAGGACCATAATGTCCAGTTAATTGGGACAAATCAAAGGTATTACGAAGTGTCTTTCCAAAATTTCAGTGACTGAGCTGATGGCTTATGGAAGCCTGCTGTCTAATTATCATAGAAAATATACCATATATATCATACATATATAAACTTGGCACATTTATTAATTTAATCACTCTCATTTGACAGGTGATTTCCCCCCTCAAAAGATCAAAAATAAAATTTGCAGAAGATATCATTTATATCTCACAAGGTGATTTTCCAACTATCCATTTTTATTTTAATTGCAGTGATGGTATTCTTATCTACTTTATTTTTAAGAGTACCTGCTAGCCACCTTGAAAAGTATTTCAGATGGATCAGTTAGGTTTGAACTTTGTCCATATCTAATATCTTCAACTGTGATTTAGCTTTAGTAATTTCAGACACTACTCATCTATTACCTGAACATCTATGCTATGCAGGAGAGGCTATTTTTATAATTAGGTTTTTCCTTGATTTTCTCTTCCTCTTTTCTAAGACTTATTATGTAACTAAGTGTTCAGTAACAAAACTATGGTAACTTAGGTTTAGCATTATTATTATAAAATACCAAAATACTTAAAGCAATTTTTATCTGCAAAATGCTGCCAAGTTTGTAAAGTTGATCTCCCCTTCCAAATTCTAATGGGTGGCAGGCCTTTGGGTAGCCTTTAGTGCCCCTGGAGCAGAAAGTAGGGCTCGGTAGGGCAGAGCATTTGCATGCTCCCGAGCGCCATCTTGGAGCACCGCCGTTTGTGGCCTCCTTTAGCTGTGAGCCCCGGGGCAATGCACTGGTTGCCCCAGCCTAGCTACGGGCCTGTTGGTTGGGTTTCAGATAGCTCAGAGCACATTCAAAAATGAATATTGAGTCTACATCTTCCATATGTATTTCATTACTCAAGGACATCAATATCAGGAAGTGATTTATGAATGAATAGTAGTAAAAGATATAATATTTTCAACTCAGATTCTTTTCTCCCCTGTCTGAAAGGCTATGCTGTTTCAGTAAAGAAATCATAAGAGAAATTTCACTGAGGGTTTTGGTAGGATCTAACCAGAACACACTGCATTATTACATTTGTGTCTTCACCAGTTATAACTGTGTCCTCCTTAAATCTATTCAGTGACTGAAACAATTAGGGCACAAATTGTGTCTGCACAATATCTGAAGCATAATAATAAGCCTAGGGAGAACATTTCATTTGCTAATTTCCCTTTAAGAAAGATGGACTGCCCATGGGATTTTACAATACATCTTCCACAACGAAGGCATAAGGGAAGAAAATAGTTATGCCTTTGTCTTTTGACAGATTCCCATATTCACCTAATGTGGATAGTAAAAAAAATTGTACACAGTTACATTCATGTGTTTCCTACAGAACCATGATACCAACTTTATGGACTAGCATTATCTTGTTGTTGTTAACGGCCTTAAAGTTGACTTCGATTCATGGTGATCCTGTGGTTGAGACTCATCTAAACACTGTGCCAAAGAAGTGGCATGATGATGCTCACTGTGCGGGCAGGCAGGCTACGTGATGCTGGCATCAGGGCAGAGTTGGGGCATGCAGTCGCCACACCCCCACTCCACCTCGATGTCGGCGTTTTATGCCAGTCTGTTAAGCCCCTTAGTTGTGTAAGTTACAAGGGTTATTCTGCCAATGAAACAGTATGATTATGTTAGACAGATCCCTGTATGATTACATAGATATATCTGGATCTATTGGTAGGTCTCTTGAATCATTTGCAGATCAACAAGGATTTCTGAATACTTAGGATAACCATGAGTGGATTTTAAATGGATGGATTGTGAACTTCAGTCAGTTTTGGAACTACTTAAAACATATTCCTGAGCAATATAATGCCATGTGTATATCTCCCCCCCCCCGCCCCGCCCCGCTCCCCGTGATACTTGGTAGTTCTTGTCAAAAGCACAGAAGATATCTCAAGTGTGGAGTCTGCTCAGCTGCAAATTAAGAGTATAAGATTGCTCTGTAAGACTGAAATCCTGTGCACACTTTCCTGGAAGCAAGCTGTATGGCACACATTGAAACATCTGAGAAAAATCAATAGAATTGGTGTATAAAACTACAGTCCTAAACACCCTTAGGGAAAATGTTTCTCTGCAGTGGGATTTACTTTTGAATAAATACACTTAGGATTGAAAAATCTGATCTCTTTGGAAAAGGATGCAAGCACAGGATATGTGCTTGCATGAACATTTGCCACACAGCCAATCTGTCAATGTGTGAGGGGGGAAATCACCTGTCAAATGAGAGTGATTAAATTAATAAATGTGCCAAGTTTATATATGTATGATATATATGGTATATTATGCAAAATTCAACCAAGAAGCAACAAAAATTAAAACAAATAAATGCAACAATAAAAAGTAGCAGTTAAAGATGGCAAAAACTCTAATGCACCAGGTTAAATATACTGTATAGCAATTTTTTCCTAAGACAAGTGTCTGTAGTACATTAAGACTACAGTCCATGTAATAGCCATAGGAGAGCCAGCAGCAGTAAACTAACTTTAAGGAGGACTGGTGAAATACAATATTTACAAAAGATTTGTACTTAGCCTTGCATCTTTTAGACAGACTAGGACATTTATGTTTCCAAGGTTTTAAACTGTTAACTGTACAAAACTCACTTGTACTTGATCTACTTTTTTTAGTTACAGAAATTTGGCAGAACATAGAAAAGTTGCAGCCCTTGTAAAAGTACACAGCTTCCAACTGGAACAGGAGCAAGCACACTGTGTAGACAGGGGGATGCATTACTAGATTTTTAGCTCCTCCAGAATTCTGGTAGGCTATAGCCATATTGTCATGGTTGCTATTTTGGCAACTAGAAGTAACAGCTCTCCAGCTGTTCTGGAGCATTTAGGGGATGTATATACTTTTGTATAAGTCTAGAAATTTAGGTCAAAAAATTGGCCCCAAAAAAACTGACTTGACTTATCCATGGGTTAACGTAAGTACAGTACTGTATCTTAAAAGAAGGAATCATCTCCTGGTGAAAAGCAAAAGTATAATATATGAAGCACTGACTCCCTCTCCTCTTTCATCTTTCCAGACTTAAGAGTAAGCACAAAGAGTTAAGTCTGCTGGAATTTTATAAGTTCATTGACACTGTTTTGCTTTGCTTCATCCTTTAGATCCTTTGCTATATGCCCCTAAATTTTATCCTCAACTTATCCACGGATCATAGCAAAATCCATAATTTTGGCCCCAAAACTTGCCCTTGACTTATATATGAGGTCAACTTATAGTTGAGTATATACGGTAGTCCGCTGCTTCTTTTCTTAACAAGAAATGATAAAGAACTGCCTGTTTGAGTTAATCATTAGCAATAACTGATCTACAGAAAATTGGGAAATTGGGAAAACTGAAAATAAAGGACATGTACAGCACAACTTTAAGCAAAGGGAAACAGATGGAATAACAGAAGCATTGGAGGAGGGACCAAGAAGGGGAAAATTATTCAGCAGGAAAAATCAAAACATCTCAGGAAATATATAACCACAATTATAGCTAACTACAGTCCAATTTCATTGCCTGCTCCCTCATCACAGTGCTTCATGCAATAAACATGAAAGTGTTCTTGCCTTCAGAGGCTATTTAACATAGTATTTCAAAAAAATTAATAAAGGTATGATGGTAAATTGCCCAGCTTGCCGAAATGTGGAAGTGGCTAGCTTGCTGAACATGAGTACATTATTTTTATCTGTCACTCACTTCTGTCTAGCAATTAGCTTTTCTCTTCTATCTAAATTTCCTATCTCTCTCTAAAACAACCTTCTATAACCTGCTGTCATATAGTTGTTTTTGACAACCTCCACCTTCCTTGATCATTGGCCAGATTGGCTTAGAATAATAGCAGTTGTTACATGCAAGGAAACAGTTTGAGAAAGGCTCCATGTACGTACCCAACTCATTAAAAAATTTTTTTAAAAAAACTGGAAAAAGAGAGCATTCTTTTGCCTATCATTGTTTATCATTAAGACTGGAACTATATAAAATCAGATATATCATGTGCTTCAGCCCTTGCTGGATAACACCACTTCTGACCATCTGGAAAGGTCTGGAAACCATGCTCTGTACGGAAAGGCTTAGGGAGCTGGTTATGTTTAGCCTGGAGAAGAGAAGGTTAAGCAGTGATATGATAGCCCTGTTTAAATATCTGGCGGGATATCATACTAAAAATGAAGCAAAATTGTTTTCTGCAGCTCCAGAGAATAGGACCCAGACCAACAGTTTCAAACTACAGAAAAAGAGATTCCATCTCAACAATATGAAGATCTTTCTGATGGGTAGACTGATGTTGCCTCAGAATGTGGAGGAGAATCCTTCTTTGAAAGGTTTCAAATAGATGCTGGATGGACATCTGCCAGGGCTGAGAGCTTTAATTGTGTCTTCCTGCATGGCAGCAGGGATGTAGCCGGGTGGGTGGGTGGGGTCTGTGGGGTCCGGACCCCCCTTCCATTAGATACAATGAATGGTGCACACTACTTCCAGGGGTGTGCATTATTTGAGTGCCATGGTTCCAAAGTGCCCAGAAGGGACTTTATTTGGCCCATCTGCTTTGGGCCCAAGGTGACAAGATGGTTTTGAATTTACTATACACTAGACATTATTGCTCCTCCAACCATACTCCCATCCTTAGTTCTCAGGACACATTAATGAAAACTCAAGATAGAAGTACATGTAACCAAATAACCATGCTTCACAGCTGTCCATCTGTATCCGTTTCATTAACATACAAAGGACTTTAATCTCAATGACTGACAATCTGGCACTTCCTGCAAGTGCTAAATTGGCTTTAAGTTTTTATTAAACTGGGGAAAATATGGCATGCAGTGACATTTGCTGTGGACCTGTACTGCTTAAGCAGTATTCTTAACTGGATAGCATTAGTGCTCAGCAAGAACAATGACTGGAATGTTAACATTCAAATCTTTACTGGATGACTCACAAACTGAGAAGTTTGACATTTAAAATGGATAAGAAATTGAACTTCGCAGGAGCTGAACAGCTTTGTCCATAGAAAACAAATCACATGGCGCCCACTGGAATATTGCATCTATCAGAGAATCCTGAAGGATAAACTGCTCAAATCTACAGAATCAAAACTGGGAGCCTACATACAGAGAGTTCCAATTCAGTTATAATTTTCTCAATTTGGCAAAAACCTTGAGTATGAAAAAAGTTTATACAGTTTATTTATAAGATATTTTAAACTACTAAATGGCACTGCTACTGTTTTGCTCTCCCAGCCTTTCAGACTGCTTTGCCTTCCCTACAGACACAAGATGGTGGCCACTTGCTTATCGATCCCTCCACTGTTTTGTTCTTGTTGTTAACTGCTTCATGTCAACCTCGACTCATGACGACCCTGTGGATGAAACACCTTCAAGACTCCCTGTTCTCCATTGCTTTACTTAAGTCTGGTAGCTTCTTTCTTGTGACCTCCCTCATTGAGTCTATCCATCTGACACACGGTCTTCCTCTCTTAATATTACCCTCAATGTTTCCTAGCATTATTGTCTTTTCCAATGAGCTGTACCTTCTCATTATGTGGCCAAAGTATGACAGCCTCAATTTGATCATCTTGCCTTTCAAGGGGTATTTCAGGCTGAATCTCTTCAAGGACCCATTTGGTTGACTTTTTGGCTGTCCACAGTATCCTCAGCACTCTTCTCCAGCACAAACATCTCAAATGAGTTTTGCTTTTATTTGCCTTAAACCCAGTAAACATTGATAGGGGGGAATGCAGGTGGAGATCAGGAAAAACAGAAGAAAGTGTTCATAATTTTGCTCACTCTAGCATGTACTAGACTGGACCATCAGCGAAGATACAGTGCCAACCTTATTTCCGCCATTTACCATTTTCTAACATATGCTGGGAAGTGTTCAAAACTCTGCAGATAGTTGTTCCTTTTCAGACATTTTATTGCACATCTGCTTTCTCTAAAGTTGCTGCAAACATAACTGTCAATTCATTCCAACAAAACTATGTCACTAAATAATAACTGCAATCAAATCTCCATATGTAAACTTTGAATGGGAAAAAAACTAATTTCGATTTCCTTCTCTGCTAGAATGTTTGTGATTCAAAGTCCTTAACTACCCTGTTTTATATGAAATCTGAGAATGAAACATGAAACAGGTGGAGCAAGTATCTTTTCCAAGATGCTTCTGACTGAATTCAGTAGATTCATTGATCTTCTGAATACAGTCCTCCTGACATGCTGAAAAACCTCTGGACCAAGGTGGCATCTGGCTTGATAGTAGTATATATTAAAAGGTTCTAGGGGGTCTTAAAGGACTACAAGGTAAATATAAGTCAACAGTGTGATGCAGAAGCATTAATTAATTAATTTTAAAAATCCAATGCAATTCTGGACCAAATAAACAGAACTATAGTGCAGATCAAGGGACTATGGTCCCACTGTATTCAATTTAGCCTGACCCCACCTTGACTATTGTATCTATTTATGGACACCACAGTTTAAGAAGGATACCAATGACCTGGAATATTTCTAGACTGGGATAACTGGGAGGGTAACAGGTCTGGAAACCAAGTGGGAGGGAGTAGTAAAAGCATGTCTTTTGTCAAACAGATTTTTCCAGCTAGCCAAAGATGTGCTTTTAAAACCATCTGCCATGAAAAGAGAACTGAAGTGCTAAGACATCATGCAGTAAGGCATAGAAAAAGGTGCTCCTCTCTAGCTCCATTTCTTCTTTCTTTTCTCATGTGATAAGGCTCTTAGTCTTAAAGGTGCTGACATTTCTTTTTTCCTTTCCTTTGCTCCTTTTTATGTTGAAATTCCTAGGAAGCCATGTTAATGTATAGATTGTATGAAAATGTTCAGATGTAACATTTTGGTTATTCACTTTGCAGATGCCTAGAATTGGCTGCATCTGGGACTCAAACCAGCAGGTGATGTCCAAGGTCACAGTGTGTGCCAGAAGCACGTAGCAAGATGTAAATATACTGTGTCATCTTTGCAAGGGGGAAGATATTCCAAGATTCACAGGAAATTGTACAGGAACTGGTTGAGCTGGATTGCCACATGGCAAATGTGTATATAAGCTCAGATGTCTGTTTGTACAGTGTGGGTTTGTAGTTGGTGGATGGTGTTGGTGATTGTTCTTGCGTGTGTCTTTGGCAACGAATAAACAAAGTGCCTCTGTGGAGATAAGCCGGGAGTCGATGTGCCTTTCTTCTAGCAGCTGTTTTCCTGGCATGCTCCAGCAGCTAACAGTTGTGTATCTTCAAGGCTTCCAGGTTTACTCTGCACGATCACGTTTGCATCAACAAGCCAAATTCTAAACTGTACAGCTTGTATCTGAAATACACTCAAGCCTGGTGAAAGTATATTATCAAGGAGGAATGTATGTTTGTACATAGTGGCTTCAAGTTCCTCATGGCCCATACAAGTCTATAATCTTCCAAAGTCCATTGATTCCTATAGCTATAAATACCGCAGTACATGTTACATAGATGTGATCAGTTTGTCTCTATGAACGCACATCGTCTAGGCACAACAGGTGGGGGAGCGCATTATGAATCCAATTAGCTATGAATTTATTTTCTCATTTTAAAAATAGAGGTTTTTAAGGATTAGCATTTTCCTCTCCCACTTTGCAATTATTAAAGGTAATCAAAAGGTGTGTGGGAGTGATATACTCTAGTATTCTTAACAGAATACAATTAACTCCCAGTGATTTTAATGGTTGTTATTCTCATAAGCTCTGTACTCCTGCATTAATGCCTGAAAAGGAAGGCTCACTAAGAGTCAGAGTAACTTCACAAGTTCCTTGGTAGCTGCTGAACTCTATAACTGGTCTAAAATGACAAGCAATTAATGACTTATAATGTGTGCTCTATTCATCCCATATTATGAAAAGAGTCATGCTTATTGAAATTGTTGTTCAAATGCTGGAAAGACTGCTGACAGCTAATCAGTGATTGTAGCATAACACCACAAAATAAGCATTTGTAGCATAACACCACTAAATCAGGAGACTGACTAAGTTAGCAGGATGGGACAGATACTCAAGCTCTATCACTACATGTTACAAATCAAAGTCATGCATTAAATACATTAAGTCATATAGTGTACATAAATCACAGTGAATCCTGTAAGCTTTTTGAGGCAGCACAGCAAAATAAATAGTTCTGAACTACTACTTTTTTTAAACAAAATTGGACCTATGCTCAGCCCTTCTGCCCACACTTTTCTATCTTTCTTCCTGCACAAAGGACCATCCAGTCCAACCCCCTACCATACAAGAATACAGAATCAACCTCCTGCCATGCAGGCATAAACAATCAAAACACATGCGCGCACACACAGAGATGGCCATCCAGCCTCTGTTTAAAAACCTCCAAAAAAGGAGACTCCACCACTCTCTGAGGCAGCATATTCCACTGTCAAACAGCTCTTACTGTCAGAACATTCTTCCTAATGTTTAGGTGGAATCTCTTTTCCTATCGTTTGAATCCATTGATCTGTGTCCTAATCTCTGGAGTAGCAGAAAACACACTTGCTCCATCCTCAATATGGCATCCCTTCAAATGCTTAAACATGGCCATCGTGTCACCTTTTAACTTTTTCTTCTCCAGGCTAATTATAACCAGCTCCCTAAGCCACCATTCATAGGGTATGGTTTCCAGTCCTTTTACCATTTTGGTTGTCCTCCTCTGGACATACTGCAGCTTGTCCACATCCTTTTTCAGCTGCGGTGCCCAGAACTGGATGCAGTATTCCAGGTGAGGTCTGACCAAAGAATAATAGTGCTACTAATACTTCCCTTGAAGTACTAAACTAAACACTACTATACCTACTCTGAAAATATCACAAAATGTTTGTATTAATATTAATATAGCAAATCTTTGTTAATGCTCACCAGCTTTTTAAAATAATAAACTATCTAGAAAAAAAGGCTTAATTATACTGCTACATCATTTCTGAACCACTTAAGACTGAAAGAACACGCAACTGGCTCTTCCACATTCCATTAACAATATGTCTAATTTAACCATCATTTACTTCCTTCACATATGTCATTTGTGTACTGCATTACGCTTCTTCTCTTGATTTTCTTAAAGTATATGATTTCCAGTTGAAGTGTTCCTTTTTTAAAAAATCTTTAATGCACAACCAAGCTAACTCAATCAAATTCAAAGGATATAGGCATTTTAAATGGTTTCTACAATGAGGGCTAACTTGAGCTCCCTTTGAAAAAGCACTAGTGGAAAATAGTTGCATAGCAACATACTTTGAGAACAGTGTAATATCCAAGGAACTGGCAAAGGAAGGTGGAAGAAATGGCATCTGAAATAAAGTTACCTAAGCAGTTCTTAGGAGTGTCATTGAATTAAAGCATTCTGAACTGTGTACAGGATTCCACCTAATGTGATTTTTAAAAATCTATTTTGGAAAGTATTTTTGTAAATTAAGTGAGACCAATTAGTAAAACAAAATCAAATGAAGAATTAATCTGGTTATCTCAGCATATGCAATAATATATTTTCCATTATGAATTCCTCTTATCTTGACTAATGATCACAAACCTGACTCCTTCAATCAACAGTTTTCCCTGTGGAAGATACTTAAATAGACAGGTACTGTGAGGGATTCCCTCCTCATGCTGGTTTCACAGTTATAATCTTTGGGATCCTATTGCTTTGTCTTTCTCTTCTACCCTCAAAACCACATTCCTGGGTCTGGTTCTTGGGCTGCAATGTGACACTTATACTGGACAGGCTACTGGACAGGCAGATGTACTTATTGGTGGGTTCAGTTTGGTACTGCGTGACTGGTTTTCTTCATTAATTATTAAGTAAAAATATCCAGGCAAAGAGATAAACAATGAAGCAGTAAAAGTTTTATTATGTAACACATAAACTAATACTCTAGCATTATATCAATGCCATACACAATACAATAATGTAACACTTCTGTTAAAACCAAAATTCCCTCTCACACTTATGGTCTGTTCCTAACTGTTCCTAGTCCCAGCTATTTTGTTCTTCCTAAAAGGCCCTATCTAACTACTTGGCAGGCAAACTTCTGGTTTTATATTCTTTCCCACATAGATCCCTCAACAAGTTATAACTGATCAGATCAGATAAGGCTTTGCCAAGCTCCTCCCCTTGTAGGTACCAACTAGGGCATTTGTACTAAAGACTGTGTTAATACTTGCATTAATTGTACTATTTTCTTCTTCTTTCTTGAGATGACATTAATCCCCACCCAGGCACTATTATTATTATTAATATTATTATTATTATTTGTACTAAATAGCCCTTTGGCTAGAAGATTTATTGAAAACATTATTATAGATTGTTGATTCAGTAGATAGAATTGCAAAGATATTGTGAGAAGCACAAACAGGAAGATGTTTGGATTCTTATGGAAATAAAGTCTGACATTAAAACTGCAAACAAGAACAAGGAACTGTCCGCACAGGCCAAAAGGCCCATGATTACCCTGGCCTTTTGTTGTCCTGTTCGTATGACACAGGCCAATATCAGGCTAGAACTGGGCAGACTGTATACTGGTCCAGTGATCCCAGTCTATTCCCAGTACAAAGGGGCCTTAACATGGATCAAAATGACCCACCATTTGCCACAGAGTTTCTAAACCCTGGCAGACTAAAAGGCCCGCATGCTTTCCTCCACTGTTGCCACTACTGAGAAGACCCCCACTGCTGTGTCTGATGTGGGAACGCGAAGGAAGTTAAGAGGTGCATGGCGGTAGCGAGTCCATGGCATGGCAGCAGTCAAACATGTAAATAGCTGTCCATCCCCCTGCCAGCCCAGGAACCAGCCTGTACTATCCTGGCCTGTCTGATCAACCCCCAAGAAATACAATTTGTTTTTTTCATATTATTAAGCATTAGAAGTTGCTCATATACCTTACATTACTTTAAACAATTTTTTTTACAAATCCTAACCAGAAAATCAACCTCGAAACAGAACAAGTTTTCAAAATGAGACACATTTTATTTTTTATTATTTTAAAAAAACGTATACAATGGGGCACTAGCTTCAGAGGGGAGACTTTCTTTAGGACTAAGATGGTAGAGCAGGAGATGCAACTCTGCTTCTTATGCCTTTGTCAGTGATTGGAACTCCGATTAGAAGACAACATGACTAAACTATCATACTTTGGAAATATGAGATGACATCACGCATTGGAAAAGACAATAACCGGGGGGAGGGTAAAGTGGAAAGCAGTAGGAAAAGAGACAGACCACATTATAGGTGGATTGATTGGAGCCCTGGTGGCACAGTGGTTAAATGCCTGTACTGCAGCCATTCACTCCAAACCACAAGGTTGCGAGTTCAAGACCAGCAAAAGGACCCAAGCTCGACTCAGGCTTGCATCCTTCTGAGGTCGCTAAAATGAGTACCCAGACTGTTGGGGGCAAATTAGCTTACTTGCTGTTCACTGCTATGATCTTTGGAATAGCGGTATATAAATAAAACATATTATTATTATTATTATTATTATTATTATTATTATTATTATTATTATTATTATTATTAATCAAGGAAGCCAGGTCAGGGCAGCTGATAGCATCATACGGTTACCATATGGTTACGATAAGTCGAAGCCAATAGCAAATAACAAAAAACTATCCAGAAACAATGAAAGAACTAGAAAAAATAATAAAATACAAAGATATATAACTGAGTACAAAAGTTAGAATCATACAAGCCATTGCTTTCCCTATTAGCATGAGAGCTGGACATTTAAGAAATGGGAAGAACATCCATTCATTTGAAATGTGGTGCTGGAGAAGACTGCTGTGGATTTCATGGACAGCCAAAAAGACGAACAAATGGATCCTAGATGAGATCAAGCCAGAAATCTCCCTGGAAGCCAAGATCACAAAACTGAGGCTGGCATACATTGAACACATCATGAGAAGGCATGACTCATTGGAAAAAAACAATAATGCTAGGAAAGGTGGAGGGAAGCAGAAAGAGAGGAAGGCTGCACACTACCTGGATGGACTCTATTAAGGAGGTAATAGGAATTACTTTGGAGGAACTAAGCAGAACAAGGAGTCTTGGAGATGTCTCATCCACAGGGTCACCATGAGTCAAGAGCGACTCGAGGGTAGTTAACAACAACAACAACAACAATCCTGAAACAAGGCTACTTCTACTCTCACTCTGGCTCATTTCTACACTACCAGATTATTCCCCTCTACCATTATGGCTCCCTGCCCCCTTATCCCTAGACAAAGTTTTCATCACATTCCATTTTGGCAGCTGCAGTCATTCAATTCTGGAGCTTAGACTTCCAGCCTTGATAAGAGAAAGCTGCCACATATAAACATTTACATGAGATTTGTATGCCACTGCTTTGCACATGTTCACACTGAGCTAGGAGATGTCAAAAATGAGTACTTATAAGGACAATGGATACTGAACACAGTAAGAGAAATTTTATTAAATGTCAGTTGATGTCCTTTTCATAGCAAAATAGGTAGGTTCTCTGAGTTTCAAAAGGTAGGCTCTTTTCGAAGGTTGCATTGCACTGTTTACTCACGTAAGGGTTATTCATATATCTATAAATACACTCTCAGAAATTGACAAAGAAATTAAATTTCTTTCCAGAACATTTACTGCTGCTGTCAGAACAATACAAAAATACAGAGCAATGCAATCACTGAGAAGATACTTCACCTTAAGTTATTTTCTAAAAACATCTTTCGCCAAGATGACGCCCTCTACATATGTCTGATCTGGCCACGGTGACACAAGCCTTACTCACTTCCTGTTTGCCTTACTATTAACATGCTCTGTGTGGGCCTGCCTTTGAAAAGTGCTCAGAAACTTCAGCTGGCACAAATGAGCTGCAGTCAGGGAGCCAACTGGGGCTGGCAGCAGGGAGCGTTCAACTTCAGCACCACTGGCTCCAAGTCTTATTCCAAACACAATTCAGGCTGTGACTTATAAAGCCTTAAATAGCTTGGGTCCAGGCTAGCTGGAGGACTGTTTCTTCCTTTTTGTGGCTGCATGGGCCCTGAGATCTTTGGAGTCTCTTCTTTCAGCTCCATCACCTTTACATGCACATTTAGTGCAAACACAGAAGGAGGTCTTCTTGGAGGCTCCTGGCAGGCTGAGGAATTCCCTCTCAAAGGAGCCTATAATGGCACCTTCCTTGCTGTCCTTCTCTAGGCAAGTGAAGGTTTTTCTGTTCTGACAAGAATTTAGGAATAAACTATAACAGTTTTCTTCTTTCTTTCTTTCTTTCTTTCTTTCTTTCTTTTTTTCCTTTTTTCTTTTTTTGTCTTTTAATGGATCAGTCTTAAGTGGTTTTAATGCTATAGTTAGTTTAAATGCATTTTAACAATATCTTTTTAATTAATTAATGTCTTTGTAAGGGCCTTTAAGAGACCAGCATGGTGTAGTGGTTTGAGCATTGGACTACAACTTTGGAGACCAGCATTCGAATCCCAGCTCAGCCATGAAAAGCCACTGGGTGACCTTGGGCAAGTCACATATTCTTAGCCTCAGAAAACCCCATGGTAGGGTCACCATATGTCACCATATGTTGGAAACGACTAGAAGTCACATGACAACAATAAGTGAGTTGGACTCTATTTCTTTTCATTATTGTAAACCAACTTGAACCTCAGTATTAGAAAAAGGTGGGGCATAAATCAAGTAGTAAGAATTAAATTATTAATAGCATGGAGAGGGATAACAAATCCCATAATCCCAGTGGCTACACTAGAAAGGTGATGGGAGTTGTAATCTAACACACTTGAAAGAAGCTAGGCCTGAGGAGCGTTGTTCCAGGGGCGGGGGGAGGATTCAACTGAGACATATATTTAGGTTTTTTAAAGAAGTTAACATATGCTTTTAATCATCTATCTGTGTGTGTGTGTGTGTGTGTGTGTGTGTGTGTGTTTTCTCCAATAGTTACTGTGAATCAAAGTGGAGATCAAGTGTGTATCTCTTCAGGCTGTGGAGTGCCCATCTGCAAGAATTCAGCCTTCAGTAGCAACATTCTCATATCACTCTTTACATCTTCTCCACCCACAATGTCTATCTCCGTGGTGCTGAGTGCCTCTTCTTTCCTTTGCTTCCTACTTTCATCACTGCAGATACTGTTGGGGTGGCATTTTCAAGCAGTCAGTTGTTATAGTTACTCACTTAATTGCAAGAACTCAGTGGCTGAGGAAGTCGGCACTCTCTTACCCTTCAAATTCTCTGAGCTGCTTTGCCAAGCACACATGCACACACACAAAAGGAGTAGGTGTGTAGTGTATCCTCATACCCTCCCTCCGCTAAAGGAAAAGTAACTAAAGCAGTGTAGAACTATACATAAAACCAATGTAGACCTATAATAAAACCAATCAAAGTAACTAAAGCGTGAAAGGTAGAGCCCAAACATGTCACTTGCTCCCTTAACGTTGTGGGATTTAAGACTTTTTTTAAAAAAATTGCCCACTTTTTAAAATCTCCTTCCTCCTTTAGAAGTCCTTTAAAAGTCCTTTAAATCCCCTGCCCATTTCCTTGTTTTGAGTGGATTTTCACTTCCTTTATAGTGACAACTTTGCTTTTTTGGCATTAGCCAGACACATTTCAGTTCTTGAAATTGTGCCCCACTAGGGTTGCCATAACCCGGCTGCAACCGGGATTTTCCCGGTTTTGGTGGCACCTGCCTGCTCCCGTCATGGGTGCCGCCAAAAACCGGGAAAACCCCGGTTGCAGTGGGGTTGCACCGCAACCCGTGGGGCCTCGCTGCCCTCCTCCTCCTCCACCTCACATGGCCGCGTGGAGGAAGAGGAGGGCAGCGAGGCCTGGGTGGAGCAGGCGAAGGGGGAGGCGACGCCTCCTGCGTGCAGCCACGCCACCCTCCCCGCCTCCCTGCGGTCCCGCGCCCTCTTTCCAGGCCTCCGAGGAGACCGAGAAGGAGAGGAGGCCCTGGAGATCGCCAGTGGCCCAGCGCCCTCTTTCCCGGCCTCCGAGGAGACCGAGGCCTCCAGAGAGGCCGGGAAGGAGCGTGCGGGGGCCGCCAGTGATTTAATTATGAAATGTAGGACATGATTTTTTTTAAAATGGAGGCTCCATTTTTTAAAAAAAGTGTCCTACATTTCATAATTTTGTCCTACATTTGTCCCGGTTTGGAGGTCCTGATTTATGGCAACCCTATGCCCCACCAGTCAGGCAGACAAACAGGTACCACATTTTAAAAATGACAACTTGCTGCTCTTTAATAGCTTACACATTGTAAACCACTTAGGAAGTGTTTAAGTGAAGGCACATGACGGTAAGTGGTATAGAAATGTACTTGCTATTACTATTGCTATTGCCATTGCTAATAGTGCCCCACAGCTACAGTCTGGGGCATCCCCTTCATTCTTCCTAATAGCCAGGCTGGTGCAGCAACTGTCATCAGCTCATCAGCAGACTTTAGTCAATTCACCACATGGTTTTATTAGCCCTTCTTAAACCAGGCTATGCTGGATTACAGTTCCATCATCCCCAGCCAGCCCTTCTGGCTAGGGATGATATGAATTGAAATCCAATACAACTAGAAAATGCCGTAAGAATACTGGTTTGAAATATAGTTCTGCACTGCTTTGGTATCTCTTAAGGATGGAGGACAGATTTAGAATGATTGAATAAATGAATAAATAATATCAGTTCCAACTGAGCTTACTGCAATACAGTACAGGCAAGGAAAGAAGCAGCTGCCTCCAGAATTCCTAACTGAGTATATGTGAACAGAAAATCTGAGATAAAAGAGGATAGTAGATAAGCCTGCCTTAGCAGCTCCCCCCTGCAGCATATTAATAAAAAACATGGATTTTTGGCCCGAGAGCCAGTGTGGTGTAGTGGTTTGTTTGAACTAGAAAACTGGGAGGCCATGGTTCAAATCCTCGCTCAGCCATGTAAACCCACTGAGTGACCTTGGACAAGTCACACTCTCTCAGCCTCAGAGGGAGGCAAGGACAAATCCTCTCTGGCCAAATTCCGTTAAGAAAACCCTGTAACAGGTTCTCTTTAGGGTCACCGGAAGTCAGAATGCTTGAAGGCACACAACAACAACAACAACAACAACAATAAGTTTGGCCAGCAGACATGGAATTCCTAAGTGGAGGCCAGTGAGAGAAAAAGTAATTCCTGTGTGCATTTTGGAAGAAGCCATCAAATTGTCTCTAGAATGTTCGGATGTTTTTGTTTACTTACACATGACCTGGTTGTGTCATTTCCCATGTGCATATTGTTCATTTTGAATAAAAAGTTTGCTGAAACATACTGAACTGTCCTTTTTCTGTGCTGGACAAACCTATCCCTCACCTTTTCATGTTATTTTTGCCTCTAGTACCAAACTTTCAGTTAAACAAGGACCCTATTAGTTAACAACCTATTTTGTTAACTGAGGTATAATTGTACTCATGGTGTTGCTCATTGCCCAAACTAGATCAGATCCCAACACACTTAATAAAATGTGAGCAAAATATGTCTGAATTGAGGAAATTACAAACAAGATCATGCAAAGCAGTTTTTTTATGTTCTAATTAGATAAACTTTAAGCTGTAGTTAATTGTGAAAAAATTGCCATGGTATACAAGACCATCAGAGCAGGGAAAGATAAAACTATGCTCACTGTCTCCTATTATAGTCACCACTTTTATCAACTGTCAGAACAAGGAACCCCCTCCCACATTTAAGGATAGGAGTTATGTCAGCCTTCATCAACTTGATTAACACCCCAAGCAAAATGGTCATTGGTCATGATGGTTGGGGATATTGCTATTAATAGTCCAACACATTTGAGATCATTAGTTTGGGTAAGGCTGACCTAGATGATCCCATTCCAGCAAGAAAACATAAGTGAATCTAATGAGAGAGAAAACAAAACCATTTAGTTTTTTGTCATTCCTTCAGGTAGAAACACATACCACAAGCTGAGATTTTCCAGAGTGTTCAAAAAGAAGTGTAACGCTTTCCCTTTATTAGGAAAACATTTTCAGATATAAAGATCTGAATGGTTTCACAATTCAGACCAAACAGCATTTGCTTGAAGGTGTGCCCATGACATAGGTTTAAACATGATAGCTATTGGTTACCTAGGTTTTGCTGTACCCTAATGGTAACATAGGCCCAGTACAGATGGATCTTTTGTGATGACCTCATCACGTGCTAGGGTTGCCTGGGGGCGGAGCACCCACACGCCCCGCAACCCTCGCACGTGACAAGGGTGAAACAATGGTGGTGCTCTGTATACCTGCCGCCGCCATTGTTACATAAGTGTCACATGGCATCTGCATGGTGCCACGTAGCGCTTATGTACCACAAAGTAAAAAGAACCCGCTTTTCCCATGGCGCCGCCATTGTTACGTAAGTGCTGTGTGGTGTCCGCATGGCATCTGCACAGCGTCGCTTACATACAGTGGCGCATGTCTTATGCCACCACCGCAGCGTTAGAAGAACCCCCTTTTTGCAGGTTCTTTTTCTTCCACAGGGAAGCTGCGCAGTTTGGTGGCTGCGGCTTCCCTGTGGAGGAAAAACAGGAGCCAGCAGACCTCCCTTTTTGGAGGTCTGTACCATACCCATATTATTATTATTATTATTATTATTATTATTATTATTATTATTATTATTATTATTGCCTTAGGGTCGCCATAAGTCAGAAACTATGGCCCGGAACAGATGGGCTCTTTGTGACGCCCTCATCACATGCTAGGGTTGCCTTGGGGCGAAGCGCCCACATGCCTCTCAATCCTAGCACGTGCCGAGGGTGTAACAATGGCAGTGCTCTGTATACATGGGTGCCGCCATTGTTACGTAAGCTCCATGCTGCGTCTGTATGGTGTCGCATGGTGCTTACATAACGAGTGCTCCAGTGACACACTTCTTACACCACCACCGCAGTGTTAGAAGAACCCGCTTTTTGCAGGTTCTTTTTCTGCCAGCAAGAAGCCATGCGGTTTGGCGGCTGCGGCTTCCCTGCAGTAGAAAAACAGGTGCCGGCAGGCCGCCCTTTTTGGGTGGTCTGTACCATGCCTATTTCAAGGCACACAACGATAACAGTGGTCCATTTAGTACTCCAAATGCCAGCAGTATATCATGCAACCAAAAAGAAAGATTTCCGTCTATTTCCACTTGCCATGTTTATCACAGCACATACAATTCAGCCGGCTAGCAAAGAGGACAAGTTTCAGCCTCCTTCCATATCCTTCTGGGGGATGCAGAGAAAGACAGGGATCACTTCAAGAACCACACAGTGATCTTGTCCCCACTGTAATGTATGACTGGGAAATCATTTTATTTCTTTATTTATAGTGACATTTATAATCTGCACTTTCTTCTTTCAGAAAGGCTGTTCAAAGAGGTTAAAGAAAGCATATTTGGTGGACTACCGTCAGGGCACATGAAAAGACTTGACCTGCATCAACTAAATGAACAAGCTTCTGGACACTGCTAGCACAATGTTGTGTAACCAAAAAATTTGGCTTGGTTAACAATGCCAGACACAACTGTAAACGGAGACATATGACACTGTCACCTGGTTTCCTGGACACAGTGATTCAGGCAATCCAGAGGCTACCTGGGTCTGATGAGATGTTTCATTTACATTTATGTTTTCACTATGCTAACTTGCAAACTGTAATGGAAAATATTTTGAGGAGCAAGCTGTCAAAAACAGCATTCCATCATGTTATGACAATAATGTAGCTATTTCTGTAAGAAACCCCAAGAGATACGAATTTCTGGAGGTTAATCAGGCTTTCCACAAAGGAACACTCCATCAGATGATGATGTCTATGTCTTCAGGTGATATAAATCTGAGGGCTAAGCTAGACAAGAGAGTAGAAGTCTATGGGTGATTCTCTCACATCTTTTTCATTCATTTAGAAAATAGTCAGTCAAGGCCTACCCATCCATCATTATTGTACATCAATATTGTTTAATTTCTCTCTCACACACACACATGCTGATGAAATAAATTAAAAGAGACAGAAGATCCAATTAGCCATCTAGCATATCTTTCTGAAGTACGTTTCTCGTGTCTTCGACTTCAAGAATGGCACCCCATCAAATATTGGCCTTTACATTTCCAGGAAAGAGAATCAGATAGACAACAAATTCATATGACCTCATCATCAAGAACAGGAAAGCTTCTTGGGCACATTTTGAAATCAGCACTACAACAAATATGGATACTTGTGCTCAGAAAAATATTCTGCTTTTGCTATTCGTACATTTTAAAATATGCCTTCTCAGGAAAATCTGACTGGTACAAACTGACTGGTTTCTAAATAAAACATCTAATTTGAACCAATCATTTAAAAATACTATTGTCATATAAAAAGACTATTGTATGAAAATCTGCCTGAATAAAACACACCTTGTGTTGTTGTTACCCGCTAAATACTTTTGTCTAAATTTTGTCCAGAATTCAGAAACATAGCACCTTGGAATATCAGTATGCAAAGGGAACTTGTAGCACCTTGGAAACTAAGGCAGGGTACAGAACGCGAGAAAGAGGTGCCAGGGAGGCGCCTCTCTTTGCTGTGCAGCAGCGCCACAGCAACCAGATTGTGCAACACTGCTGCGCAGCAAAAAAGGAGAAATAAAAAGCAGCTGTGCCGCAGCAAACCTGCAAAGACGCCCCAATGGTGTCACAGCTGCACAGCGCAGTTTGGACACTGTGTACCTGTGACGTCATAGCTGTGAGCCCCGTGTGGGTGGTGCTGCGCAGCTGGACGCCCTCATTATGTGCAAGGGTTGCCGGGCATGTAGGCGCTCCGCCCACCAGGCAACCCTCGCACGTAATGAGGACGCCGTAAAGGCCCGTCTGTTGAAGTCTTCTGTGTGTGAAAAAAGTTGTAGCATAAGCTTTCATAGACTTGGTCTACTTCCTCAGATGCATGGAGTGTCTAGCTTGTCTTTGTGCATAAAATACACAGGGAAAAGGCTGACATTGGTATAAAATATTATTTATTCATTTATTTATTTTTGATGATTAGCAAAAAGTCCGTGTTGTTATAAGAAATTTTATCAAATACATTTTTCTTTATTTACTACATATATGTCTTGCCCTTCCTTCATGAAGCACAGGACACCATACACGACTCTCTCTCCTCCCAAGTATCCTTTAAACTCTCAAAAACTCTGTAGGTTACAATGAAATACAGTGTCTAATCCAGCATCATTCAGTCAGCTCTGAGCGTTAGCTCAATAGTGATTTGAACCAGACCTTCACAGAGCCTTAATCTCAACACATTGGTTTTCATCACCATCTGAAAACCTCATCATTCAGACAAAGTGACAGGTTTAAGTGCTTACAATGATCCATACCTTCCCACCTGTCCCTTTCAAATATGCATCATACTTTACAGACTATCCCTTGCTACCAAGTAATCAGTGGAATAATTCGACTAAGGTTACATCCAGCTATAGGGGGAAATACAAACTCATGACATGAGGCAAGGATCAGAAATAATTCTAATCAGTGTTTTGTTTCACATGTACAATACTTATTTCTTTACACTGATTTGGTTACTTGATAGGAGAGTTCAAAATAGGTCTTCACAAACATACATACTCACTTAACATTGTGGGGTGAGGAGTCACAGGATTACACCCAGTAGCCATACTTCCTCCATGGCAACATGCACATTGGCCACCACATTTTTAGGGTCAATGTGAAGAAGCCGTGTGCAACCTGGGGCATCTCCCTTGTGAACTGGAATCATAACTGGTCAGGGCTCACTTTCATGTGCAGAAGCAGTATGAGCATTCCTCTGTAGGCATGGCCCCTTCATACTGATGCTGCACAAATGTATAGGTACCCCCACTACCCAGTGACACACCTTCCTTCTACACAAAAGATGCACCTGAGTACCTCCCCAGAACCAGCTCAAAATATTTTGCTGTCTGAGGACCTTACCACACAGAGCACAGAAGTAGGGTCAGTTCGCATTGGCTGATGCGTATTCGTGTTATAATACATCGTTCATTCACACCTGCGCTCTCTGAATACGCTTTGCCAATTCATATTCGCGTCATATCGCATCGTTCATTCACACCTGGGCGGCCTTCTGAATCGAGGTTTTGTGAATTGGCCAATGCGTATTCAGGCAAAGTGAGGCAAGTGCAGATTGGATAACCACACCAGCCCAATACAAAGTGTATTGGCCGATGCGCATCGGCAGCCTTGCGCATGCTCTGTGGGGCTCTGAATGGGGCGCAACATTTTTAACTTCCGGGGTGAAGAATGAGGTCAATGTTTAGCACATAATATCACGAGAATTGCTGCCTTTAGCCACTTACGAAAGGGGCATGCACCATCTGTATACATGTGTGTGTGTGTGTGTGCGTGTATGCACACACATAAATACATACATACATACATACTTATATATATACATTCATACTTATATATATACACATAGTGGTACAGCCAAAAGTGAGATGCCATGTGTAACACACATATTTGTCTGTAGAGTGTTTATATATCTATATCTATATATATATATATATATATATATATACATACAACACCACACACACACACACACACACAACACACACACATGAGTGGAACGCCAAAGTGTGATGCCTTTTTATGTTACACACACATTTGTCGTATGCGTTTAATTATATGATCGCCCAACACACACCACACACACATATATATCAAACACACACACACAACACATATATAATAACAAAAACACACTGGTGCCCCACAGCCCAACCAAAAGTGTGAGGCCGTATTTATTGTGTCCACACACGCTGTCTGTGTGATGATGTGTGTGTGTGTGTTTATACATACATTACAGATATAGGCAACATATACTATACATATACATATATATATTACACACAAACACACATAAATGTGGAGGCTAGTGAAGTGTAATCTGCATGTTATGTTATACACACATCTTGTGTGTGTGGTGTGGGGTGTTATATATATTAGATCTAATATACATATATCACCATTTACATATACCATATACATATTATGTATGTATGTATACACAACACACACCACACACACACACACACAAACTGTGGAGCAGCCAAAATGTAACGCTGCATTATATGCTTACACACACATCTTTGTGTGTGTGTGTGTGTGTATGTGTGTGTATACACACACACCAACATATTACATATACATCCCCCCCCCCCCGACCAAAAGGTTTCGCTTTACTCGTTCAGTGGAAGAATCGCTCCCACGCCCCGCGGTTGTCCTGAAAGGGGAAAGGGCCAACGGAATGAGATGGGGAAATTCCAGCGCAGCATCATGGGAAATTTGTAACCCGTTGGTCTTGCAGGAAACCAGCGGATTGGATGTACACCAAGCAAAGCCGCAGAGGTTTCGCACTGGCCATCAATACGGATCCCGTGACTCCACTATTTTTGCGACTCACAAAACGGAGGAGCCGGCTGCCTTCAGTTCGGAACCCCGCCATGGAATACGCATTGGCCAAAGCGTATTCATGTTATATCGCATTGGTCAATACGTATTCTGAGCTCACAGTGTGGAAAACCATGCGATATAACGCGAATACGCATTCAACCAATGCAAACTGACCCTACTCCACACTCAAAAAATCCCTGTGTGGTAAGGTCCTGAGACACCACAACAAATATACCCAGCATCACCCAAGTCAAGGTGAATAACACTGAAGCCAGACAAAGCAAGTTATTTTGGCACATATCAAGAGATTCCACCTAACATAAGAAGCTGTTTGACAGTTGACATACTGCCACTGCTTGGAGAGTGCTATACTGTACACTCTTCTTTGGAGATCTTTAAACAGACAACTGGATTGCCATCTTTCAGAAGTACTATGGTTGTGTATTCCTTCATATGCATTAGACTAGGTAGCCCATGCACTCATTTCTAACTTTAGATTTTATGAGACTGTAAATCCACCGTCACTGATCCCTGATAAAAAAATGCCATGACACAACAAAAAGCACAAACAGTTTGCTGCATCTGTAGGACCCTGGAAGCTTTCTACCTGAGGACACTCAACTCTGGCTAAGAAGAAGCCTGTGCCCTTCAAGTTGTTTCTGACTTATGGTGACCCAGGCAACCTATCACAAGGTTTTCTTGGCAAGATTTTGTCGGGGTTTTGCCATTGCCTTCCCTTGTGGCTGAGAGCATGTAGCTTGTCCAAGGTCACCCAGTGGGTTTCGTTGGCCAAGCGAGGAATCAGACCCTGGTCTCTAGAGTTGTAGTCCACCACTCCAAATCACACCACCACGCGGCTCTGAGCTGCCCTTCACAGCCCCAACGACTCCCAAGGGAATGGTTTCAGCCCACCAGAAAAAACATGCCTGTGAGGCAATGTGAACATTGTGGCTGTGGCAGGGTAACCCGACAGCCCCTCCTTTTCATCTGTCCTACAATTCCACTTTCGCTCAGGAGGATTCAAAATTTTCTCCATTTGAGCAGGACAAAGAAGCGTGAATTTCTCTTCCTAGGAGTGGCTTTGGCTTTTTCTTTGGTCATGTCCTTCCTTTTTTTTTTAAGGAATGCCTGCATATATGGTGCCTTCTCCTCTTTTGCACTGAGGACTATCTGTTCACCCTGCTTTGATCTTTAGTCATGTATGTATCTGGACCACATCTTCAGTCAGAAAGCCATTTCTGTCTTAATAAATAATAATAATAATATAATAATTGTTGTTAACTGCCCTCAAGTCGATCTCGACTCATGGTACCCTATGGATGAGACGTTTCCAGACCCCCTGTCCTCCATCTTTCTGCTTAATTCCGCAACCCCATAAAACCATGACCTCCTATACAGAGTCCATCCACTGGCATGTGGCCTTCCCTCTCTCCTACTTCCCTCACCTTCCCACATTCTTGTCTTTCCAATGAGTCCTCCCTTCTCAGAAGTACGACAGCCTCAATTTGGTCATCTTGGCTTCCAAAGAGGTTTCCGGCTTGATCTCTCAGGACCCTTGTTTGTCCTTTTGGCTGTCCATGGGATCCTGAGCACTCTTCTCCAGCACCTATCTGAAATGAATGGCTTTCTTCCTATCTTCTTTCTTAACGTCCACGCTCCACATCCTACAGGGTAATAGAGGAATACAATGGCTTGTGTGATTCTAAACTTTTGTTGTCAACTCAGTGTCTAACTTTGCATTTTAGAACCTTTCTAGCTCTTTCATAGCTGCCCTCCCCAGTCTTAATCTTCCTCCGATTTCCTGACCGCAATCCCCATGTCCATCAGTGGAGTTCATCAACAAAGGAGAGCGGGAGTTTATCCCACAAATGTTGCATAATGACAGGAAATGGTTCTGCACGGTGTTGCACAAACCCCCGCCATTCCTGTGGTCATTGTGCCACTCATGTGCCTTTTGACTTTTGGCGACAAGCCTTCCGACTCGTTTTATTGCATGTGATAAGTAACCATTGGCACTATTACTTGCCTGTGCTGGCTAAATGGCAGTAATAAAGTTATTTTTTACTATATTACTTGCTAATGTTCCTCTTTATTCATGGGACGCTTTCTATGCACTTGAATCTTTCGAATGCCCAAAATCAGCCCCGGTGTGAAAACTCCAATGTTGATCCAGGATGGGGATTCTTTACAAGTTCTCTACTTCTTCATATCATTATGGTTTGGAACCACTTTAACCTTTCTGGGTCAAGGCTATGGAATTCTGGAGTTGGAGTTTGTTATGGGGCCCAGAGCGGAGCTCTGTCTCCGTCGGCCCCACAACAAATCCAACTCCCAGAATTCCAGAGCCTTGACCCAGAAAGAGTTAAAGTGGTTCCAAACTGGGTTATGTCTCCAGTGTGGATGCATCCTGAAAGAGTGGAGAAGGTCTACTCACGTGCCAGATAGCAAAGAAGATGAGGGCTGCGCCCACAGCACCAAGGAGAGCATGTAGCAGAAGCGGCAAACGTGAAGGCCATGGTGGAAAAAGTCTAGTGGAAGAGGCAGCCTCTTGACCAGGTTCCAGGCAGGAAAGAGGGACCCCCTTTTGTTCCCTTTCCAGAAGGGAAACCAGGCAGAGTCACCTCAGAAAACTCTTCTTCCTCCTCTCCCTCTCCTCTCTCTCCACATCCCTCAGGCGCCTCCAGGTGGGAGTTGGGGCTTCTTGGAGAGGGCTTTCACAGCCTTCATGGGCCATTTTGGGGGAGAACAGCACCCTCCCCCCCCTACAGAGAGAAGGTCCCTTCTCTGGAAGAGAACAGCCACAGATGCAGCAGCGAAGCGTCAGGAACAAGCTCTTCTAGGACCTGCCACAGAGCCTGGGGAAAAACACCCCAAAACTATGCTTCCCTAAAACTTTTCGGCTCCAGGGAGAGAAAGGAGAGAGGAGGAGGAGGAAAAAGCACTGGGGGGGATGAGGGGCGCCGCCTTGGGTCTCTTATGGAAAGAAGAAAGGAAAGGAAGAAAAGGAAATTAAATTAAATAATTAAAATTAACATTAAATAAAAATTAAAATAAATTAAAAATAATTAAATTAAAATAAAGTGCAACAAAATGAAATAAAAGTAAATACAAATATAAAATGAAATGAAATGAAATACAACCCGGTGCTCTCCTGCCCCACAGAGAGGAAGGAAGGAGGGTGGTCCCTGCCCCCTCCCAGCCCTGGGCAAAAGGGACGGGGCTCTGCCGAAAGGGGCCCCGTAGAGAAGGGGCCTTGGGGCCAGGATGAAGAAGGGCTTCCAGGGGAAGAAGCAGCCCACCCGCTACCTCCTCCTCCGTCCAGGGGCTCTGGTCCCCAACAAGCCTGGCTCCTGAGAGGCTTCACGGGAGCACCCTCTCCACCACTTCTGCCAGGGCTTAGCCCAGCGGAGGGTCTCCTCAGCCTCAGCCAGAGCAGAGCGAACAGAAGGAGAGAGAGAACCGCCGAGTGGCTCCTCCCGACAAACCCTCCTCCTCCTCCCTTCTCGGCGTCGTCGTTGGGTGCCGCCTTCAAGTCCTCGCCCCCTTTATGGCCACCCCAGGAGGACCCCTTCCGGGCAAGATTCTTCAGAGAGACAGGGAGGGAAAGAGACCCTGGGAGGAAGAAAGAAAGAAAGAAAGAAAGAAAGAAAGAAGGCGGCAGCAGGAGCTTTCCCCACACCCAGTCTACTTCCATTTGGAGAGGAGGAGAGGGTGTTTGTGGTGATGATGTAGATCTTGTAGCGCTTTAGAGACGTGAAAGACAGAAGTTGGCAGCGTGAGTCCACTTCCTCAGGTGCTTTTGGGAGGGAAGAGGAGGAGGAGGAGGAGGAGGAGATCCTGCAGCACTTTGAGACTAAAGGAAGTTTCGAGTGAGCTTTCCAGCCACTGAGTCTATTTCCTCAGAGCATATCGACTGCGATGGTGTGATGTTTTGATGGATGATGATGATGAGCTGATTGATGTGATGATGATGGATGATGATGATGATCTTGTCGCCCCTTTGGTTAACTCGGAACGAGGTTGGCAACACTGAGCTTCCGGAGGCTTCAGTCTACTTCCTCAGAGGCGTTTTGATATAATATGATGATGTGATGTAGAGAGACCTTGTGGCACCTTTTAGACTGACTGAAAGAAGTTAGCAGCGTGAGCGTTGGAGGCTTCAGTCTACTCCCTCAGATGTATTCAAATGTGTGTGTGGGGGGGGAGGGGGTTGCCATATCCATCCTCTGAGGCTAGAGAGTATTGGGTTTTTATGCTCGAGGAGGAATTCGAACCGGTCTCCAAGCCCTGGCCAAGGCTCAAACCAGGACTGGCTCCTTCCCTGGGCGCCAGGGGGTCCCTGCCATGCAGCTCAGAGGCGGAGCCGGGCGTTAGGATGGTTCTCTCTTCTGTCTCCACTCCTTTAAGGGTGGTTTCATGCGCATCCCTTTTGGACCACCTTCGCTGGGAAAACTGTGCCCACGAATCAGCTCCCTGCTCCAGACTCTGAAAACCTCCTCAGATGCATTTGGACATGATGATCATGATGATGATAATGAAAAATATGTAGAGAGAGTCTTGTACCTTTGAGACTAACTGAAAGAAATGTAGACTTTGTGGGAAGGAGCTTACCCTTTCATTTAAGACAGAACGTTATTAGCATGCATTAAAGGCTGGGTCATGGAAAACCTCCTTAGCTGACCTTGGACAAGTCACACTCTCTCGGCCTCAGATGATGGCAATGACAAACCCCCCTGAAGAAACTCACCAAGAAACGACTTGAAGGCAAGCATCCACAGTAAAGGACAACTGAGAGCCAGCGTAGAATGGTGGCAGGGCAGAAATAGTCCATTTTTGACCCTGCTTTAAATGCTACCGCCCATGCTATGGGATTCTGGGAATGGTAGCTTTTGTCATGGGCAAGGTTTGTTCAGAGGAGGGTTGCCATTGCCTCCCCCTGAGGCTGAGAGAGTGTGTGACTTATGGGCCCAAGGTCACCCAGTGAGTTTCATCTGTTATCTTTTCCTTTTAATATGTAGAGAGAACTTGAGGCACCTTTGAGACTAACTGGAAGAAAGAAGTTGGCAGCAGGAGCTTTCATAGAAAAGTCTACTTCCTTAGATGCATTTGGATATAATAATAATAATAATAATAATAACAACAACAACAGTAGCAATAATGTAGAGAGATCTTGTGGTACCTTTGCGACTAACTGGAAGAAAGAAGTTGGCAGTATGAGCTTTCATAGACTAAAGTCTTCTTCCTCAGATGCTTTTGGTCCAAATGCATCTGAGGAAGTAGACTGAAATCTACAAAAGCTCATGCTGCCAATTTCTTTCTTTCAGTTGGTCTCAAAAGTGCTACAAGGTCTCTACATTCTGATTCTACAGACTAACACCGCTATATTTTTGAATACTTCCCCTTTTAAGTCAACAGGCAGGCAGGCAACTTTCTTTCTGAGAGCCTACTACCATTCCCAGAATTCCATAGCATGGAGCCATGGCAGTTAAAGCGGGGTCAAACCCCTTGAGGATGCAGCCAAACTCTGGAGAGCAGGGTTTGAATCCTGGCTCAGTTATGCAAATCCATTGGGCAACCTTGGGCCAGTCACAGTCTCTCAGCCTCAGAGGATGGCCATGCAAACCCCCCTCTGAAGAAATCTTGCCATGAAAAATCCATGATAGGGTCACCTTAAGTCAGAAAAGACTCGAAGGCACACAACAACCACCACAACACTCAAGGGACAGGACTAATAACTTGATGAAGCCCCAAGCATAGTTAGCTTTGGAAGCCAGGCATAAAAGGCAATGTCTGAAGAGTGTGAATGTAAATAATAATCCATGTGTGACTTCTGTTTGTTTTATATTTAATTTTTTTTCCAAGACTTTAGTGGAGAAGGACCAGAGGCAGAGGGATACACAAGGGCAACTTGTCCAAGCACCACTTCAGAGAAGAAACACCCCCCTCTTTTCCTCAAGAGTCAAGAAGGGTTGGAAAACTGGCTTCTGAAAGATGCTTTTGGAAAGAGGCTCTCAGAAAGAAAATTGTCTCTCTGAGGAAAGGTAATAGAGGCTGTATCTGTACTGCAAAAATAATCTGGTTTCACACCACTTAAACTGCCATGGCTCAATGCTATGTAATTGTAGAAACTGTAACTTGGTGAGACATTTAGCCTTCTCTGTCAGAGAGCCTTTGTGCCATAACTTAGAATCATAGAATCATGGAGTTGGAAGAGACCACAAGGACCATGCAGTCCAACCCCCAGCTCCCTAAGTCATTCCTCATAGGACATGGTTTCCAGACTCTTCACCATTTTAGTCACCCTCCTTTGGACATGCTCCAGTTTCTCAACATCCTTTTTGAATTGTGGTGCCCAGAACTGGACACAGTATTCCAAGTGAGGCTTGACCAAAGCAGAATAGAGTGGCACAATTACTTCTCTTGATCTATACACTATACTTCTATTGATGCAGTCTAAAATTGCATTGGCCTTTTTAGCTGACGCATTGCACTGTTGACTCATGTTCAACTTGTGGTCTACTTGGACTCCTTGATCCCTTTCACACATAGTCTCGTTCAGCCAGGTGTCCCCCATCCCATATCCATTCATTTTGTTTTTCTGCCCTAAGTGCAGTGCCTTACATTTCTCTGTATTGAATTTCATTCTGTTAGCTTTGGCCCAACATTCCCGTTTATTCAGGTCAACTTGAAGGCACACAACAACAACAGAGAGAGCAGTGTCAAAAGATGGGCCATTAATGGCAATGTGGGGTGATGGTCCTAAAATTGTTTGGATTTATGTGTATGTATTCATGTTTCTCTCTCTCCGTCCCTGTTTTTATTTGTTTATTAATTTCTTCAGTTTTCTAGTTGTTCTCTAACTCAGACTCTCTGGGTGGCATAGGCAATAAACAGAAGCACAATCAAACCAATAGCAAGATCAACAGTGTCAATTAAATGTAAAAGGAAAGTAACATTTTAAAAGCAGAAAGTAAATATCCAGGCTTTTAAAACATTGCTGCCACTGCTTTTGATTTCCTTTTACATTTAATCGATCTCGCAGGCTTAAAGTGGACAGCAGACTTGGCAGAACTCATACAGCTGGCCCTCTATATCTTCACATTCCAAGTTAGTTTCTCAGACTGATTAACTCACATCAAATGACAAAAGATAACCTGGTTTCAAGAGCAAGTGTACCACAGTGGTTGGAGCACTGGATTATGACTCTGAAGACTAAGGTTCGAATCCTTGCTCAGCCCTAGGGGTCGTTCCCACCTGCTTATACACCGGTTTACAAATCAAATCCAAGGTGTATCGTTCCCACTCAATCCTGAATTAATTAATCTAGAACAGTTCTAGATTAACCCGCTATCATTCCCACTGCGATTCGAATCTGATTCAAATCGTAACATTTAACCCGGATCAGAAGCCTATAAACCGGCGCAAAAAAATAGTAGGTTTTACCCCAGGTTACCCCTTGATCCGAGATAGGAATCGCGGTATTTAAATGGGAACATTTCAGCGTCTGATTTGGGTTCCACAGGATGGGAGGAGCAGCACTCAAGGGGCTGGCCTGGGGGTGTCACCCTCTTTGGTTTCTTTCGGCATTGCTGGCGCCATTTTCTTCCATTCGCATAATAGCCTTTCTTCCGGTGGATTGCAACCTCCCCTCTGCTCCTCATGTGTGAGGAGAGCCATTGAACACCATTTTTAACTATTCTTTCTTTTTCACCTCTGCCTGAGCACCAGATGGGCTTTGGAGGACAGCCCAGAGATCAATGGGGCAGGCAAAGCGAATTTGGGGAACCGAGGCTCTTTCCAGAGGAACTATGGAATGGGTTTTGCAGGACATCCCCGCTTCATGGCTCCCAAGACAGCCCAGGGAACAATCTTCCCCACAGATTCTATCCCCATGGGGCGGCCAAAGCGAATTTGGGGAACCGAGGCTCTTTCCAGAGGAACTATGGGATGGTTGTGTTTGTTGTGTTTGTGAGACATTTATCCTCCTCTGCCAGAGAGTGCTGGTGCCATAATAAACTACCATTCCCAGGATTCCCTAGCACTGAGTTATGGCAGTTAATATGGGGAGACACAGAAGAGGACGAATAAGCGCCTCTTGATTGGCTCTTTTAAAAAAACCTGCGAAATTTATAACGAATTAAAAACGGCCAGGTAGTGGGAACGCAGGTACAGGCTACATCAGTGTATGTTACTCCGAATTAATGTGACATCATGATGACGTCGCTTTGATTGACAGCCAAAACAAGTGAATGTGAACGAAAAAGTAACAAAACCAGTTTAAATATACACCGATTCATCCTTGAATGGGAACGAAACAGGGTCAATTACAGCAAATTAAAATAAAACGTTACGTAAATGAGAACGATACAAATAAAGCGATTTGAAAAGCGGGATAACACTCGCTTTATTTTGAATCGCTTTAAAACGAACCGCTGTATTTAAATTTGTTTTAAATCGCAAGTGGGAACGCCCCCCTAGAAACTAACTGAGTGACCTCAGGCAAGTAACACCCTCTTAGCCTCAGGAGAAGACAAAGGCAAACTCCTTCTGTACAAATCTTGTCAAGAAAACCCCAAGATTTGAAATATGATCTCTACTCGTTTGTGGCTGTGCAAATTACAATAAGCTTCACAGTCATGTAAGAATGTGACAAACACGCTTGTATTCTTTGATATATTTGTCTTTTTTTACTTTTGAATCCCCTTTCCCCCTGGAAAACATGGAAGCAAAATTACAAACTATGCATTTTAGACAGACTATTAAAAGACTGCAAAACAATGAATCTTTAAAGAAAACACTCTCTGTCATTTGTACAGTATTGTGTTACATTTCCTCCAACACCTGAATATTTATAATCTACAGATGAATGTGGATGAAATAAAAACCCAGCAGATGGGTTGTGGATAATCTATGAAAAACATTCTGTTCTGAAGCGAATCTATGGTGCGAATACACAGAATACAGATGAAAGGTCTACAACATTGTAGAACAAATTATTTTTAAAATACATTTGCTGTTATTATTTGTTACATTTCTGAGCACTGCAATTTATTTGCTACAGTACATGATTCCTAAGCACTGGTTCTGTCAGCAGCTCTTCCAAAACGACATCAGAAATATTCTGTTATACTGGTGCTATGGCAATGCAGTGGGCAAATGGCCAGCGTAGCAGAAATGGTTTTCCTTTGTTCATTCACACAATTTATAAACTACCATTCATCCTGCAAATACTAGGGCAGTGTACAAGTATGGTTAATTAAAAAAAACACTACATCACAGTGACAAAAACAGAGAAAGCAGAAAATACAATAGGGCAGATAAAATAAATCAGGGGCAATGGCTGGGTAAAGAAAAGGGGCTTGAGCAGGTGACAAAACAATTGCAATGTTGGCATCAGTTGCACCTCCTTGGGGAGGATAAGCCATATAAGTGCTCCTGCTGACATCTGGGCACAAAGCAAATTGTGGCTTTGCTTTCAAAGAAGCAAACAAGGCAGCCAAGGTATCTCCTTTAGAATTAGTGGCCCATAAGGTTTAATCTATGCAGATGTGATGCAAGGGCTAGAACTGTAATTGGTCGAGCCAGATGGAATCATTTTATACAGTTGGAGAAATTGTCTATTTCATACAGTTGCAGATATCCTCATCATCATTACATCTTTACTAAGGACTGACTAATATCTCCAGTTGTTTTTGTTTGTTTTTCTCCTGTTTGGTTTGTAACATCTTGCCTGATGAAGAAGACCATGGAGTTTCGAAAGCTTGCAACAAGTATATTGTGCATTTTGGTTGGCCAGTAAAGGTATAACTGATGGATTTTTGTTTGTAGTTTCAGAAATTGTATCAGTCTTCTGAGACTGGAAAATTAATGGGAAATGAAGTGGTTAATACATCAATAGAACACTTATCTGTTTCTCTGGTCTAGCATCATGTACAACAGTCTGGGAAATGCTCCGAAGGTAAAAATGCCTCTCCACTCCCCTGGTTGTATGATCCCTCTATAGGCTGTACCAGCTCCTCCATGTGTTCCCACATAAACCTAGAAGTGATCACTTCTTTTGATCTTGATATCCCCGTAGTATGTGCATGTGCCTTTATACCTGGCTCTAGAGGGAAATCATTGCTCCTGAGGGCTTCCAAGAGCTGCAGTTTTCATTTGGATGGGAGGGGGTAATTGGGTCACTCATTCCCACCCTCAAAGTACAAACCACCTAACCTGGCTCCTGAGAATCAACAGAATTAATAACATTACCTTACACCATGCTACTCTTAAAATCTCATCTAATTTGGGAAGCAGCATGGATTCTCAAGTAGGGCTAAGAAAGAATCCCTCTGAAACCAAGGAGAGCTGTTGCTACCAATAACAATACTAGGGCTAGGTAAGATAATAGGCTCCTATACTCCTGTTTAAGAAGGAAAGTCAATACACTCCTGTTTCATTCCCAGCTTCACCTGTCCTCAGCCCCATTCTCCATAAGGTTAGGGAAGATATCTCAACCCACCATTTCCATTGATGCTATTATTGTTATCATCATCATCATCATCATCATCATCTGTATGCTACCTTTTTCCAAGAAGGAACCAAAGATGGCTCACAACATTACATTTGGTTACATTAATTGTTGATTGCTGGTTTTTCTTAAACCATCCTCTCCACCATGTGAGCTAGAGCCCTTCATCAGAAAATGCCTTCCTAGTTCATTTCCAGGCACAATTCAAGGCTGGGGTATGATTCAAGGTGCTATTTGTTCTGGTTAAATAGAATTATTCTATATAAATAGAATAATATATGTGTTCACCTACCCACCACATTAATAAATGAAGGTCTTGTTCTGTATCCTTCTATTCTTAGAAGCCGCTGGCTGGACAGGACACTTGGCATAACCTTTACAGTAGCAGCCTCAAGGTTGTGGAACTGCCTTTGGTGGGAAATCTAGTTAACTTTTTCTCTCTTGGCCTTCATGGTAGTAGTGAAGACATTTCTGTTTTGCCAGCAATTTGGTTTAATTATTGGCTTGTTGTTGTGGTTTGTGCTATTGCTTAATGTGTTTCATTTATTCAATCTGCTTTCAGGATTGTGAGTTTACTGTGTTTTTCGGTCTCTGGCAATCTGGTGGCCTCCAAATTTTTGGGGCTACACCTCCTGTCACTCCAGACAACATAGCGAATTGCTAGAGGTCACCAAGCTGAGGAAGGGCTGTGCACGGAGTTTTTGAAAAAGCTGTAACTCACCTTGAGAGACTGTTTAAAAAGGTGAAGTATACATTTTTCTACAGTAATAAATGAAATGTGTGTCTATGGCTGCAACACTTTAACTGCCATGGCTCAATGCTATGGATTTCTGGGAATTATAGTTTGTTTTGGCACCAGAGCCCTCTAACAGAAAAGGCTGAACATCTCACAAAAGCACAATTCCCAGAATTCCATAGCACTGGACCATGGTAGTTAAAGGGGCCAGTCACACTTACGTTTTTAGCA
>NC_056522.1:43795222-43800300 GCF_019175285.1 Sceloporus undulatus | reverse complement strand
AGGAGGCAGCTAGAGCAGTCAAAGTGGAATAGTAGCACTATAAGAGTATAGTGTGATAAACATCATAGATTAATTGTAGCTACTAAAAATGTTTATGGCCTGCAGTACTATTTCCAGCCACAAGAAGGCAAGCTTCCCTAAACGCCATAGAGAAATCACATTTGGGATACATTTGTCTCTCCATATTCACTAGGGTTAGGGCCGGGGCACAAGTCCCCCGTGAATATGGAAAAACCGCCGTATTTTTACCTGAGAGGACATCTCTCTAGGAATCTCTAGGTCCTCCAGCGCAACTCTGTGGCCAACATCCAACAGACATAGAACTGTGCTGGAGGAGCTACAAACGTTTAGTAGAGTCTTCTCTCTAGGCATCCCTAGGTCTTTCAGTGCAACTTTTAAAACTGACCACAGAGTTGCACTGGAAGACCTAGAGATTCCTAGAGAGAACATATTAATCAAATCTGTGAATAATCAAATCCGCAAATATCAAAGTCGCAAATATGGAGGGATGAGTGTATTTATTTCTTCAGATGGCCTGCAGGTAACTCCATGTAATATTTCTCTACAAAGACCCAAGCTCTTCAAACACAGAGGTGGGGAAGAGAGGGGAGGGAAGATCCTGGAACCTGGTAAGTGGAAAGTGTATTAGTACTGCAGTGGAGGAAGAGAAAGATCAGTGAGAAAGAAAAGAGTTGGAGTGGGGAGGGGATAGATGAGAAAGAACAAAGGGGGAGCACTGGTGTTAAGAATGAGGAGTTTATGGATATCTGTGAAGCTGGGTATCTTTTCTAGTTTACAACAAATAACATTACTCATGATAGTGATAATAGGCACAATATATTGGCAGGTGTTAGGATGCTTAACAATGCCTATGCTGCTGCATGATATACTGTATAACTGCTGTCTTTGTTAAGGAATTCTCCGTTGGTGAGGAATCACCAGTGACAGCAAACTTGGATTCTGAGGCTGTGCAACTTTCCCAACTCTGGTTGAAATATCCAGCCATGTTTGCAGTTTTCAACCATTATTCTCTAACCTGTTTCTGAGGCCAAATAAAGGAATGTTGGGTGCAATCCATACTGGATTATTTGAACATTACATACTCAGTTTAAAACAACATATGAAGAGGGAAATACATAGCTGTGCCTCACTCTATTCTTGCTTTCCTAACATGTAAGCAACAGGTCTGAAGATACAAACAAAAATCCATCAGTGATAGCTTTTATTCGCCAACCAAAATGCACAATATACTTGTTGCAAGCTTTCGAAGCTCCATGCGCTTCTTCATCAGGCAAGATGTTACAAACCAAACAGTAGGGGGAAAAACAATTGGAGATGTTAGTCAGATGCCTGCATGTTGTTTCAGTCCTAAGTAAAGATGTTATGATGGGGAAGATATCTTTTGCAGGCCAGCTCCTCCTCCTTCTGGCCATGCGACAATAAGGAGCTTTTCAAAGTCCAGGAAATTTAAAGTCCATTTGCTTCTCAACAGGGACCCCTCTTTTGCAATCCAATATGTCTCCATTCTAGTGAAGTCACAGGCCTCTTTGGAGTTTATTACACTATCGAGATCCTGCAGGAAAACAGGAGTTAAACACAACATAATGCGAAGATAACCAGGAAATGCCCAAAGTTTATCACACGATGTCGTAGTTAACGTGAAATAAGGCGAAGTTAATCCACAGTTAAAGCACAGGAAACCAGTAGCTTTTTAAATTCGGAACAAACTGAATTTAGAAGCTGCTGGTTTTCTCCGCTTTAACTGCAGATTAACTTCGTGTTATTTTGTTTTACCAGCAATTACTGTGATAAACCTTCCGAATGTGCAAGTTCTGTTTAAATTTGAATTTAACTTAACTCTTGTCTAATTCCTGTTTTCCTGAAGGATCTCGCTAGTGTGATAAACTCCTTTGTAATAATAATAATAATAATAATAATAATAATAATAATAATAATTTATATCCTGCCTCTCTGTGGAACACAACCGGGGTGGCTTACAGTTAAAATAATACAATTCCACATCCCAATATCCCACCCCTTTAAAATAGCAATTAAACAGTACACAGTTAAAACATACCTTAAAAGAAAACAATCAATCAACAAAGAGAACAATGGATTCCTCAAGAAGTCTCCGTGTTTTTGCATCAGGAACATTTTGGTTTGTAACATCTTCTTGATGAAGACGCCCATGGAGCTTTGAATGCTTGCAACAAGTATACTGTGCATTTCGATTGGCGAATAAAAGGTATCACTGGTGGGTTTTTGTTTGTATTTGTTAAATGGCCAACACAGCTACCCCTGAATGACATCTGAAGATTAGTTCCTGTTTATATGGAAATCTCCACACAAGCAAAATCTCTGATTTTTAACACCTTTGCTCATATGGACATCTTCTACACAAACAAGAACTTCTCTACTTCAGACGTGTCACTTTCCATGTGATAAAAATGACAATGCAGGGGGTGTACCTTAGAGTTTCCATCCTCACATCCTGGGTCAGTGGCTGAACAGGGCTGTAGTATTTTTAGTGCCAGTCATGGAAACATCACTTGATTAAAATAACCTTATCCTATCCATCTCAAAACAGGGGCCCAAAACAGATGGGCCGAAAGTGCCGTGTCGGTGCCAAAATTAGGGTTGCAGAGCACGTGGCAACCGCACACTCTGGAACCCTAATATGTATGAACGGCACCATCTTTAGGTGGCACCATCCATATGTGGTGCTTGTCGATGATGCCACATGCGTGCCACGTCCAAACAGCTCTGTGCCATCCCAGGCAGCTTACGGCAGCCTGGTATCGTTGCTACAAGAAGCTCCGGGACGGAGCTCCTTTTGGGAGCAGATTATCCCACAGTAACCGCATGGCTGTGGGAATGATCCTGATCAGAAAGGGGCTGCCTCTTTCTTCTCTTTAGTGCCAGGGTGCAGTGAGTGCCTAAGGTGTAAGGGCATGCCTTTTGCAGGCCAAACCACTTCTCTTTGGCCTAGAAAAATGTCGGATTGGGGCCGCAGGGTTGCTGGTGAGGTTACCCTGGCCCCAATCCAGCACGAATAGGAGCAGCTGCAGGCCGCCCCTTCGGGGTGGTTTGTACTACTCCAGGGATAAACAGATCTACCGCACCATATGCCTTTTACAATGGCAACTCTCATTCAATAAAAATCACTTACCAAGAAAGTTGCCCTCCTTAGAAACAAGCATAGCCGCTGCCACACTCGAAGAAGCAAGCATATCTGGTGTCTCATTTTATTTCTTACATAGCAGGTGCTCAGAGACAGAGAAAGATATTATGCTGCTTGAAGCAGAACAGCAAACAACACCTCACGCCCACTCACCCACGGCAAGGTACATGCTAACCAAAGTCAGCCATGTGGTTTAGGCACAGAAAGGAGAAAAATTACACAATAATATCTCCTGCTCCTTGGAAATAAAAATGTAATAATAAAGTAAACAACTTGTAATTGTTTTGAACATTATCTAAAACCTGCTCCCTCGGGTGGCTGCTTCAATCTGCCTAATGACAGGGCCAAGTCTGGTAGGTCCCCACACAGATGGGGAATACACCTCAAAATCTTTTGCAAGATCAGTATATTTTTCTCTGCACAGGACTACAGTACACGTTAAAACAGCTCTGCCTGAGACCAAGAGATCTAAGGCGAAATAGGCAACAGCTGTCTACCCTTCTCCTTCACGTTACCTTCAGGACATGAAAAATACTTTAACAAAAAGGGCCAATGGAAAGATCCAAGTGGAATTTATTACTGTTGTGTTTTTTCACAATGCAAGCAAAAGTATAATAGCACTGAATCACTTATATATAACAATTACAAATACATGGATTCAGAAAAGTTACAAGATGAAGCTTTGATGCACATATGGCATTATCAGTCTTTGTTGTTGAATGAGATGGTTAAATTCCAAAATAACAAGACTTTGCATTAGCATATTTGTCTGTATTTAATTAAGCATTGTTCTGAAATGAACCAAACAGCTTGAAGATAAAAACTAGCTCATTTTACCTTTCAAAAAGAAGAGGAAGAGGAGCAGGAATCATAGAATCGGAGAGTTGGAAAAGACCACAAGGGCCATCCAGTCCAACCCCCTGACATGCAGGAAATCTCAGTCAAAGCATCCCCGAAAGATGGCCATCCAGCCTCTGCTTAAAGACCTCCAAGGAGGGAGACTCCACCATTCTCCAAGGGAGTATGTTCCACTGTCGGACAGCCCTTATTGTCAGGAAGTTCCTCCTAATTTTGAGGTGGAATCTCTTTTCCTGTAGCTTGCATCCATTGTTCCGGGTCCAGTTCTCTGGAGTAGCAGAAAACAAGCTTTCTCCCTCCTCAATACGATATCCCTTCAAATATTTAAACAGTGCTATCATATCACCTCTTAACCTTCTTTTCTCCAGGAGGAGGAAGAAGCTAAAGTTCCAGCCACCAAATCTTGTATCTGAATAAATGATTTAGAGATAGACGAGGGGGCCATTCCCACTGGGCATATAACATGACGTATATCGCTGCGATTCTGACTCAGATTTTTTTTCTGAGTCGTAATCGAATCTGACCCATCGTTCCCATTAAAAACGGATGCAAACAGACCCGGGGTTTTTTATCCCTGTTTTCATTCCCATTGGTATTTTCCCTGTGGTAATTTGAAGCGGGTTATTTTGCTCCCTGTTCCCATTGCCCTACCGGGACCTCTTTTTTTAAAGCAGTTGTCAATCAAGCGCCTAAGCACTTGACGTCACAGCCAATCAGTCGCTTAGGCACTTTTCCCCTCCGGGAAAGGAAGAAAGAGCCTCTATTCCCCTCAAATCTATTCTCTGGAAGAGAGAATCAGCCTCTATTCGCCCTAAACCCCTTTGTGTCCCAGGCTTTTCTGTGTCTCCCCAGACTCCCTCTGGAAGAGAGAAGGAGCCTCTATTCGCCCCAAACCTCTTTGCATCCCAGGCTCTTCTGTGTCTTCCCATAGTTCCTCTGGAAGAGAGAAGGAGCCTCTATTCTCCCCAAATCCCTTTGCATCCGAGGCTCTTCTGTGTCTTCCCATAGTTCCTCTGGAAGAGAGAAGGAGCCTCTATTC
>NC_056522.1:43788019-43795212 GCF_019175285.1 Sceloporus undulatus | reverse complement strand
ACCCCAAATCTCTTTGCATCCCAGGCTCTTCTGTGTCTTCCCATAGTTCCACTGGAAGAGAGAAGGAGCCTCTATTCACCCCAAATCTCTTTGCATCCCAGGCTCTTCTGTGTCTTCCTATAGTTCCACTGGAAGAGAGAAGGAGCCTCTATTCACCCCAAATCCCTTTGCCTCCCTCATTGCTCCCTGGTCTGTCTGGGGGGCGATCAAGCAGGCATGTAATGCAAAGCCGATCTGCTGCTCAGGTGCTCAAGTGAAGGCAAAAAAAGAATAGTAAAAAAATGGTGTTCAATGGGTCTCCTCACACATCGGTCTATGAATGTGGAGTAGGGGGGAGGTTGCAGGGGGCGTAATGTGTTTACTGTGTTTGGAGATCGATGTAGAGTGATCGCCTTGCCCTGATTCCCACTCCACCGGTGGAAAGGCTATGTGAACAGGAGAAAATGGTGCCGGTAATGCAGGAAAGAGAACAAGCGGGTGACACCCCCAGGCCAGCCCCTTGAGCACTGCTCCTTCCATTCCCAAGTTCCCGAATCAGACACCCTTGTCGTTCCTATTCATATGCTGCGAATCACTCGGGAGGCACAGGAAAACTTGCTGAAAATGCGCTGTTAAATTAAACCAGTTTATCAACCACTGATTTGGGTTTTTTCAGGATAATTCAGTCACATGGGAGTCAGATTTGAATTCCAATGGGAACGATGTTGGAGCGATGCGGATCGAATGCACGCTCAAATGGGAACGATGCACCAATGATTTGTGTCCTGATCCGTGTTATAAACCAGTGGGAATGGGGCCGAGGTAAACTAAAAATGAAAACATTATTATATGTGAAAATGCTTAGTCCCAAGAAGTAAACAAACCTTATTATTTAGATTTTAGAAGAGCAAGCTTTAACACTGTCTTGGTTAACATGATTTGGCTTCCTTCCTCATGCCCCCAAAAATAATTAGGGATGGTCATGATAACCAACCATTATTTTAAATATATTTTATGTTGCCAGGTCAGTGTTTAGCAAATGATTTTGTTAAATTTGTTATTTCACCATGTCTGAAATTTAATTTACACAAAGCCAGAAATAACCTTTTGTTTGTTTAAAAAGTGCCATACTGTGTTCCTTGAGAGGCAAAACCAGAGGCATAGAAAAGAGCTCATTTCCCAAGAACAGAAAGAGTGCTCTTAACCTGGGAGACTATCACATGATGGCCAATTCAGCAATAATCATGGCAATGAAGATAAAATGAAAATAAAAAGCAATACTAGCGCTATTGTGCTCAGTGGTTTCACAGTCATGCAATTGCGCAATTAAAAATAATATCACAATGGTGTTTCACACACATCCATAAATGAATTGTTAGTATATCACAATTAATTGTTTTGCGCATGTGCCATTTTGCTGCAACTGCGCATGTCTCAAATCCTGTTGCATACAGAATAAAGACAGAAAAATAAAATGTATTACTGCAGCATATTGTTATCATCCAGTGTTAACTAAATTGTGCCCCATGGCTAGAGAAAAGACTGAAATTCACTGCAAAACTGAACCTGGCAATGAGAATGGATTGCAAGCACCACAGTGCATTCTGGGTATCTCTAGTTGCTTGTGCAATACCGGTAATGAAGTGTGATTGACTTTCACACTATTGAAGTCGTGCTTCATTCCTGCTATTGTGAATGCGTTCATGGGAATTCCTCATGGATGTTTTGTTGCTGGAGTACTGCAGATCATTCACGGGAGAACTCTCCAACGGTGTGATGCTGTGTGAAAAATCTTCCTTGCAATCGCATTTAGCTGGGATTATGGCTTTGTGATAAAGAAGGTTTCAAATCTTCTCCTTCAATCCATACAGAAACCTTCACAGACATCAAAACTCCAACATGGTGCGGGACAGATGGGTCAGTATATGGTTCCTGAATGAATAAGGACAGGCTTTGGACTATATAAATGAATGTATTTTCTATTCCTAAACCCACACACTCCAGCACAAGAGGTACTAAAAATGGGCAGAGGAAAATGGTAAAAGTGAGAGGGAAGCATGACAGTCCTTCCACCACGTAGGATTCAAACTATCTTTGAGGCTCTGAATGTTGAAGTTCTCTGGAAGAGTAAGACTGCTTTGCCCAAGTGGGGTATTTTTTGTGATTGGCTGTTGGGCTTCTTGCTTTAATAATTTCTTTAGTCCTTTAAGACTAAGAACTTCCTGAACTACAAATAAATTTGAGTGACACTGGCTAAATCTGAGAACTATAATAATTAAATGTAGACACTGGAAACATAAACTAGCTAACAGAAATAATTATTGTGAAGCATCAGGACAATTCATTTTTTAAAATAAGAAATCATAAAATACTCATTTAAGACATTGCTAAATATAGAATACTTTTCCCTATCTTGTTCTGAAAGTTTTAACCCACAATGGATTTTGCTAGTAAATGTCTGAATGTCCTCATAATTAAGGTTTAACTGCTTTACTTAGAGAAATTCATACTCTCAAGATGCAGCAATCACAGGTATAGCATTTCTTTTCACAATGTACCAATATTATATAGTTTCCTGAGGCCATCATGAAGAGTTGTTGCCACTCAGAATTCAAAAGGAAATGTTGATTGGAAGATCAATGAAATATTCTTTGTGGAAAAATTAAAGCACTAAATATAATCATAACTATTCATTACCTGAATCAGGATAATGATACTTGTCAAGATGAGAAGCTTCAATAGGTAGTAATATACCACTACTTGCAGAAATGTCATAGACATAAATATATATGTGGTGATTTGAGTTCCATTCCATCTAGAACTGTATAATGACATCCTTTATGCTACTTTACCCATTTAGATGGAAGCAATTTCATCTTCACATTATGTTCATATCCAGACTCTTCTGTTGGTCCAGTTACTGTTTAGCATTACAACTGACTGAACTGCGTTGGTCTTAAACATCACCTAATTAAAAAGTAAAATATCTAATTTACTGGGTATGACAAAAATCTTTGAATAGTGTTTTTTGCATTCTGCGCACAGTCAAGATCATTTGGAAGTCATAGAACAAACAGTCTGGACATGATATTAAGAACAGAGATTACTTATCTGAAGTCACCCTGTCCTTAAAATGTGAAAATTGATTAAGCACTTTTTTTATTTTATGGATTCATTCCATTAAGGTTTTGTAAAGTCACGGATTTATTACATATCCTATATTATTTCTATCTGGATTACATACTCTCTCAACAAACTAGTGGTTTTATATTTATTTAATTTTCTAAGGGAATGTTTTGGTCAGCCCACTTATATATGTGTGGGCTGTCAGTGTTTCTTAATCTAATTTCATGTCACCCTCCTTTCTAATCTCATTTTATTTTCACTCGCACATCCATCTTAATTAGCTGAATAATGATAATTTATTTATACCCTGCTCTTCAGCCAAAAGGCTATCACCCATATATATATATATATATATATATATATATATATAGAGAGAGAGAGAGAGAGAGAGAGAGAGAGAGAGAACCCATTAGTGTCCTTTATTTGTGTTAAAAACATAGCCTCTAATTTTGAATGGGAATATGGTTGATTTAGTAATCTTGACATATAATATTGTGAGGCTAAAAAATACACTGGTACCCCGGGATACGAAATGATCGGGTTACGAATTTTTCGGGATACGAAATTCGCGGCTTGGAAAAAACTGTTTCGGGTTACGAAAGATTTTTCGGGTTACGAAATTCTTTTCGGCGCGAAATTCAAATGATGCAAAGTGCATCTACTGGCTTTCCAGGGATTTCCAGGACTAACGGTTAGGGTTAGCTTTGGCGCGAATTTTGAATTTCGTTAGCAGCAGTGATTGGCTTGCGAAATCAAGCCAATCAATTGGATTGGCTAACGAAATTGGGGGGGGTGGCTTGCCTTGAGAAATAAAAGCCGGCTTCCATTGATCTGCCCCCTTTGTCTGGCCCTGCTGACTGGTGAGAAAGAGTCTCTTTGGAGCTCCAACTCTTGGTTGCGGTTCAGACTTTTCCTGGGTTTCTGGCTTTGGAATTTTTTCTGGCTTTTGCCATATCTTCGGATCAAGACCGGCGATCAGCAATTTCTCTACCGGTAAGTTGATGGATTTTTACCTTCTTCTTGTGGGGTGGACTGGGGTGAGACAGTGTGACCATGCTTTTGCTGTGGGGTGCAGGTTGTTGTTGTTGTTGTTGTTGTTGTTGTTTTCAAAGTGTGGATTGTGGGTTTTGCTACTGGCATTTTCTGAATTGGGGATGATGGGTCTGGTGTGTGCAGGGATGCCTTTTCTGGGGTTTTTTTCCTTTTAGGGTGCCATGCTCTAATGTGTGGATTATGGCCTTGATGTGCTTGCTTGATTTTTCTGGGGTTTTTTTCCTTTTAGGGTGCCATGCTCTAATGTGTGGATTATGGCCTTGATGTGCTTGCTTGATTTCTTCATGGCTGTCCTGTTTTCAAAGTGTGGACTGTGGCTTTTAAAAGTTTTCCTTTGGTCCCATGTGGGACAGAGAGTCTCACCATAGGCTTGCATTTTCTGATTTGGGGATGCTGGGTTGCTTTCTTCTATGGCTCTGCTGTTTTCAAAGTGTGGACTGTGGCTTTCAAAAGTTTTCCTTTGGTCCCATGTGGGACAGAGAGTCTCACCATAGGCTTGCTTTTTCTGATTTGGGGATGCTGGGTTGCTTTCTTCTATGGCTGCTGTTTTCAAAGTGTGGACTGTGGCTTTCAAAAGTTTTCCTTTGGTCCCATGTGGGAAAGAGAGTCTCACCATAGGCTTGCTTTTTCTGATTTGGGGATGCTGGGTTGCTTTCTTCTATGGCTCTGCTGTTTTCAAAGTGTGGACTGTGGCTTGGGCCTATGGGTTTGTGTTCTGGGGTTTTTTGGCCATGGCTGTGATGATTTGAGAGTGTGGGGTGGGACTTTTGCAAGTTTGGGCCAGAGAGTGTGACCATGGGGGTGGGGGTGGTTTCCAATTGTGGCTTTTGCTCATTGCCTGTGCCTTTTGTCCTTTTTAGGCTTGAGCTATGGCTCCCAAGCCAAGCGGTGATAAGAAGAAGAGGGCTCCCTTGTCCTTGGAGGACAAGAAGGACATCATCGCCAAGCACGAGAGGGGCGTGCGCTTGGTGGACATTGCCAAGGAGTATGGACGCAACCCTTCGACGATTGGCACTGTCCTCAAGCAAAAGGAGGCCATCAGAGCTGTTGTGGCTCCAGCGAAAGGCGTGACGACCATCGCCAAGCAGAGGACACCGAGGCACGAGGAGATGGAGCGCCTGCTTCTCCTCTGGATCAAGGAAAAGGAGCGAGTCGGGGACACTTTGACCACCTCGGTCATCTGCGAGAAGGCCACCGCCATCTACGAAGACCTGGCCAGCAAGGAGGCAGGCGAAGGAACTTCTTCGCAGGAGGAGCCAGCCACCCTGGACTTCAAAGCATCACGTGGCTGGTTCGACAGGTTCAAGAAGAGGACCGGGATCCACTCTGTCGTCCGTCACGGCGAGGCGTCCAGCGCAGACCACCAGGCCGCCGAAGCCTTCGTCGTCCAGTTCAAGGCCATGGTGGAGGAGGAAGGCTACGTCCCGCAGCAAGTCTTCAACTGCGACGAGACGGGCCTCTTCTGGAAGAAGATGCCTCGCCGCACCTACATCAGCCAGGAGGAGAGGAGACTGCCAGGCCACAAGCCTATGAAGGACCGCTTCACACTTGCGTTGTGTGCCAATGCCAGCGGGGACTGCAAGGTCAAGCCCCTGTTGGTGTACCACTCCGAGAATCCGAGGGCCTTCAAGGCACACAACATCCAGAAGGACAGGTTGCCAGTGATGTGGCGCTCCAATGGCCGCGCATGGGTCACACGCCTCCTTTTCGTCGAGTGGATCAACAGCGTCTTCGCCCCGACAGTGAAGCGGTACCTGGAGGAAGAGGATTTGCCCTTGAAGTGCCTCCTCCTCTTGGACAATGCTCCTGCGCACCCGCATGGCCTGGAGAAGGACATCCTCGCGGAGTTCTCCTTCATCAAGGTCCAGTTTCTGCCACCCAACACGACCTCCCTCTTGCAACCCATGGACCAGCAGGTGATCGCCAACTTCAAGAAGGTCTACACCAAGCACCTGTTCAAGCGTTGCTTCGATGTGACCGAGAGCACACAGCTGACCCTTCGTGAGTTCTGGAAGCAGCATTTTGACATCGTGGTGTGCTTGAAGATGGTGGACTTGGCCTGGCAGGCGATCAGCAGGCGCAACCTGATTGCTGCATGGAGGAAGCTGTGGCCTGATGCTTCTTCCCTGGAAGGGTTGCAGGCCGAGGGTGCTGAGCCAGGTGAAGAAGAAGAGGTGCACGAGATCGTATCCATCGCAAGGTCCCTGGGACTCGAGGTGGACAACAACGACGTGGAGGAACTGATCGAGGAGCACAACGAGGACCTGACAACAGAGGACCTCAAGGCCTTGGCGGCGATGCAACACTCTGCCGTGGATGAGGACGTGCTCCATTTCGACAGGGGCCAGCAGGAGGAGGCTGCGGGGGCATCTTTGCCAACGGCAGACATTAAAGACATTCTGAGGCAATTCCACAATGTGGCTTCCTTTGTGGAGAAGCACCACCCTGAGCAGGTGCTGACCAGCCATGCCATTGCCCATTTCGATAATGTCTGCCTTAGCCATTTTAAGAACCTGCTTAAGGGCCGGCAAAGGCAGACATCCTTGGACCAGTTCTTCACTAGAGAGGGAGAACCGTCATCCAAGAAGGCAAAAGGTGACCCTTAAAAAAAAGGTGACCCTTAAAAAAAAACCAATTTTTTTTTTTTAAATTGGTTAACTTTGTTAAATTGGTGGCATTGGCTAAATTGGCTGAATTGGTTACAGTAAATTGCTTGAATTGGATAAATTGGCTGAAGTGGTTAAATTGCTTGAATTGGCTGAAGTGGTTAAATTGCTTGAATTGGTTTAAATTTGGCTTTTTGGGCTGCCCCTCTCCTCCTCCTCCTCCTCCTCCTCCTCCTCCTCCTCCTCCTGCCTCACTCCGACATGCCAGGACCAGTTGCCAAGACCAGCAAAGGTAAGAAAAACACTTTTTTTCTTTATCCTTTACAATGGGCCTGACCATGGGGTTGCATGTTCAGATTTGGGGTTTCTGGCCTTTGGGTTTGAGTTCTGGGGTGGTATGGTCATGGGTGTGATGATTTGAGAGTGTGG
>NC_056522.1:43760672-43787919 GCF_019175285.1 Sceloporus undulatus | reverse complement strand
GGTTTCTGGCCTTTGGGTTTGAGTTCTGGGGTGGTATGGTCATGGGAGTGATGATTTGAGAGTGTGGGATGTGGGGTTTGATTTTTGAAAGTCTGGCCTTGATTTGATGTGGGCCATAGAGTGTGGCCATGGGGTTGCTTTTTAGATTTGGGGTTGCTTTGGTCATGGCTGTGATGATTTGAGAGCAGGTCCTCCTCCTCCTTCCCCTGCCTCACTCTGAGATGCCAAGACCAGCAACACTTTTTTTCTTTATCCTTTAGAATGGGCCTGACCATGGGGTTGCATGTTCAGATTTGGGGTTTCTGGCCTTTGGGTTTGAGTTCTGGGGTGGTATGGTCATGGGTGTGATGATTTGAGAGTGTGGGATGTGGGATCTGAGTTTTGCAAGTCTGGCCTGGCTTTGATGCGGGCCATAGAGTGTGCCCATGGGGTTGGTTTTTTAAATTTGGGGTTCTTTGGTCATGGGTGTGATGATTTGAGAGTGTGGGATGTGGGATCTGAGTTTTGCAAGTCTGGCCTGGCTTTGATGTGGGCCATAGAGTGTGACCATGGGGTTGGTTTTTTAAATTTGGGGTTCCTTGGTCATGGGAGTGATGCTTTGAGAGCTCATCCTCCTCCTCCTGCCTCACTCTGAGATGCCAAGACCAGCAAAGATAAGAAAAAAACTTTTTTTCTTTTTCCTTTAGAAACTTTAGAATGGACCTGCCAGTCATTGTTAAGCTAATTAGTGCCTGAGGCAACTTTGTATTACATTGTATTGTAGGGTACTTAGCTTAATTGGCCTCTATTGTGCCTTTTTTTTGACTTGCAGGTTCAGTCTGAGGTCATGGAACGCATTCGTTATTTTCAATGGAAAAGGCGCTTCGGGTTACGAAATTTTCGGCTTACGAAAGAAATAGCGGAACGAATTAATTTCGTAACCCGGGGTACCAGTGTAAGTTCAAAGTATATACATAAGATAGTAAGTGAGTCTAATCACGATTTTGGTTCTTTATTTACCTCCTCTTGAAGGGACTGTAGAGAACCTAGTTAAGCAAGGAGTGAAGGAAAAGAGAATTTGATTTGAAAGTATTAAAGGTCAAAGCCTGGCAACTTTGTGTCTTGCTGTTCCTCTTGGAAGTCAATTTGTCTTGTTATATGCTAGTTCGTAATAGGTTAGTTTGTTAAATTCTCAATAATTAGTTATGTGTTTGTTACATGTTTGATTTTGTATTTTTGCTGTTATGTGTTTTTTATTCTTATCGAATATTTGAATAAAATAAGAATATTTGAATAAAGATTTTATATATATATATATATATATATATATATATATATATATATGTGGGCTATCCACCCATAGCTTAGAAATTCAGTATGTAGAAAGATCTTGTAGCACCTTTGAGATTAACTAAAATAAAGAAGTTGGCAGCACTCTACATAGGGCAAACAGGCAAGTCCATGCACCAAAGGATAAATGGATGTAAATCAGACATTAGAAATGGGAATACACAAAAACCAGTGGCAGAACATTTCAATCTCCCTAGGCATTCTATCTCAGACCTCAGAACCAGAGTTCTTGAACAAAAGAACTGCGAAGATAGATCGGAAAGAGAAACAGCAGAATTTGAATTTATCCATAAACTACAATCCCTCAGCAATGGATTGAACAGGGGAAATGGCTTCCAATCCTGACTCACTACAACACATTTCCACACTATCTGACCCCCATCCTCAGGGGGGCATCCTACACACATCTATTCTCTCCACCTACAGGCTAGTTTCCAATGCCAAACTTGTCTTGCCTCTTCATTTCCATACACATTGGCCAGTTCACAATGTCTTTGTTCACTAATGACCATCGTTAAAACTGGACTTGCTACTTCATTTCCATACACACAAAGAATTTTGAATTTACAGTCTCACATACCAGAAGTATGTATATGTCTGTCCCTGGTTTCCACTATGCATCTGAGGAAGTAGACTAAAGTCTGAGAAAGCTCATGCTGTCAACTTCTTTTTTTCAGTTAGTCTCAAAGGTGCTACAAGATCTGTCTACATACTGATTCTACAGATAACATGGCTATATTTTTTAATTCAACCACTTAGAAATTTAGGGCAGTGCGAATTCATTTTGTAGAGGCTCACAAGGTGAGCTATCCCCAGTGGTGCCTTCTCTGTTCATTGAACCACTTTGCTTTTGCTTTCACTTGGACCATATGCTCTTCTGGGTCTTAACTGCACTACTGCTAGAGAGAGAGAGAGCACAATGCAAGTGAAAGATGCTGTTTCGTCCCCTCATAATTGTCAATGATTGCATTATTTGAAACAGGCTTGCTTGTTGAAAGGGATGCCATACAGACCTATAAGGCCAGGTCTAAAAGAATTACGCTGGGTGCAATATACTTCTAGTCTGAATTGAGATGCTTGTGATAACATTCAAAGCCCTAAAAGGTTTGGAACCTTGATTCCTGAAAAGCACCACTTCCTATATGTACCAGACTAAGGTCTGTTAAGTGGGCTCCTTTGTGTCCCACCAGCAAGATGAACAGACATCATAAGGATGTGAGAAAGGACTTTCTTCTCTGCTGTCATCCCACAAAAGAAAACCTTGAAACTATGATGGGAATAGGTCAAACTTTATTGCTGTGTTTACTGCAGATGCACTACTACAACCTAACACTGAATATCTGTCTTTCTTCAGTGTTCTTTCATCATCTTCTCAATGTCAGTGTTGCAAAAAAAAAAAAAAAAAAAAAATCAATTAGACAGAAGACAAGAAATAGTGTGGCCTGGTCTGGGCTGGGTTCCTGTAAAAGACTTTTTTAAAAAGAGCTTTTTTGTCAAGGGCAGTTTGAGAGTTAGGGTGGTGTGGTGTTTTGAGCATATGACTCTAAAGACGAGGGTACATGGCTCTCTCAACCATGAAAGCAGTCTGGAGCAGGCATCCTGGACCTGGTGAGACATCACCATATGGTGTTTTTCTTTTGTTGAGCAGACAGGCGCACAAGTGGCCAGATGCACCATCAACACATCACACTAGTGAACTGTCACACATCCCATGAAGTGAAATGATGACAAACATGGCAGGTTGCCAATAATGCAATAGATGTAATAAAAACATAAATTGGCCAGTCCAACAGGAAACCATGCAGTGAAGGGGAGAAAGGACCATGTATGGGGAGGGGGGCTCCATGATTGTGCTTTGCCAATGTATCGCTGGGCACACCAGTGCACTGTACAGTTAGTGTATTGCTGGTGTGGCTCAGTCACACATGGTGTCCAATGGGATGGCAGCTTGGTGGGACAAGAGAGGTGACTTGCAGTCACAGTGACTTAAGTGTTTGTGTGATTGTGCACATTCATGAGAGGGAGGAGAAAAAAACTGACACGTCTTGATACCACACAGTGCAGATTGCCTATGGGTGTTCAGCTTGCCTTGGGAGCTGGCGGTGTTTACAGTAGGATTCCAGCAGAATTGGGGCAACCCAGTAATGGTCCAATTTTTCCTCTCTGTCTGCTCAGCCTTAAGTCACTTGAAGGCATGGAACAATAATAAAACTCCTGTATATAGCTCTTAATCTTCAGGCTGCAATGCTAAACACATTTACTTGAGTGTAACTCCAGTTTAACATAGTGGCACATTGCTGAATAAACACTCACAGAGCTACATTGTTAGCTGTTTTCCAACAGTCTGCTTTAGTACTTGAAATACACTCCCTGATGTAAGGTGCTCCCACAACTTTAATACCTGTGCAATAGTGACATCTGACAGGTGTAGCATATCACATAGTTCTTAAATAATGGGTCTCAAATTTTTTTATTGGACTGCAGTTCTCAACATCCCCAGTCAGCATAGTCCATGGTGAGAAATGCTAAAAGTTGCAATCCAATAATATCTAGAAGGATATTCCTCTCTTATAGGTTCACAAGCCTTCTCTTCATTAGTCTGCTCACCTTATTTAGGATACCTATGAGGAGATTATTTTCTGTTGAACAATGTCTCCTAATTCAGAATGAAGAACCTGACTGAACTTCTTCTTCCTCGATTTCTAGTAATTGCTTAAAAGAGGATATAACATCATGTTTTTAGGTTCTTCTTTATAGTGTGCTAAGTATCAAGTGGCAAACCAACAAAGGACAACTAGTCCTTTTAGGTATGTCACATTAATCTGGCCAATCATTATTAATTGCTATTAATTTCAGGAACATCTGTGGAACAAAACATTTCTGCTTCAATTACTTTGATCTTTTGTTATGTGTCTGCTCCTACTAGTGGACCATTAAAATTGTTCTGATGGAAAAAGTAGAAATGGAGTCATTAATAACAGAATAATGAATTGTTTGGGTTGTTTTAGACAAAATAACATCTTTAGGACCATAACAGCAGTCAAACAACATCTCGCTAGAGAAGAAAATGGTATGGCATGGTAAGAGAGAACATATGAGAACAGAGGTAGGAAACCCGTGGCTCCAAGGCCAAATTCATTCCTCCTGATGTCTCTGCTGAACTATGAAGGCTTCTCCAGATGGCCAGATTCACTTTCCCCATAATATCATTCTGTGGATTCCCATATTTTTGTACTGGGTATTTTCGTCCATTCTAAAATGTTGAAATGCCTTTCCTAAACCTTAGTTACTGGAAAGAAGACCTTTATGTTCATGTAAGTGGGTATGTGGTTAAAAAGAGCCTGCATCTTTGTACTAAAGCTAAGTATAGGTGTAGATATACAAGCCCTGGTAGTGAAGTGGTTAAATGCTGGTACGGCCACCACAATGTTGTAAGTTCGATCCTAGAGGAGGGCTCCAAGGTCCACTCAGTCTTCCATCCTTTCAGAGATCAGTAAAATGAGTACCCAGGTTGTTGGAGGCAACTGGCTTACACAATGTAGACTGCTTAGGGAGTGCTAGTTCACTGATAAGTGGTATAGAAATGTACTTGCTATTGCTGTACCCTGGTGACTAAACAGAGAGAGAGAGAGAGAAATCTAAAAGGAAAACTTGGATGTTTGATGACTGGCATCTAAATTTGAAAAAAATAATAATATGGTGATGATCTTTTTTCTTTAGGCAGGTTGGCCTTATTTACACAAGATATTGTTTCGAAGAGCAATTCTATATGTGTGTGCTAAGGCTCACTGCATGAAAAGGACCTTATTCTCAAATAAACTATACATAGACTTACAAATTCAGGTTAAAAATACTTGTAAAACATTAGTATTTTTAGACTGGATAAAGACAATACTTTTTTTAAACGTAGTTGAGAAACATGGGTTCATCCTGCCTGTATATCTGTACTGTGGAATGCAGGAATTTGTTGTCTGCCAGCCACAGGTAGCTGGAGCCCACTAAAGTTTGAGGTGACAGAGGGGACCCGTTGGTGGGGCCAGAATTGGTATGGAGTTTTTTTGAAAAGATTTTTGCAGTTAGTCCATTCCTGTTCTTTCTAGTGCATGCACCATTCTCTCACATCAATACACCACTTTCTTTTTCCTTCATGTTGTGGTTGGACCTGATGGTCCACAGGGCTCCTTCCAACTCTATGATTTTGTGCATGTGTGCATGCACATGCACACATATGCATGCATGCACAGACACACAGTACTTTGCAGGGGACTCCAATGTGGAAAGGATTAAACATTATTTTTATATGCACAGCATTGTCTTTCCCGCTTCTACCATTTATACTCACTCGCTGACCTAACTCCCACAAGTACATCATTCACACCTGTTCTCTCTTACACAAAACAGTGCTTTGCAGATTCCCCTCAGCTTATCCAAGCACATCATTCTCTCACTCCTTCTCTCTGTCTCCCCACTACGAAATAAATCATCCCCTCACATACATAAAATTCTTTCTCATCTACCATTCACACTCCACAAATCATTCTTACACTCCATATTCCCTCTCATGTACACACAGACACTGCACAACAGACTGAGGGTAATCTTCATCCCCAACATGCTTCATTGAGGATAAAGACTTGAACTGTGGAATGGTCCAATTCATAATTCCCCTTGTAGTGCACTGGGCTGAGAACTTTTAAGTTCCCACCTCAGAACACCACAATGAGGATAAAAAGCAAAACCAGATGCACTTCATCTTCTTATCTATAGAGAGGTTCTGGTATCTCCAGTGCTGAGCTAGGCAGCAGCTCTCGTTTCTCTGTTCAGTGACTAGCAGTAACTGGGGTTTTTGTTGTTGTTGTTCTTTGCTGGAGACCATGGCAAGCTAGATGATGTGGAGATTTTCTGTCTTGCATCTTCAGTACATCCAGGGAGGAGGGAACTTATCTGTGTATAGATGCTGCTGTTGCCACCACACTACTCACCTATTAGCTCCAGTCTGATGAGACAAGGGCCTGTTACAGACTGCCAAAATAAAGCTGCTTCGGGTCTCTTTAGAGGTATGCTGTTTAAATGATGCATGCATCCTAAGAATCTGGAAGCTGCACCAAAGCTGCACTCCAGTGCTTAGGAATGGAGTGTGGCTTTGGCGCGACCTCCGGACTCTTAGGACCCATGCATCATTTAAATAGCATACTTCCAAAGAGACCCGAAGCAGCTTTATTTTGGCAGTCTGTAACAGGTCAAGAACAGCTTAAGGTTTCTTATCCAAAAGAGGACCTTTCTTCTCATCTCATAATTCAACAACAGCTCATGATCCTACAATGGACCTCACTCCAACATTTTAGGGCCAAGTTACCTCACCCCAATCATAGACGCACCCACCTGCCTGCCATTATTGTTATGTTTGTTCCATGTTCTTTGGTATAGAACTTTGTCAAACATTTTTTGAAAGACCAAAGTAAACCTAGTTCATCACCCATGATTACTGTGTCAAATAACTTTATCTCTTGTCACCTTTATTTGCCTGAGTTCCTCTCCTGTAGGTAAGATAAAACACCTGACATGGAAAATACAAAGTCTCAATGTTCACCTTTCAAAGGGAATTAAACAAATGAGTCTCCAGCTGGTAGGCTGCACAGACTAAATTATTTCAATTTTAATATGACAATGCACCAGGATCAATTAATTCTTGAACAGACCTAGCGGTTCCTGATAAGACTGCTGTGTGAATATTTGTGAAGATATTCAGAAAAACAAGCTAAGACAACAGTGGCATATAACAGGTTTGCAATTTAAACCCAGGACCTCTCTGCTTCAAACAAATTTCAGTCACTTCCTGTTCTTGGATAATATGGTAGCCAAAGCCAAAAGAACACCACTCTCCTCAGCCTTTAATAGTTGTATACATTTTATGTGAAAGCTCCTCTTCTGAACAAATATTAAGTGCAGGAGTCCTATAATTGTTTGCATCTGTCCACCTTATTAAATAATATGGACACCAAAATAAAGAAAACATGAAGTAGAATACTGGCATGTTTATTTGCTTTATTGTCCTAAAACATTTAATAATGATCAAGGAAGGCATCTAATTATGTTTCCTACGTAGTTTAAAAGAAAAACTGGGAGGTGATGCCCTAAACCAAGAAGCAAATGGAAAAACACAGAGTTTAGGGGGAAATGAAGCTAAAAAAACTATTAAAAAACTGCTTATTAACTTTCAGAGTGTGGCTTATAGGCCAGAATAAGCCTCACAGCTGGTTTTAGTTCTGGTTTAGTTTTTAACATATTGTTCCAATAAAATTATAGTTTTTTTAGCTTCATTTTCCCCTAAACTCTGTGTTTTTCCATTTGCTCCTATGTAGTTTAGCCTGATAGAGCCCCAGCTCACAATTATGTCAAAGCTAAGGACATAAATTGTATTCCTATTTTAACTAGAGAGATATGGACATTTCTTAGTTTCCGTCTTGAAAACATGTGAGACTTAAACGTTCATAACTCTGCATGTTCATGCCCTGATTTTCCACTTGGGATAGTCAGGTAAAAGAAAAGAGAGCAGAGTTCCTAAGCCTTTAATGGAGCCCTGGTGGCGCAGTGGTTAAATGCCTGTACTGCAGCCATTTACTTGAAACCAGAAGGTTGCGAGTTCAAGACCAGCAAAAGGGCCCAAGCTCGACTCAGGCTTGCATCCTTCCAAGGTCGCTAAAATGAGTACCCAGACTGTTGGGGGCAAATTGGCTTACTTGCTGTTCACCGCTATGATCTTTGGAATAGCGGTAGATAAATAAAACATATTATTATTATTATTATTATTATTATTATTATTATTATTAAAGAATTGTATAAGAACTATTTGTGTGATACAGTTGTGAAAAGGTACATTTATTGAAATTCCCTGATCTATATAACTACAACAGGTGCAGCAGCCCTCCTCTTTTCCATTCAGCCACATTATAAAACCATTTAGTAGATTGGATAATTGCAGTGTGCTATATGTGCTCTTTGGAGTGGTTTAGAAGCTGCAGTTTGGGCAAAATGCAGCTGCTTAGGATGCTTAATGGAACATCATACTGTGTACACCTTACATAATGCTGAAAGAAGTGCACCAGCAGAGTATTGGTCAGAACTTGGGAAGCTGACATGAGTCAACAGTGTGATGTGGCATCTTTAAAAAATGTGATTCTAGGCAGCATCAATATATAATATCTAGATTGAGGGGGAAGTAATAGTACCACTGTTCTGCTTTGGTCAGACCTCACTGCTAGAATACTGTGTCCAATTCTGGGTAGCACAATTCAAGAGGATGTGGACAAAATGGAACTTGTCCTGAGGAGGGTGACTAAAATGGTAAAGCATTTGGATACCATGACCTATGAGGAGGGCTTAGGGAGCTGGGTATATTTAGCCTGAAGAAGAGAAGATTAAGAGGCAATATGAGAGCCTTGTTTAAATATTTGAAGATATTCCATCTTGAGGATGGAACAAGCTTGTTTTCTGCTGCTCCAGAGACTAGGACCTGGAGATATGGATTCTCTGAAAGCGGATTCCACCTAAATATTGGGAAGAACTTCCTAACTTTAAGAGCTGTTTGAGAGTGGCATATGTGACTTGGAATGTAGTGGAGTATATTTCTCTGGAGCTTTTTAAACAGAGGCTGGATGGCCATCTGTCAGGAGTGTTTTGTGTATTTCTGCATGGCATGGGGTTGGACTGGATGGCTCTTGTGGTCTCTTCCAGTTCTAGGATTCTGAAACAGACTGGCATAATACACTGGCTTGAGGGTGGTGTGGGGGCATGGCATTTAGATTACACATACTCAGACACTGCCCCCAAGCTGGTGTCATGCTACCTGCCTGACCAGACGGCAGGCAGCATTGTGGCACTCCGGCGGTGCAGAGTTTATATGCTGCATGCCATAGGAGCACCGAAAAGCCACCATTGCGTCAAGAAAGCCACCCTTTTTCCGATGCAAAAAGAAGCAGCATTTTCCTGCTTCTTTTTGCATCAGAAAAAAAGACAGTTCAGGGCCATGGCATTTGGTTGCCGCAGCCCCAATCTGGTGCTCAAAGGGACAGCAACAAGCCGTCCCTATATGGCCATCTTTTTCAGCCCTAAGTTACTTATAAAAAATAAATAAATAGTTCTGTAGTTACCAGGTCTTTAAAAATTACTAGTACAGTTATGATTTAAAATAGCTAATGTATATACTCATGTATAAGTCTAGAAATTTAGGTAAAAAAATTGACCCAAAAAACCTGAGTCGACTTATCCACCGGTCAATGCAACTACTGTATCTTAACACTTATTTAAAAGATGGACTATCCTCTGGTGAAAAGCAAGAGTATAATCTATCCTGGAAGCACCAATCCCCTCTACTCTCATCCATCCAGCCTTAAGAGTGAGCACAAAGAGTTATGTCTGCTGGGATTTTGTAAGTTCTTTGACATGTTTTGCTTCATCTTTTAGATCCTTTGCTATATGCCCCTAAGTTTCACCCTTGACTTATCCATGAGTCATATCAAAATCCATAATTTTGGTCCCAAAACACTTTAGCACTTTGATTATAATTTCTGATTAATAATAAAGAAATCTTAATAGAAAAGGGTGAAAATCAATTTCTGAAATGTTGCATGAGTCTAGATGTGATGCATGATCATAGAATCATAGAATTGGAAGAGACCGCATGGGCCATCCAGTCCAACCCCCTGCCATGCAGTAAATCCAAATCAAAGCATCCCCGACAGATGGCCATCTAGCCTCTGCTTAAAGACCTCCAAGGAAGGAGACTCCACTACACTTTGAGGGAGTGTGTTCCACTGTCGAACAGCCCTTACTGTCAGGAAGTTCCTCCTAATATTGAGGTGGAATCTCTTTTCCTGGAGCTTGCATCCATTGCTCCGGGTCCTGTTCTCTGGAGCAGCAGAAAACAAGCTTGGTCCCTCCTCAATATGACATCCTTTCAAATATTTAAACAGGGCTATCATATCAGTGAATGGGAAAGGACACAAGGGAGTGGGGAAAGAGTGAAACTCAGGATAGTTCAAGAAAGAATTTGGATAGAATCCTGGGAATATGCAGGATAAATGAAAACATTGAAAACAAGAAGAAGGAAATAAGAAGAAAGAAATCTTGTAACAAACTTGCTTACAGCAGCGAGATTAATTATAGCAAGAAGTTGGAAAACGAAAATAAATGTGGAACTGGAGGATTGGTATAAAGAAGTTTGACAAATAGTGATTAATGATAAATTAACATGTAATTTAAAAGTGAAAAAAGGATTATGGAAAAGTAATGATTTTGATGAAATATGGGGGGGGGGGGATATTGAAAAAGTATTAAGAAAAGAAGATGAAAAATTACCTTCATGAGATGAATTAAAATTTTGGTTGGAATATATGGATGGGAATGGCTCCGGGGAAGGGGTGCACTGAGGTGATATTTAGTATAAAATAAGTAAAGTGTAAAGGCATATATTTGTATGAAGAGTGTGTTATAATTTGTATTGTAAAATTTAAAAATACTAATTAAAAAAAAAAGAAAACAAGAAGAAGCAGAAACTCTCAATACTCCAGGAACATTTTCCCTTCTGTGAAAGAATATACACATATACATACATGAGAGAGAGAGAAAGAGAGAGATGTGGGAAATGAAATGTCTGGAGTTATAAGTACCTGTTTGAATTTTATTTTATCCTTCTGGGATCCAGTTTCAGCTTGAATACAGTGTTGTTCTGCTTTTTTATTCGTGTATGTAAGGCACTGTACATATATTATGTGTGTGAGAGAGAGGGGAGAGGGAGAGAAGGAGAGGGAGAAGGAGGGATACTTGTGAAAATGTGATTCTTTATGCATGGTAAATAAATAATGGAAGGTAAGTTTCCTTAACCTAAATTAGAAATCTATTATTTTCTCTATGTTCCATTTATCTGATCTTCATATCTGAAGACAGACTAACACTTTTTGTGGTAGGTTCCATCAATATAAACACCTGTGTGTTGTTTGTAATTTCATTTTAGGGGGAGCAGGAGAGGGTTGTAACCTAGTGGTGCTAATTTTCCTAATTGTAGCCAAGAATTCTTTCATAAAGAACATTTATGATGATTATTTCCAATAACTAAATAAAACAGTTGTATTCTGCCATTCAGTTTTTTGCATTAACTGCAGTTTTATGAATGGAGTTTTTCCCCAAAAAATATATATATGCAGATTTGGTGCCCCCTGCTGTCCTTTTTAACCATCCAAGTGTTGATTGAAGTGAAAAGAACATTAAGGATTTGAAGATAGAGTTCAGACTCCAAATATGAGTTGGAAATCTTTACAAAAATATAAGAATACATTCTCACCAAGAAAATCACACTTATTGCTTTGTTTTCTCACCACCGTTCAGCTGAAAATTGTCACAAAAAAGATGAACCATCTAGTTTTAATTAGAGATGGTTCCAAACAAAGGCATCTGGTGCTACCAATTGGAAGGTATTATATGTAACTATTTTTATTTTTCCTCATTAATGAAAGTTTTCTGCCACAAAAAGACAGGGGCTGAAACTTTGACCTATAATTCCCAGACTCCCCCAGCCAGACAACTGCAGGGGGAAACTGTTTCCTTTCTTGCATACGCTGAACATGATCCAGACCTGGCCATACACCAAGAAAGCCCACTAAAATCACTGGCACTTAAATCTATAGAACTAACTTAAATCCCACATTGTTTTCAGCCGAATTATAAAATGTGGAGGGAAGTCTCCAAAGACAACTGTAAGTCCAGAAAGTCCTTCTCTATATGATTGGAAACCTGAGTCCTCTGCACATACATATAAGTTTATCACAAGGGAGAAATCCCAGACAAAAACGAGATCTAAAAGCTGGAAAAAACCTGCAAAAGGGGGTTGATTTTCATACACGTTGTTGTTCAGGTGGTTTTAACCTGAATGGAAAGAAGACAAAAGCCACTCCTTTTTACTTTTGGGGTTTTCCGAAAGTAAAAAGAAGTGGCTTTTTGTCTACTTTCCGTCTACTTTCCATTTGGATTAACACCACTTTAACAATGACGTCATGTGAAAATAAACCCACTTTTGCAGGTTTTTTCCAATTTAAACCCCCATTTCTGCACAGGATTTCCCTCATGTGATAAACTCCATAGAGTTGTCATATTCCACTTCCTCAAATCAGGCCATCAAATATGCATATTATGTAAATCATTCTATATTATATTCATTTGCATTCTAGTTATGTAAATTAAACACATTAATTGCTTCATTTTATTTCTTCCACAAAGTTTTAACCTTCATTCCATTTTGTGCAGTTACGCCCGATACAGACTGGTGCTATGTGCAGGCCTGGGGCCCATTTTAGGACTCAGAAGAGTGGAGTGTCCACACGCTCCCGAACTCTATCGTGCACCGTGGGCACCATTTTGGAAAGCCGCTATTCACAAACAGTGTGCAACGATGATGTGCCTCATGCGCTGCATCCAAACAGTGCGGTGCACGAGGGACGTCACTGTGCCACTGCAGGGCGCTAATGGCACCTCAGCAATGGCTGAGAAAAAAGCCGCATTTCATGGCTCCTTTTCCCGGGCACATCATTGCCATGATGCGCAGTCACCGTGGCAATGATCCGTGGGAGAAAGGGACGGCATCTCACTCCCCTTCTCTTACTCTCTCTCTTATTTCATTTCACACCCTGGGTGCATCCTTCCCTTGCCTCTTGCGCACCTCTGTTTTCACTGCTCGCTCTCATGTGCTTCCTACTCCCATTGCCTCAACTCATGACCTTACAGTGCTTTCCTTCCTTGCTTTCTAGACTCCTTCTCCCTTTGATCCTACTTTCTCCCTTACCTCACATTCTTGAAATGCAGCCTTCTTTCACTTCTTGCACTCCATCACTGTTCACTCCCCTTCCCTCTTATTCCCTCCTCTGTGTCACCTTCCACCCTCTCACTGAAGCCCTCCCTTCACTTCTTGCATTCCATCACTCACATTGTTCATTCTCCTTCCCTCTTATTCTGTGTCTCACCTTGCATCCTCTCAGTGAAGCCCTCCTTCATTTCTTACATTCCATCACTCACCATGTTCACTCCCCTTCCCTCTTATTCCTTTCTTTGTCTCACCTTGCACCCTTTCAGTGAAACCCTCCCTCACCTCTTGCACTCCATCACTCACTTCCCTGCTACTGCCCCTAGCTTCTCCTCACACCCTCTTAATGCATCCCTCCATTGCTTCTTGCATTCCACTACTTGCACAGCTTACTCTTGTTTGCCGCCTATCCCCTTCCTTGCCTCACCTTGTACTTTCTGTGTGCCCTTCCACCACCCACACTGCACATTCTCCCTTCTTCTCTGTGTGAAAGGTAGGGGGAAATTTGCTTCTTGCAGAAAAATCTAATAAATGAGTGCCCCCATGTATTTGCCTCATATTTTGGTTCCAACAATGGCAAGAAGAGACATATTCTTTTTGATGAAAACTGGCAGTCTGACCTGGATGATAGTCCCAATGGGCATCAAATGCCATGCCTAAAAGCAGGGTAACATCTGTCCAAACTGAGGGTATGGCAACCTTATATCAACAGCTACAAATAGTGGGTCCTCAGTATTTGCGGACTTGCCATCCATAGATTTGAGCATCCATGGACAGCAAGCCCACCCTGTCCCCAATGGCGGTGCGTGCACATGGCCACACTACCATTAGGGACAACCCATGTTGTTCCCAATGGTGGCATGCACTTGAAGCCACACAGCCATTAGGGACACCCCTACTTGCAGCACATACATGTAGCCACACCTAAAGTCCTGTTGTCCATAGTGCTGGCATGACCACATGCATGCACTACCATTGGGGACAATGCAGGCTTGAGTATCCAGAAATGTTGGTAAGGAAATGTATGTGAAAGGGGGGCAGGCAGAATGGATCCCCTGTGGATACCAAAGTCCCACTGTATATGCACATTTTTACACACACAATAATGAACATATATATAGGAAGTGGTAGAAACCAACATGTTGTCATTGATAGATCACTCTTTACCTCTCAGGCAAATCTCCCCTTTAAAAGGCTTTGGTTAAAAACCTGTGGCCCTAAAGATTTCAGTTTCTTCCATCTCTAGCAACTGGAGATGATGGATAGAGCTCATGAGTGTCAGTTCAACAACATCTGGAGAAACACAAGTTCCCCAATCCTTGACTAGGATGAAGGGCTGAAAAGAGCTTGTACAGTGTGTTGTGCTCCTCTTATATATGTAGTACTGTACACAATAACATCATCTTGCCTTACATTTTGTGTCAAATACAAGAGATGGTACCTTCAGGGACTTATTTAGTGTAGGTGATAACGTGAACAGTATTTCTAAAGGAATGCACAGAGAATTCAATTACTACAATTATTACTGTATGCCACAGTCCCCTAATATGATGCTTACTACAACAATACTGTCATATTAGAAAAGGCTCAGAAACACCTAAGGCCTTCTTAGGCATTACACTGTATTGTAGGCAAGCTCCAAATAAAACAGTTTCCAGTTTACATTTTGTGGACAAAAGCATGTTGTATACCTAACTACAACTCCACAACAGAAAGGGGAGGAAGCAGATTTAGATACATCTGAAACAATAAGGAGGAGTACTGTCTGGGTTTGCACACTTAGCAGTTATTTTGGCTGACCTCCCTCTCATCATATCAACCCCTACAGACAATCCAGCTCCTGAATTTCTCAAAATAGACCATACCTGCTGGTGGAATTCAAGCTGGAATTTTGTATTTCCCTTTCTTACCTATTATTCCCTTCATCCATTCCAACTGTCTGCATTTACTTGAAGTAGCTCCCTTTTTAGATTGAAACCAACAAATGCTTAAAATGCTAACACCAAAGAAACACAAGACGGTCTCAAAAAGAGGACTGTTCCTAACAAAGTAGGGGATTTATCTGGTTATTTATAAATGGTTGTCATGATAATGGTTTCTCTTGTTATGGGGCTGTTAGACTTCACACAGTTTTGTTTTCAAAGAGGCACGAGTTTTGTTCAAGAGGTACCTACATGGTTTTCCCCGTGTTTGTTAGGCATGATGTTTAGAATGTGCCTCCACACCACTGCTTGTTTTCCTAAATTCATTCTGCCTGGGTCATGGGATGTAAATAAATAAATTAATTAACAAGCCAGCTGGGCTTGATGTTGTTTACTTGTTTTCTAAGAGATGCTGTTTCCCAGGAAGCAAGAATTTAGGTCCATAACACCTTGGTTTAGGCTATGGAATTCCATTTGGAAATGAAATGGGAGGTGTATGGGAGATGAAAGACATGTGAGGGTTGTTTTTTTTTTTTTTTTGGTAGAGGTTATTATGTATTTGCCATATTTATTTAAAATATTTGTAAACTCCATAGAACCCAAGAGGGAAGTACAGAGAGAATGACAATATTTGCTTTGTTTTATTTTGCCCCAGTTTACTTGAGTATTATGTCACTTTCTGCTACACTTCCTGCAGCACACAATTAACAACATAAATTAAACTTTTGTTTTGTACAAAAACATCTTGTCAATTAATACATTGCTCATACAGTCTTATAATGCATAGTATATGATTAATTTAAATAGCACATTCAGTTCTGGAAATACATTGGATAACTATATTCATTATAAGGCCACTAGGTGTCATAATTTCTAACTATTCATTCTACCTTATTAAGACCATAAATAGCTGTATCCAGGGGTTGGAATGTTAGCATTAAACATTGTTCTTAAATGCTGATATATAGATAATAGAAATTAGACCATTAGCTGGATGTTGCTAATATTAGACTGGGTAGAATTTAGTTGTGTGTTATAATGAAATAATTAATTGGTAATGTTTTTTTTAAAGACGATGGGATTTACAGAGAATGGAGGATTTATAGTTTTTGTGGGTTTTTCGGGCTATGTGGCTATTTTCAAGAAGAGTTTATTCCTGACATTTCGACAGCATCTGTGGCTGGCATTTTCAGAGAAGATGCCAGCTACAGATGCTGGTGAAACATCAGGAATAAACTCTTCTCGAACATGGCCACATAGCCCAAAAAACCCACAAAACAATATGGATGCTGACCATGAAAGTGTTTGACTTCACAATGGAGGATTTGGTTGTCATCATTGTTCCCTGGTGGCACATTTTATTTTTAGTGCTTTCAAAAATTCACATTTTGTTGTTCCTAAATTCTCTTCCTCACCATATGCTTGGATTACAAATTCCAAAATCTGAGTGATATCTAAGGGTTGTGGGAGTGGGTTGGGTAACATAGTCCCAAGCAAGAGCTCTAACAACCTGTTTATTTAAGTTAAGCTGCGATCTGCATCTCTTCCCTTTCTTTCCCCCAACATATATTTTATGCACCCATCTTTCAGTACTGTGGATTGTTTGAAACAAAAAAGACTATTCACCAGTGATGTGTTTCATTGCAGTTAGTGGACACTCATCCATTGAAATGTTGAAGTGTGGTAAGAAATGTGTAGAAAGGACCATAGTAGAATCAAGGCTTCAGAATTCTTAGTGAGAAAAATTCTGAGTGTCTTGGGGATCTATATGTAGAGTTATCCCTCTATCCTACCTTTGCTACCCAATGTGAGGACCTTTCCTGTCATGTCACTATGATTGCAAATGTGGTAACCTTCTAAATGTCCTTGTAGTTCCTCTGCAAGACTTTTTTGTTTAATCCCACCACTTGACACCAGTACCGTTAAATAACTACTGCCACCACAGACACTGTGTGTACGAAGCTGAGCATTCCAATAATTCTTATGTAGCATTGAGAGAGATACAAGTCTCTCTCTCTGGCTTTTCTTTGCGAACGAAGATTCAGGAAGGACTCATCCCACGCTTTCTACAAGTGCGTTGATGACTAAAAAGGCTAATCTGAGATAAACAAGTCCGGTTGCAGAAAGCACAGCAGAAACTCTCCTTGGGTGATGTTTCCGGGTTGTGGTTCTTTCTGCGTTGTCGTTTCTCTTTGAGACTCATTTGGCGTGAGTTTTCAAAATAGGCTGCAATATTGTGGATAGTGCGTCTCCATGCCTCTCAATGTGAGGCTAGGGCGGACCATTGTTGGTGATCGATTTGGCCAAGCCTGAGATGTTGTTTCAGGGAGTCCTTGTATCTCTTCTTTGGAGCGCCCCTCTTACGCTGACCCATGGAGAGTTCACCGTAGAATACTATTTTGGGAGGCGATGATCCTTCATCCTAGAAACATGTCCAGCCCAACGCAGCTGCATCCTCAATAGCATGGCCTCACTGCTAGTGACCCCTGCTTGCTCAAGGACAGCAACATTTGTCACATAGTTGGTCCAGTGTATATTTAGAATTGTGCGTAAACAGCACTGATGAAAGCGTTCGAGGAGTCATAGATGTTGGCGATAGGTGACCCATGTTTCAGACCCATAAAGGAGAATAGACAGTACAATGGCTCTATACACATTGATTTTTGTGCTTCGCCTCAAGTGTTTGTTACTCCAAACTCTTTTGTAAAGCCTTCCGAATGCGCTATATGACTTTGCCAATCTGTGATCGATCTCTTTATCAATCTTGGCATCTGAGGAGATAATGCTTCCCAGGTAGGTGAACTGCTGGACAGACTTAAGCACAGGTGTGCCTAGTGATGTGGGGATGGTAGTGTTCTTCCTGAGGTGCAGGCTGGTAGAGAACTTCTGTTTTCTTCAGACTGACTTCCAGCCCAAAGAGCTCTGCAGCTGTTGCAAAACAAGATGTTAGGCGCTGCAGAGCTGCTTCCATATGGGCAACAAGGGCAGCATCGTCAGCAAAAAGCAGCTCACTGACTAGATAGTTTAGAGTCTTAGTGTGGGCCCTCAGGCGGCTTAAGTTAAACAGGCTACCATCAGTACAGTAGCGTATATAAATGCCGTCTTCTTCTTTGAGATCTGCCGTAGCCCTTTGGAGCATCATGCTGAAGAAGTTTGTAAAAAAGTTGGAGCAAGAACACAACCTTATTTCACACCATTAGTTATTAGAAAGGGCTCCGAGAGAGCGTCGCCATATCTGACTTGACCTTGCTGGCCTTCATGTAGCAGGATAATCATTTTGAGGAATTTGGGGGGGGGCATCCTAGTCGTTCCAGGATCTGCCACAGACCTTTTCTACTCACAGTGTCGAAGGCTTTGGTGAGGTCACCAAATGTTACATAAAGTCCTTTGTTCTGCTCTCTACATTTCTCTTGCAGTTGTGTAAGGGCAAATGCCATATCTGTAGTGCTCCTATTAGCTCTAAAGCCACATTGGCTTTCAGGAAGAAGTTCTCCTGCAATAGCAGGAACTAATCTGTTCAGGAGTATCCTTGCAAGGATTTTCCAGCAATGGAGAGCAGTGTTATACCTTGATAGTTGGAGCAATCAGATTTTGCTCCTTTTTTCTTATACAGGGTGATGATGACTGCATCTCGGAGATCTGATGGCAGTTCACCTTTTTCCCAGCAACTCACAAGGAGCTCGTGGAATTTAGCATGACCTCCACGTTTCCAAGCTTCAGGTGGAATTCCATCAATCCCGGCTGCCTTACCTTTTTTCATCTGCTGTATGGCCTTAAGGGTTTCTTCCAAAGTGGGAGCTATGTCCAATTCATTTTTAATTAGTTGTTGTGTCATAGACGCCTCCTTGTCGTGAGGGAGAGGCTTGCGTACCCTAATGAAATTGTGAGCTATGCTGGAGGTGGTGTAATAGCCACTGGCAGGGCCTCCCATGCCAGACAGGTCACAACCTAAGGGTCTGACCAAAAGTGCCAAAGGGCAGGATGGGCTCTCTAGCCTTATGGCAATCATCTTAGGAGAAGGAAAACTCTAATCCCAAACCCGGGCAGATGGTGCTCGTCTAACTTCATAAGGTCAACCATCTAAGAAAAGGAAACTCTAATCAAACCTATGACCTGAGGACCTTGCTGCCACCGTCCAAACTTGCTAGGCCACAGCAGATGAACCTTTGGTTTAAAGGGTGAGGCCAGTTCTGTGCACACTGCACTCCACCAGAAAAATCCACTGCACAGGCTCGAAGGAGACACAAGTATATACTACAAAAATAATATATACAATTATTTTCATAATTTCAATATAAAGTTCAAGATTACTTATTTAACACATATAAATCGTGACTGACCTAAATTAATTCTAATTCAGCTCCTCTCTCTTTCATGTATCTAACTAACAAACTCCTGACTTGACTCTAACTAATCTTAACACTCACTACATCTCTAAATCATATTCTGAACAGACTTGTATTTCTCACTCTCTGACTCTGCCTTACACACCAGCCTTTTTAAAATCCCATCAAACTTTCTGCCAATCACCAGTCACTCCAGACAGTCTAGTTATCCCAGCAGATATTCACCTTATAACACATACTTACATCCATAGCCATGAGTTACTTAGTTCTTTTAAAAATACATCATTTTTAACCAAAGTCCATAACATCACAGTGCAAACTTTTTTTTTTTTTTTGCATTATTGAATAATGGCTTCCTCTATCTTCTGACTCACTTAAAATCAAGAACCATAATCTGCAAAATCAATGCTAGAGGATATTTTATGTGCAAGAGCCAGGAATCCAAAATTCAATTCCTACGATCCCCAGCTTCTAACATCCCCAGTACTTTTCCAGTCCTTCTCCTCCTGCTGCAACACAACATACAAACAGCTGAAACCTTTAATTGATTGTATCACAGGAATATTTAGTGCTGTTCACCAACAAATTTACTTGTAAAGCCTTGTTGAGGAAGAGGAAACATATTTTCTAAGCTCTGATAGTAGGTGCTGTTAATCAACAAATCAAATCTATAATCCTTGTTAGGGGAGAAAGATCAACTAGATAATTTTAATTCATTATTTCCAAGCTTTGGCTTGATGAGAAATGCTTTTACCTTTTCTTTGAGTACCAGTTATGTGTATTTTGTGAATGACTGCTATGTAATTTACTGTGTGCCAGAGACTGACATTTTGATCTAGTGAAAATGTCTATCTGAAAGAAAGAGGGATTTTAAAGAAGCAGTTTGCTTTTATCCATTAAAAGGACTCTCAAAGCGGTTTACAATACAGTAATATAATAAGGAGAGAAACAGTCTCTGCCCTCTGGCTTAAAATCTAACACACATATCACAAAAGGGAAAAGGGTGTTGGGGAGAAGCTGGTATCAGTTCTTATAGCATTCTTTTACCAACCAGCTGGGAATGAAACTCATCAGGAAGTGGAGAGGCTGGACTCTTAGCACAGCAAGATGGAGTAGCCTTGCTTCCATTCTTTCTCTCTACTCTGTGCAGCCTAATGCAAAGGCTATTGTTTAGTGACAAACGAGTGAAAACAGCAAAGCCAATGGACTGACCCAGCTTCCCATACATTTGGATTTTTTTTAAAAAATGGATGTACTATATATTGTTCAAGAAATAATAGATTTTAATTCAAACAAAACCCAAACCTAAGCATTTAGGGTCTCCTTCCCTGGGATTTGTCTTCGTCCATTCAAAAAACCGGTGAGATTGACTGAGGGGTTATTCAGACAGTGAAAATAATCTGGGATGAACCCAGGTTGAATCTTTGTTGTTCACATGCGTTCCAAATGCACCTGATTCAGTTTGCTGGGGAGGGGTGCTAAAACCCCCACTTAACCCAGGATAATCGTTAACAGGGTTTGTTCCTGAGTTTTTTTGAAAGATTTGCATCGTTGGCAGTGTGAACAACAATGTGAACAGACCTAGGGCTGAACCCTGCAGAGCATGTCTGAACAACAGAACACAGAGAGATGCAAAGAGATGCAGTTCCGATGAAAAAAACAGTGTGAATAACAAACCCGGAATGCTTAAGTTGGCTTGTTCGAATCATTGCGCTGAAAAGAATCCCAAAGTCTAAATTACCCCTGAGTATAAGAAAAAAATAAATGCTAAATTCTGAATACTCATAATGAGTATTTTAGAACGCTACAGGAATTATTATTATTATTATTATTTTCTTATATCCCACCTTTCTCCCAATATAGGGACTCAAGGCAGCAAACAAGTATCGAACAATACAATGTAAAAACAGTACAAGAATATTAAAATATATAAATATAAAATTTAAAACAATTTAACAATTTTAAGAGTTAAATCAGTTATAAGTTAAAATATAACATGTTAAAATGTAAACCGTTAAACTTTATATAGCACAACATTAAAAACCCAGTCCATATCAGCTTAAAAGGCCTGACTACACAAAAACATCTTTACCTGATGTCGGAAAGACAGCAGGGATGAAGGTATCCTGGCCTCTCTAGGGAGGGAGTTCCAAAGCTTGGGAGCAGCCACTGAGAAGGCCCTCTCTCTTGTTCCCAGCAAATGTGGCTGAGAAGGTGGTGGGACAGAGAGAAAGGCCTCTCTCAATGATCTTAATACTCTGGTGGGCTCATACAGGGATATACAGGAATACTGTATATGAGTAGCACTTCAGTGGTTTCACTTGTGAAAATGCCCTAAACTAGGAGCATAAATCATGAAGACCTCTAGATAATAGACTGCACACCCCAGCATCTCCAGCCAGCATAACCAATGGTGAAGAATGCTCCTGGGCTCATGCTTTCTACCCCTGTCCTAAGCAAATGATCCACATAGTAAGGATATATGTCCCGTGATTATTAAATACAGTACATACTGTTTGGGAGTGAGGATAATTTTAAAGTGGAAAAAGGGGATGGGTTTCCTTCTACTCTTCACAATATATTTACTGAAGGTTTAGTAAAATTTTAAAATTGACACAGCGGAAACATTGGGGGAATGCACCCATGTTTCTGAACAGAGCCTGGAGAGTTCAGCACACATGAGTTTCTTACTGATGCAAATGTTTCCAGAGTGTATTTATTTATATATTACACTTGTAAATTGGTTAAGATCTTCAAACAAACATAATACCGAGACCTGAAGTGTTTCTGTTAAATATGATTGCCTATGGAGAGAAATCAGAAAGAGGGAATACTATGATTTGTTATATGATTACAGTGACAAGATTATTATACACAATATACTGTATAGGAAACAAAAGAAAATTCCAAATTTTGAAGAGTGGGTAGAAAAACTAATCTTGCTGTGTCAGATAAAATTGACTCATTTGTTAAAAGAACTTGATTCAAGTGTGTATGAACTTGGCATAGTGATAAGACAGTGTAATTACTGGACTTTATGTTTAAATATGAATTCCTTTCTATACAATAGGGAAGTTTGTTAATAGAAGAGGAAGCTAGTTAGAGAGGAATAATTATATGCTAAAATTGTTGACTACAGTTCAGGAAAGTGCTAGAAGTCATATGGGCAAGATAGGGGAGGGGTAGTGGAGTGATGTTATGTTAGATATTCTTATTTGTTCATATTAGTTAATTTTTCTTTCTTTTTCTTTTTTTCTTTTTCTCCCCCCCCCCCCCCCTCCCCTCCTTTCTTTTTTTTTTTTTTTTTTTTTTTTTTTTTTTTTTTTTTTTTTCCCCCCCCCCCCCCCCCATTACAATTCATTGCATATCAGTATTTTCTATTATTCCCTTTTTGTATTACACCCCGCCTTTGCCATATGCAGGGGATCCATTCCGGACCCCCTCTCGGGTAAAGCAAAAAGCACGGACCTCAAGTCTCATTTGTGTGAATGGCATGCACTCTCATGTGCTGTGTGGCATGGGCGCATGTCCCATTCATTCTATGGGGGCTTGCCGTCTGCATGATCTTGAGTCTGTATATGGCACGGGTGACTTATCAATAAAAATAAAATAAAAATAAATTGGCTACCAACCAGAGTTCTCTGGGTAGTGTCCACTTTTTTTTTCTTCACCACCACCAAAAAACCCCTATTTATTTATTTATGCCATTTGTTTACTTTGACCCACCAAAGCCCCAAGGTCCTGTGTACTCATTACATAATGAATAAAAATGTTTAAATCTAAAACCCAATTAAAAACATTCCAAAAATAGTTCTGAAACCAGACAATTAAAAATAGTTTTTTTTAAAAAACCAACCAGAGCGAAACACCTGTAATATAAGAAACAAAGGCCAAGCATAAAGTCTTCAATGCCTGCAGAAAACTCACAAGGGATGGAGCCAGTGGGATCTCCTTCAGAAGGGAGTTCCACAATCAGGGTGTGCTGCTATAGATAAGAACAGGTTGCTTACCTATAACTGTGTTTTTTCAAGTGGTCATCTGTGCCTTCACACAAATGGGGCTTGTGTCTTTGCAGACTCCTATTTGAATGTTCTAGAATGGAAACTCCAACCCCTCCTGCCTACCATGCATCTCCAGTCCACCAAGCTACTGTCCCCTCAGTTTTAAAGTCAGCCATAAAATATAAAAAGGTAAAGCTATTCCCTATTGACAAGGTTGTCGTGTCAGACCATAAGGGCCAGCGCTCATCTCCGTTACTAAGCCGAAGAGCCAGCATTGTCAGAGACTACTCTGGTGGTCATGTGGCCATCATGACTGCACAGAACTCTGTTATCTTCCCAATGAAGTGGTCCCTAATTTATCTACTTGCATTTGCATTCTTTCGAACTGCTAGGCTGGCAGAAGCTGGGACTAGTGATGGGAGCTCACCCCATCATGTGACACCCAGGCCTTGAACTGCCAACCTGCCGATCTTGCAATCAACAGTGTCGGTGTCTTAGCCACTTGAGCCACTGCATCCCTATAAAATATACAGGGACCTAAAAGAGGGGAAGTAGGGCAGGTTGTGTGAGAGCACAAGTGGCCACTCAGAGAAGCACATTTACAGGTAAACAATCTGTTCTTTTTTGTGATCTATGTGCCTCACACAAATGGATGACTGTGAAGGTTACCCAAGGCTGCTGGTCAGGTCAGTGAAGAATAGCAGAAAGCACAGCACATCCAAACCAAGCATTTGTCCTGGCTCCATAGTCCAGTCTCTAGTGATTTTACACAGGTCAGGCAGAGGAACAGCATGAAGAATAGCCATGAAAGTGGAAACAGCTCTTATGGAGTGCACCCTCAGGTTGACCGGGATGGGTTATGTTTGTATAGGCAAGACATATAGTCTGTACAACCCATTTTGAGAATTCTTGTGAATTAATTTGTTGTCCTTTCCTAGGTCCACCATAACAGATGAGCAATCTGTTGGAATGACAAAATGCAGCAGTATGCTGAATGCAGTAGTGTCACTAAGGTTGGTGTCACTCCCTGATGGACCTGCTCTCATACCAGACCATACTGAATCCTTAGTAATTTTTTGTACTGTTACTCAAAAATTGTAAATCCCATTTATCATTGAATGTAATGGCAATAGTAGTGATAATTACCAATATTGACCACACACACACAATGTTCACAAGATGCTTTGATTATAAAAGCCAGCATCAAAACTGTGTGACTAATGAATATGCAAGTGCTGGACACAGCCTTTCTTGTACATGAACAAGCCTATTACGGGGCCTTGAAAAAATATTGTAAGTTCTAAGTAGTCAGTTTTAAATTCCTTCAACCAGTCAGAATGGACTCAGAAAGAAAAAAATAATAATTCCAGCCATATAAAATTTCTAGCCCAGACTATCATCAACCTGGAACTTTTCCAGTCCTGAGCAATAATGATTTATCTTACAAAACTGACATAAAGATAAATGAGATTTATTTTCAGTTAAGTATGTTATATAGTTGATTATTCATCTCTCTTACACACATAGACAGGTTTAAAAACAGAATCTTCCAAAGAAGGGTATAAGATAAACTCAATAAATAAATCCAGCTAAATGCACAGAATGGAAATCAAACACCATGCTGCTGGGCAGCAATATGACACAACCCGAACTTTATTAAGTTCATGGGAAACAGGAGTCAGAAAATGTAAGCAGACTATCAGAGTCACACAAAGGCCACACTAGAACAGAGATGGGAATTGTGCAGCTCTCCAGATGTTGTTAGGCAGCAGTTCCCACCATTCCTCACCACTAGCATTGCAGGCTGGGTCTACTGGATTTGCAGTCCAATGACTTCTGGAAGCCCACAATGTTAGACTTGGGATGCACAGCCTAGTGCTAGCCTTAGAATGCATGAAGTAGGTGGTTGGCTTTTACTTGGTGTTTTCTCTGAACCCCTCTCCCTCACTCTGCATGGATCTGAGGGGAAAGCCAGCTGTTCCTACCAAAGAAAGAGGTGGGCAGCTAGCTTTTTCCTCACATCTGTGCAGGTAGAAGGAAGGGGGCAGTGAGGAAAATCAGCAAGGAAAAGCTGGCGGCTGGGCTGCTGGCTGCTCCTTGCTGAGTTTCCTCCATGTCTCCCTTGGCAACCCCTCCCTCAACCCCATCTTTGGCTGCAACTGGCTCCCAAATCCCAGTGCCACCGCTTGCTTCTCTGTCACCATAGGCAGGAGCACTCCCCACTAGCCACAGCGGGCAAAGGGACCAACCAGTTGTCACACCCCTCTGAGGCACCACATAGTGCAGTCTGCACCCACTAGTGATAACCTTGGCTGAAAAGGCCAGTGTTCACCATACATCCAGACAGTGGAAAGATCTTCCTAAAGGCAATGATGGTTGTGAGTAGAATGTAGAGAGGACAGTGTTCTGACTTAGATGGAACTGAGAGACAACTTTGAGGAGAAAAGCAATATCTAGGCATAGGATTAGTTTGTGTCATTGAAAAATCAGAATCAGTGTCGAGGTAATAGCAGTGGGGATGGAAGAGGCCAGTGCCAAAGGAAAATCCTGGAAATAAAAGGCGGTGCTATAATTCCTTTTTATTCATGGGATAATTGCAGGATATTTGCAACACCGTGTGATAATCTTTGCTAAATCGTGCAATACTGACAAGAGCATCTCACAATGCTCCCATCTTTTTTCCCACTGTGATAAACTCCTTAGAAAAAAACTATCTGTAATGCATTATTCTCTTTGTCTCTCTTTATTCCCAGCTGTATTTTTAAAAATCTATTTTTAAAAGTGTAATTTTATAAATCTTAGTAAAATTAGTAACACTTATTCATTACACCTAACACATTGCGTTTAGTTTTAGTATTTTGTGTGTTTTTAATTAAAAGGTAACTGAAAAGTAATGTGTTAATAACATGACTGTTTTTAAAATGAGTAATGCTAATGATTTATTAATTTAGAAATTAAAAAACTGTTCAAAAATAAATGCAATCCTGTTGGGGTGTTGCATCTTATGTCTATGGGAATTAGAATTGCAAAGTTGTGCAATGTTCATATCCAACAGAGTGCTGTTGTTACATTATTACATAGCATAGCTGGCAAAGTGTGTGATAAACAATAGTGCCCAATGCACGGAACCCATGTACAACAGAATTGATGCTCATTATTCCTGATGTGCACCCCATCAGACCTGTGCATCATATTTTGCTAGCTCTGCTACACAGTAGTATAACAACAATCTTGGTGGTATCTCATCATTCATCCTCACAATTCAGTAACCAGATTTCTTAGTGCTTCTGCTATTTAGCTAGATATATGCAAAGTTACATTAGATTACATTAAAAGTCATATAAGATTCCGGTGCATATCTCCAAGATGTTTATACTGTGTGTGTCTGAGTGAGGGAAAGAGTGACTGAAATTAAATGCTAAAACAAAGTCCTGTTCCACAAAAACTATATTCATAGCAACAAACATTACAGGAACTATTGAGCTAAAATAGTAATACAGATATTCATATTCTTAAATGCTATTTTCATTTAAACTGGAAGCAGACTGTTTTATGTTTGCGTATGACCACACTGGACAAAACTTCTACCATCTTGAGCACAAAAATATGTCATGTATATTCCAAATAATAACACAACAAACAGGCAAGATTATGATGTGTGGGTGATTAAATTTAGTTAGAGGTTTGTGTCATGATTCTTACCATGGTGTCATCTGGTGACTCATGTTTAACTCCCCTGCATTTATAGATAGATAGATAGATAGATAGATAGATAGATAGATAGATAGATAGATAGAT
>NC_056522.1:43744700-43760662 GCF_019175285.1 Sceloporus undulatus | reverse complement strand
TTATTTTTGAATTACTTTTCTGCCCACCAGGGCCTCCAAAACAACATCCAATAAAATCACAATATTAAACTGAACAGAAACAAAACATTTTAAAGGGCTAAAAACAATTTTAAAAGCCAAAGGACTGAACATATACCCACTTCTACCATTTCAAGGACTGCCTAATGGCAGAGCACTGAAGATGGACCCATTTTGAGACATTTTGCTTTCAAAATTAATACTCTTAACAGAATGAGGCAAGTATAGAAGTAAACACATTTTTATTTTTATTTTATTTGCTCCTCTAGCTAGAATAAGGTGGGGAATAAACCTCTGGATATATACATACATGAAGAGAGCAGCACAATTATGTGTGAGTGACAAGGGAAGTCTGCATGCATGCCTAGGTGAGAGACAAATAGGAAAATAGTGGGTAACTGGCCAATGCCAGCCCAACCATGTCCCCCCTGGACAACTATCCACAGGTAAATGTAACCGTGGAGGTAAAAGGTTTACCTGCAAACTTGATATTTGACTATGCACTCCAGGTTCAAATCCCACCACTTACTTTTCTCCATGTTACTTCAAGATCAGCAAACTCAATATCATCATCCTACTCTAGTTACTTCACTGAGCTGACAGCATAAAGACAAGTGATTGAAAGGTGTTCAGATACTATTGCCAAATTAAGTGACATACAACTTCCTTCTCTTGTGTGTGAGTGTGCATATCAAATTAGAACTAAACCGACATAGCTCTTTTATTCTCTATTGTACCAGTTTTATTTTGTGGCTCCTTCGATAATAAGTCTGTTGTCTCCTTGAATCTAGGAAACAATTACAATGCAAGAGCAGATGCGAATATAAATAAAAAGAGTATTAGGATCATTATAATGCCAGGACAGGCCAATCCGGTTATAATTGGATCTAATTAATACCCATATAAATTGCAGCATGAATGAGTAGTACATGCATCATAGCAAAAGGGTGAGGCATATATCTATGTTTCTGAAAACATCTTCTTAAAAACTATTTGTGAAAATTTTCTTTCTAAGCAACTGTCCTGGTTCAGTATAAACAAGAAACAAACACCAGCTAAAACTAAACACCCTTTCACATGATACAGTTATAGAACTATATTCCACTTTAACTACCATGGCATCCTAGGAAATCTTGGGATTTGAAGTTTAGGGAGGGATACTGTGGGCCCTTGGTATCCCCTGGGGTTTGGTTCCAGGATCCCTAATGGATCCCAAAATCCATGAATACTCAAATCCCATTATACGCATGGTATCCCTTATATAAAACGGCAAAATCAAGGTTTGCTTTTTCGGAGATATATGTGGGTGTGGGTGTGTATACACACAGACACACACACAGAGTGTGTGTGTGTGTGTGTGTTCAAGCTGTGAGTGGTTGAAAATGTGGATTAAGAATGCATGGATACAAAATAATAATAATAATAATAATAATAATAATAATAATAATAATAATAATTTATATTTTCCCATCTCTCCCAGATGGATTGAGGCGGGATTACAGTCCGCTAAAACACATACAGCAGTAATAAAATACATATAAAAATACATCAATAAAAATAAAATTAATCTTAAAAGCTAACTCATCGTCAAGTGGTAATTCGGTAGATTCACAGAATGGTCTGAAGGTGTCTCTTACATAAGGTCAGATGGGTAAGCTCGCTGGAAGATATCCGTCTTAAGTGTCCTCTTAAACGCCTCCAAGGAGGTAATAAGACGGATCTCTTCCGGAAGCCCGTTCCACAATTTTGGAGCAGCTGCTGTGAAGGCTCTCTGGGAAGTCAATATGAGCCTAGTTGATTGATGTTCTAACACATTCTGCCCAGTTATTCTGAGAGTGCAGGGCGGATTGTGTAGGGAGAGGCATTCCCACCAGTAATTCGGGCCCAAGCCATATAGGTCTTTAAAGGTAATAACCAACACCTTGTATTGTGCCCGGAAGCTAATTGGCAGCCAGTGAAGAGGTTTTAGGACAGGTGTTATATGGTCAAACCTGGACGAACCAGTGACCAATCTGGCTGCTGCATTTTGAACCAGTTGAAGCTTCCAAACTTGGTACAAGAGTAGCCCCATGTAGAGCACATTACAGAAATCAAGACGAGATATTTCCAGTGCGTGTACCACTGCTTCCAGGTCTTTTTGGTCCAGGTAGGGGCGCAATTGGTGTATCAACCGAAGTTGGTACCAAGCATTCCTGGCCTTCGCATCCACCTGAGATGACAATTGTAGCAACGAGTCCAGGAGTATTCTGAAACTGCGAACTTCATCCTTTAGGGGAAGTGTGACCCCGTCCAGGACTGGTTGACAAATCTCCATCCCCAGACTTCAGGTACCTATCGAAAGTACCTCCGTTTTCTCTGGATTCAGCTTAAGTTTGTTTTCCCTCATCCAGCCCATTACCAACTCAAGGCAGACATCCAGAGGAGAGATGTCATCCTTAGTCACTGCAGCAGTCAGAGACATAGAGAAATAAATGTGGGTGTCATCAGCGTACTGATAATACAGCACCCCATGTCTCCAGATGATCTTGCCCAATGGCTTCATGTAAATGTTAAACAGCATGGGGGATAGGATAGTGCCCTGAGGGATGCCAGATGTCAGCTCTCTTTTAGAAGAGCAACTGTCCCCCAGCATCACCATCTGGAATCTGCCTGAGAGTGTGAGGAATGGATGGTTGTATGAGTGAAAAGTGGCACTAGAAGACTGAACAAAATGGAGATTCGCAATGCATGATATGGGAGTTACCTGGCAAGCGAAGCGAGGATTATTGAACCTGCTGGTGAGGTGATGGTTCATCTATGAAAACCAAGATGTAGCTGCCAAGTGTTATCTATAAGGAAAGGACATTACATCCAAGGGTTGGTATGAACTGCAAGAAGTTACAGAATGTCTGGACATGGACTGATATGTAGAGAAGTCATCACTCAAGGAAATTTCTGTCCAAAGGCCAAAGGGCGGTGGACATTAGAAGTGGAGAAGCAGAAAGCCTTAAAAGAGAGAGCTTTCCAAACCAGAGGTGTGCTCCTGAATCTGCGGCAACAGGACTCCCACGGTCTTCATGAAGGGCGACTGATCAACAACTTCAGTGAAGTGCCACCATGTGTGTGAGTATTGTATGAATGGTGTGTGAGAGAGCTCTCTTGGTACTTGTATTTGTTATGTCTATGTATCTCAATAAATGTTACATGCATAGTGTCTAAAACCAAATTTTGTGTCTCTTTGTCTGTATCAGCCCTACTCTGAATAAGTCCACTGGGAGGGAGATTTCCACTACATGCTCTCAGGCTAAACGGGATCACGGGAACTTCTAGGAATGACCATATAACACCGGTCTTGAAGTCCCTGCACTGGCTATTAGTTTCCGGGCAAAGTACAAGGTGTTTGTGATTACCTTTAAAACCCTACATGGCTTGGTCCCAGAGTACTTGAGGGAACGCCTTCTTCCCTATTGTCCGTCCCGCACACTAAGGTCCTCTGGAAGAAATCTACTACAGCCAAAAAAATCTAGGCTAACATCTGTCTACTACTGCTCCTAAACTATGGAACGACCTGCCGGAGGAGATCTGTCACATTTCCACTCTGGCAGCTTTCGAGAAAGCACTCAAGATGGATCTCTTCCGGCAGGCCTTTCCAACTTAGTTACCCTCCCCAGATATAGAGATATTTGTCCCCTCATCTGTCTATTTCCCCCCACCAATGTTTCTGCCTATTTTTTGTTTGATCAATGTTTTTAATGTTTTTAATGTTTTAATATTATTACTGTTTAATTATATTTTAGTACTGGGAATGGGGGGGTGGTAGGTCTAGGGTTTGATTTTTTAACTCTATTGTAATTTGTTGTATTTTATTGTTGTAACCCGCCCGGATTCTTCGTGATTGGGCGGGCTAGAAATAAATCTATTATTATTATTATTATTATTATTATTATTATTATTATTATTATTATTATTACTATTATTAAACAGGTTGCCCTTAAGATCTGGGCATAACAAGAGGTAGGAACGTAGCCACTGCAGAGCAGAGCCAGGCGTTCCAAAAGGATACCATGGTCTATGGTATCAAAGGCCGCTGAGATGTCCAAGAGCACCAACAGGGTCACACTTGAATTGGATACAGAGCTCTAGTACCTCACTAAACTACAAACTTGAGGATTCCAAAGGATGCTGTCATGACAGTTAAAATGGAATCGTAGAGCTAAAATTGTGAGTGGTTTCCCATTCTGAAGGAAAAGTTTCTCTTTGGAATCATGCAAATGGGCCCAAAAGAGCAGTGTGCGGTTGCACCAGTACTGATCATACCAAGGCCTTAGCAACCACATGTACCTCTATCCAGGCTGCTGCTACAGTCCGCAACCTGGCCACCAGCAAGGAGTGGCTTTTTGCTGCCCATTTTGTGCCAGTTCTTCCAGATTAGGGCAGGCTCAGTGCAACTTCTGGCCACATTTCGAGCCTGTATCATGTAAACGTCATGCCCCCAATGCGGCCCAAAGCTGGCACTTTTGGCCTGTCTGCTTCTGGCCCTTGTTTCAATGACAGATCCACAATACTAGTTGAGTTAAAATAAAATATTAGGAGAAATGTTCACAAATATAAACATTTTATATTTAAAAGGCTAAAATTCCTCAAACTGATAGTTTTAATTAAAATGTTCAAGCTGTAGTGATTTGCATGATTAGGAACCTAAGAGTAATTATAAATAGCAACTTTAATAAACTTCCTCAATGTACTTTCATTTGTGGTAACTACATTAAATCTCATAGTCATCTGAGTAAATAATACTGTTTACCACAGTATCTTCTTTGATTTTTTTTTTAACTGGGAATTGCTTTCCACACAAAAATAGAGCTAAATTAGAACATGAGCAGGGTTAAATGGAAGCTACATCCTTCTTTGCACACCTAGTTAGGAAAGAAAACATATTCAGAGGTAGACATGTTGGCTATACAGCAAAATACAACAAAATACAAAATCCAGAAAAGAGCAATATCTTTACTGGCCAACCAAAATACAGAAAATGCATCATGCAAGCCTTTGAAGTTTCACTGGCTGCTTCATCAGGCAAAGATGTTAAAAATCATACAGGGGAAAAAGTGAAGATGTTACAGGCCTATATTCTGTCTCACATGTCACTCTGTTGTCAGTTAAGATAGTACTGAACGATTTTGATGCAGGCAGAGGCCACTCCTTTTTGGCCGTGTGAGGGCAATAAAAGACAGGTAATAAAATTTCAGTTCCACTAGCAACAGAAAAGTAACTTCATTTGAGATCCAACTGTCCCTCTCCCTATAGCTTTTGGATCTAGTTAAGAAGTGGCTGATCCTGTATTACAGTGGAGGTATCTGTACTTCCTCTTCCTTATTTTCTTTCTGCCTCTGTTTTAACTATTTGGTGGATGTAAGATTTTGGCACAGCATGGGGTAGTGATTTGAGTGTTGAACTATGATTCAGGAGAACAAGGTTCAGTTCCCAGTTGGGCATAAAACCCAATGGGTGACCTTGGAATAATCACATTCTCAGCTTTGGAGAAAGGGAATGGCAAATCCCCCTTAAACAAATCTTGCCAAGAAAACCTGATGATAAAAACCCAAGGCTTAGGGTCACTATAAGTCAGAAACAACTTGAAGGCACACCACAACAACAACAACAACAACAACAACAACATTTGTTATATCGTCAAACCATAACAGAACAATCAATCCTCCTTAGAAAAATCTTAACTCTTGATAAAGAGTAGGCCACAAATAATAAGTAATACTTATGTAATGAATATATACTATATATAGTGTACTCATATATATATCTAGAAATTTTAATCAAAAAATCGACCCAAAAATCCTGAATTGACTTATCTACGGGTCAGTGTAAGTACTGTGTTTTAACTCTTATTTTAAAAAGAAAACCATCCCCTAGTGAAAGACAAGAGCGTAATCTGTCATGAAAGCACTGATCCCCTCTACTCTTTCATCCATCCAGCCTTTAGGGTAATACAAACAGTTATGCCTGCTAGAATTTTCTAAGTTCTTTGGTATCATTTTGCTATGTTCCATCATTTGCATCCTTTGTTACAGCCCCCTAACTTTTATCCTCAACTTAAAGGGTCATGTCAACATCAATACTTTGGACCCCCAAACCTGCCCTCAACTTATACATGAGATCAACTTATAGTCTAGTATCTACGGTAAATAGAGGCTATAGAGAATAAATATTTGTGAAATATGTGGGACAACAAAACCTAGTTTGCACTAATCATAGGTAAAAGTATTTCCCATTCACAAGGTGTTCAAGTCATGTCCGACTGCAGGGGGCGGTGCTCATCTCTGTTATTAAGCCAAAGAGCCAGTGTTGTCAGAGACTACTCTGTGATCATGTGGCCAGCATAATTGCACAGAATGCTGTTTACCTTCCCACCAAAGTGGTACCTATTTATCTACTGCGTTTACATGCTTTCAAACTGCTAGGTTGGCAGAAGCTGGGTCTATGATGGGAGCTCACCCCATCATGCAGCACCCAGCTCTCGAACTGCCAACCTGCCAATCTTGCAATCAACAGAGTCAGCATCTTAACCAGTATGCTTATACTACCAGCACTAATAATCCAGTATGCTTATACCATAGACCAGTGATGGCGAACCTATGGCACGCGTGCCAGAGGTGGCACTCAGAGCCCTCTCTGTGCCATCATCCCAACACAGTCTGCCAGAGTTTGTTACTAGAAAGCCAGAGGGAAATTGCACTTTGCAATAAATAAGTGGGTTTTGGGTTGCAGTTTGGGCACTCAGCCTCGAAAAGGTTCACCATCACTGCCATAGACCATGGTACCCTTCTGGAATGCCTGGGGGATTTGAGAATCAGAGGCACTGTGCTTCGGTGGTTCTGCTTCTACCTCTCGGGCAAGTTCCAGATGGTGGTGCTTGGGAATAGCTGCTCCTCAAAAAAAGAACTGTTATATGGCATACCACAAGGTGCCATTCTATCCCCAATGCTATTCAACATTTATATGAAACTGCTGGGAGAGATTATCCATAGGCATGGGTCGGGATGCTCTCAGTATGCTGATGATACCCAAATATATTTCTCCATGTCTTCAGATACAGCTTCAGCTAAGGATAGTGTGTCTCCTCTGAACGAATTCCTGGAGGAGGTAATGGGCTGGAGGAAGAAAAACAAAGCTGAATCCAGACAAATGTGCTTACTGTCAAAGGTCCTAACCTGGGTTTAGAGGTGTGTCAACCAGTCTTGGATGGGGTTATACTCCCCCTGAAAGACTGCGGTTCGCAGCCTGGGGAACTTTGTCCCTCCAAATGACAGCTCAGATAGATACAATGGCCAGAAGTGCTTACTATCAGCTTCAGCTGTTACGCCAGCTGCACCCCTTCCTAGAGCTGGAGGACCTAAAGATGACAGAGCACATGCTGGTAACCCCAAGGCAGGACTTTTGCAATGCATTGTACATTGGGCTACCTCTGTACCACGTTCGGAAACTGCAGTTAATTCAAAACATAGCAACAGATTGATTACTGAGACATCAGTGATCACATTACACCAATATTAAAACCACTCTACTGGCTGCCAGTTTTATTGGTTATTACCTTTAAGGCCCTACATGGTTTAGATCCAGGTTACCTTCAGGATGCCTCCTCCCATATAACCTGCCTTGTACACTCAGGTCCTCTGGCGGACATTTATTCCACTCAGCCAGGATTAGGTTGGGAACGTCAGCAAGACTTTTTCTTCATCCACCCCTAGACCATGGAATGACCTGCCAGAAAAGACTTAACAGCTGCATATGCTGTCTGAATTTGAAAGCGCATTGAAGTCTAGTCTCTTCCAGCAGGTTTATCCAGATTATTTTTAAATTGTGGATTTTAAATGGCTAATTTTAGATGTGGATTGTTTTAATAGGTGCACGTCTTATTTGTTCCTTTAAAATTATGTGTGTTTTAATCAATCTGTTTTAGCTGCTGTTGTTTGTTAATTGTTATTGTCCCCCATCTCAATCCATAGGAGGAAGGTGGGTAAGAAATAAATAAATAAATATATTATTATTATTATTATTATTATTATTATTATTATTATTATTATATCCATTTATTTTTTTACTCTTTATATATTTTGTTTCTTCTTTTTACAATCATACTTTAAAAATCCATTTAAAAAGAAAACTGCTGTAGTATGTTTTTCCACAAAACATCATTTTTATCATTATCAGGAAAAGTACTGAGTTAACTACCTGTCTCTATGTAGACTTACCTTTAAACTTCTGATCCACAGTGCCAGAAAAAGTGGGAAAAAAACTATTTCACATCTGCAGAGCACATCAGCTATTGAGCAGAACAGAAAACTGCTACAGGCATTTTGGAGACACTCATGCAGTCTACACATGGATGCTGTTTATTGCTACCTACTGATATTACACAACAATATAATGACAGGAAGTAAGAAAAAATATTGTTTTCTGTTGAAGCTGCTGGTATTATTTATGTAGGCTGCTGAGGTAATTATACTGTATAAAACTGAATTAGACAGGGCATGAGCGATAACACCCATACTTTGTAAAAAGCGTAATGGAATCTTTGTTAAAAAGAAGTATTGTAGTGCAATACAATGTGTCTTCAAAATTATTATAACTAAACAAAACTCACTCTGTATAGTTGGTTTCATATCGTGGAACTTCATTCCCTGCATTATTTGACCAATGATCTAAAACAAGAGAATGGTAGCAATATACAGTGGCAGAGTGGAACCAGTGCTTGCAGGGTTTAAGCACCAGAACTTTTTTTTTAGGCAGTAGGAACCATGCTGGTATCTCTTCTGTACTAAACTGAACTTAGCTATAATCTTCATAGTAGCAGGATGCAAGTAGAGATAAAGTTATTGAGCAAAAATATATTTTGTGCCATCCTTTTTGAAATGCAAAATATTTGGGAGTGGCTTAGTTGTGAATGTACAATTCAGGTCCACCAACTTTTAAAAAAAAGACCTGCTCCTGGTGAAAATTAAAACTGCTGGATCTAGTTTGTTGATATGGTTCAGGACAATCCTCCAAGGTGGTATAGATATCTGAAAATGATAATGTGTAGCTGCACCTCAACATTTAGACAACTGGATATTTATAAGACAGACGTGCAGTGCAGGACACTCCAAGTTCACAAAACAAGAATTAAAGAACGTGAGAACAGAAAATATATTGTGGTTACCGATATACAAATACAATGTTATATAAGAGGATGAGACCCAGGATAAATGATAAAACAAAATGTGGTTGTTTCAGTTACATGTTCAGCCCTTTATGGTGACCAGTCAAAAGACACTGGACAGCTATGGCCACTTCCTCTGCCCTCCTTGTTAGAAAAATTGATTATTACAAAGGAATATATTATGTATACAGTACTCATATATAAGTCTAGAGATTTTAGTCAAAAAACTGACTCCAAAAAACTGAGTTGACTTAAACACTGTTCAATAAAGGTACTGTACTTTAACCTTTTTTTTTTTTTTAAAGGAGCCACTCCCTGGTGTGTAATATGTCCTAGAAGCACTGACCCTGTTCTGCTCTCTCAACCACCTAGCCTTTATTGTGGAAAAAACAGTTATGTCTGATGGAATTTTGTAAGATTTGTGGCATCATTTTCTTTTCCTTTGTCCTTTACATCCATTGTTACATGCCTCTAAATTTCACCATCGACTTATCTATGGGTCATATCAAAATCCATTATTTTGACCCCCAAACCTCCTAAAGTTGATACATTAGATCTACTTATACAGTGCGCCCGTGTTATATGTGGGCGTGGCTTACGCAGTTCCCAGCATATGTGCTGATAGAAGCCAGGAAGAAGTAATGGGGTGCACCGCATGCATGAGCCCCATTACTTCTAATGGGGCTTGCACATATGCGTTTTTTCCCTTACGCAGGGAGTCTGCTTTAACTGCCATGGCTCAATGCTATTGAATTCTGGGATTTGTAGTTTGTTGTGGCACCAGAGCTCTCTGACAGAGATGGCTAAATATCTCACAAAACTACAAATCCCAGAATTCCATAGCATTGAGTCATGACCAGCTCCACCAGGGCTAGCCTGAAGAAAGAGGCTACTCCCTCCATAACTGTCATCTTTCGGCCTGTGAGGGAGAGAGTAGGCTGGCCCAGCTCCATCAGGGCTAGCCTGAAGAAAGAGGCTCCTCCCTCCTTAACTGTCATCTTTCGGCCTGAGGGAGAAAGTAGGCTGGCCCAGCTCCACCAGGGCTAGCATGAAGAAAGAGGCTCCTCTCTCCATAGGAATGCCATATCCTGCCTGCAGGCAGGACAGTCCCGTTTTTGGCGGTCCCAGCCCGGTCCCAGCCCAGTTACCGCCAAATCACGGCTTTGGGCTTGGACCCTGGGCCGAGCCTGCTCATGCAGTCATGAATGCAGCTGGCCGACTGCTCATGCAACCAGCCCGCCAGCCACCACCTCCTCCTCCACCTCTGTGTGCTCCCCCCGTGTGCTCCGGAGGCAGGCAGATACCCACTGCCTCCACGCACTCCCCCCCGTGTGCTCCGGCGGCAGGCAGGCAGCCACCCACCTCCTCTTCTGCCTCCTTCGTGCGCTTCCGTGTGACCGCGGCAGGCTGTTGCCTGGGCTGCGGCCGGAGACAGCGCGCACTCGCCCCACTTGCACACCGGCGCGCAGGGCTATAAGGGGAGCTCGTCTCATTGACGCTTGATGGCCAGCATCAAGGAGGAGGTGGAGCCTCGGAGGAGGAGGTGGAGCGGAAGAGGACTCTGGGCCACAAGGAGGGGAAAGGGCTCTTTCCAAACGCATGGCGCCAAGGAGGAAAAGGAGGAGGAGGATGGTGCCCATTTCCTAAGGTTTTTTTTTTCTAAAGTGTGCTTTTTCTGTATTTTTGTGCTTTTAATCTTAACAAGTCTGCCTTGTTGTGACAATGATAGTGATGATGACAACGATGGTGATATTGATATCAATCAGTTTCTAAGGCAGGCACTCATTGTTTCTCAAGCCGAGACAGTGTGACCTTCCAAAATGTGCTTTTTGTATATTTTTGTGCTTTTAATCTTAACAAGTCTGCCTTGTTGTGACAATGATAGTGATGATGATGATGATGATGATGGTGATATTGATATCAGCAAGCCTGTGAGGCATGGCCAATGTAAGTTGCTCTGGTTTTTATAAACTCATGGGCAGAGAAGAAAAATCAAAGTACCTTGACCAAGTACACACTTCTGAGAAGTACAGTTGGTGCAAAAAACCTGAAACAGCAAATCCACTTCTTGTTAAACCACCTTGACATGCTAGATAAGCATAGCCATGTTAACCCATGTTCAGTGTGAAACCCAAGGCGTTTGGTTATGCAAAAAGCCTCTGAAATATGAAAGAGGCCATGTTAAATAAAGCCATGAATGCCTAAATGTGCTGTTGTGTGTTTTGCAATGGGGGGAGGGTGCTTGGCCAGAAAGGGAAGCACATTTCTGCCATCTGTCTAGGAATAATGCCAAAATGTCCTCCATTTTGAGCATGCCTAAGAAATATGCATTTATAGTAATGCTTTTTTAAATTATTAAATTTTTTTAGTTGTTCGCGTGTCCTTCATTTTAAAATATATCCTACATTTGGGGCTAAATTTTGTCCTACATTTGTGCTACTTTTTACATTTGTCCCGGTTTGGAGGTTGACAGTTATGGCAACCCTATCCCTCCTTAACTGTCATCTTTCGGCCTGTGAGGGAGAGAGTAGGCTGGCCCAGCTCCACCAGGGCTAGCCTGAAGAAAGAGGCTCCTCCCTCCTTAACTGTCATCTTTCAGCCTGTGAGGGAGAGAATAGGCTGGCCCAGCTCCATCAGGGCTAGCCTGAAGAAAGAGGCACCTCCCTCCTTATCTGTCATCTTTCGGCCTGTGAGGGAGAGAATAGGCTGGCCCAGCTCCATCAGGGTTAGCCTGAAGAAGAAGAGCCCTCCCTCCGGTCCATCTGCCTTGGTCCAGGCCTCAGAGCAGAGGGATAGAAGAATGCTGGACCTGATCCCCTCCCCCCCTCCCCATTCCCTTCTCCTTTTGTGTCGTGTCTTTTTAGATTGTAAGCCTGAGGGCAGGGACCATCTATTATCCCCTCTGTTGTAAGCCGCCCGGATTCCCAGTGGTTGGGCGTTATATAAATAAATCCTATTATTATTATTATTATTATTATTATTATTATTATTATTATTATTATTAGACAGTTAAAGCTGTGTATTCAAGATGTATTCAAGTCTTTTACTCCAAATCTCAAACAAGTGTTAAGATTCTATCTTCAAGTCTCAAGTCAGGTCCTTGCAAATTAATTTCAAGTCAAGTCTCAAGTTGAGTCTCAAGTCTGGGAGCCAACCTTAACAGAAAAAAGGAGCTAGGGATGGTGTGTAAGGGAATGGAGTTTCAATAACCAGAAAATCAAGGAGATGTGCACAAAGGCCTTGGACAGACTGTCTAAAAAGGGCGGCCTGCCGGCAGCCTTTTTTTCCTCCGGAGGGAAGCCACAGCTGCCAAACCGTGCAGCTTCCCTGCGGAGGAAAAAAGGCCGCTGCTACCAAACCCTAGTTTGTACGGACACCGCCATGGTGGCGGCCTCCTGTCCCTATTAGTGTCGCCATGATGATGCAAGCATGACACCACGTCCGTATGTCGGGGTGCCGTGCTTTTATCACTGACACACCACAATATGCTAATCCGGGTTCTTTTTGGTGCAGAGGGAGCCTGCGCGGTTTGGCTGCTATGGGCTCCCTCAGGAGCAAAAACGAGCAGCTCCAGCTTGCCCTTTTGGGGTGGTCTGTCAAGCTCTTCAGTAATAATAGGGTTGTATTTATTATTCCATGAAACTTTGGCTCTATGTACACTGCAAAATTAATGCAGCTTGACACTGCTTTAATTGCCATGGCTTAATGGTATGAAATTCTGGGAGTTGTAGTTTTGTGAGCTATTTAGCCTTCTCTGTCTCAGTGCTCTGGTGCCGCAACAAACTACAAAACCCAGAATTCCATAGTATGGCACTAAAGTGGTGTCAAACTGCATTAATGTGGCAGTGTGGAAGCAGCCTTTGATATTCCCTTTCACTCTCCCCCCCCCCCCAGTCTAAACCATAAGAGCCTTTTGCAATGGCAAACCTCTTCTCAATAAATCTTGCCAAGAAAATCTTGGTACAGTATAGCATCACCATATGTTGGAGTCTACATAATAACAACAAACGGTTAGTAATTTGTAGCATGGGATGCAAATTTTAGTGTCCCAGGTAACTATTTGAAAACATACTTTTGTAGAATATGGCAACCTGTCTGTCCATCATAGTAATCTATATTAACACCAGGCTTTGTGTTTTATCTCTCTGGCATGGTCCACAATACTGATTTTAATTTCTAATCCCTTTAATGGATATGAGCTGAGATGCAAAAAAAGAAAGGAGTTCTTAACTGCCATGTTGGTGTAATGTTTTGGGGGAGAGTTGGTTTCTCTGCAGAAAATTCACCTGTAGACCAATAAATAAACAACTGTTATTATTTTGTTGTGTGATATTAAAGCAGGTACTGTATCTTTAAAGGAAGGGTCATAACATTTTCCCAAAATTCAAGTGACAATATTTGGTCACACCAATAAAAAATGCAATTCTTGCCCTAGCACATACTTTTACAAGTGTTACAGCTATATGCCATATGTTGGTGAGAGAGTTTTAAGTATCTGTAGAACAGATGTCTGGAATGTTATAATGATATCTTATGGCTATACTGCTTTTTGGCATTGGAAATACATTTCCATTTTTAAATGCATGACAGCCCTTTTTATAAACTGATCTGATAAATTTATGGAGGATAAGGTTAGCAATGACTACAAGTCATAACAGTTATATGTTACCTCCTATAAAAGAGGCAGTATACCTTTCAATATCAGTTGCTGGGGAACATATATGTGAAGATGCTATTTTGCTCAAGTGCTGTTTGTGGGTTTCCTACAGGCATCACAGTGGGCAACTATGGGAAAAGAAAGCTTGATATAGCATCACTATATGTCTGATTTAACCCAGCATAACTGTTATTCATGCTAAGGCAACCTCCCCTTCTGCCTTGAAGAAAATTTCATTTTACTAGCCCTTGAAAAATGTATGTATTACCTATACAGTCAGCCCTCCATATCTACGGATTCTGCATCCAAGGATTCCACCATACAATTACTAAATAAAAATATTAATTCCCAAAAGCAAACTTTGAGTTTACCATTTTATAACAGGGACACCCCTTTACCATGCCACTACATTTAATGGGACTTGAGCATCCACAGGTTTTGTTAGCCACAGCGGTCCTTGAACCAAAGCCCAGTAGAGACCAAGCGTCTACTGTATTTTGTTATTTGAAAGTTATGTACATCTCTTCTCCAATACTAAAGACCTGCTTATTAATATTCTTTTATTATAGTAAGACTTGCCATAAGGCTTGTCATTCCTAAGTGAAAATGAAATACTGAATTATAAGACAGGGTATGGGCTGGGACCCTTTATGAAAACATTTTAGCCAACAGTTTTTGCATGCTTACAAATATGTTTCGTGACTTTGAAATTTAGGATGTATTTACAATCTAGCAATATATACATATCACATTCAGGCTTGAAATACTTTTCAGGCAGTAGCCATGTTAGCCTGTTCCAGCAAAAACAATAAAGACTTGTGACACATTCATTTTTGTTGTTGTGTGCCTTCACGTCATTTCCAACTTATGGCAACCCTAAGGGGTTTTCTTGGCACATTTTTCAGAGGGAGTTTGCCATTGCCATCTTCTGAGGCTGAGAGTATATAACTTATCCAAGGTCACCCAGTGGGTTTATATGGCTAGGAATATTCTTTAAGGGAGGCCCTGCTGTCCAGAACATGAAGCATTCAGACCTTTAAAAAAAGTGGACACCATGTCAAGCAAAAAGTTTTCAACTATGAAACAGCTGGCTGACAACAACAAAATCAGGGTGGCCAGACTGCCTCCTTTTCTAGGACCTGTCCTCCATTTCAGTCTTCTGCCCAGGACAAATTCCAAAATGTCCTCCATTTTGATCATGATTAAGGAGCATGAAATTACATATATATCAGTGTTTCTAGCTTTTATTTGGTCACATCTTTCTTGAATTTCCCACATTTTACAATGCCTTGTCCTCCTTTGTGGTGAAGACATCTGGTCACCCCCAACAAAATGAATACGGTAGTTCTTTACATGCCCTTCATCATAATGAATAAGAAGCATGAATTTACATTCATATCACTGTTTCTTGTTTTATTTTGGTCATGTTCTTAAATGACCTCCATTTTGTAGCACCGTGTCATCCTTTGCAATCAAGCCATCTGGTCATCCCAAACAAAATGACTAGTTCTTTATGTGCCCCATCATCATCATCATCTTGACTATGAAACATGAATTTACACTTACACACACACACACACACACATATATATTTGAGCTTTTCTTTGGTCACGTCCTCCATCATTTCTTGAACAATCTCCATTTTGTGGTGCCTTGTCCTCCTTGGCTGTGAGGACATCTGGCCACCCTGAAGGAAATTAATAGCTCCCCCTATGTGCCCCGTTGTTGTTGTTGTTAGTCCATTATGACTAAGAAGTATGTACAGTATTTACATTTCTATCAGTGTTTTTAGCTTTTCTTTGGTCAAGTCCTAAATTTTGTTTTCAGTGTCCCACATTTTACATTGCCTTGTCTTCCTTGGTGGTGAGTTCTTCTTTATGTGCAACATTATTGTTGTTGTTGTTGTTGTTGTTGTTATTAAAGGCACAGAGGCCCTCAGTGACCTAGTATTTATCTCTCCCCCCCCTCTCCCCAGCTGTCCTCCTATAATGGAATCTGAGCTGAGCAAGTTTGGATCATAATAATATTAATCATAACAGCAACAATTATTATTATTATTATTATTATTATTATTATTATTATTATTATTATTAT
>NC_056522.1:43682942-43744690 GCF_019175285.1 Sceloporus undulatus | reverse complement strand
AGGCCCAGAGGCCCTCAGTGCCCCCTGGTGTTTACCTCTTCCCTCCAGCTCTCTGCTATACAGGCATATGAGCTCAGCAAGGGAGGATCATCATATTAATCATCATAATAAGAATAATAACAATTAATATTTAATTAGCATTATTATTATTACAAGTACTACTACTACTACTAAAGGCCTAGAGGCCTCCAGCCCTCCCCCCCCTTACCTGGTCATTTGTATGAACTCAGCAAGGTGGGATCATCATACTAATCATAATAATAATTACAATTATTTTAAAATTATCATTATTATCATTACAGTATTATTATTAAAGGCCCAGAGTCCCTGAGTGCCCTAGTGTTTACCTCTCCCTCCAGCTCTCCCATTATATGAGCATATGAGCTCCCATTATATGGGCATATGAGCTCATATCATCATCATCATAATAATCATCATCATCATTACCATTATTATTGTTATTGTTATTAAAGGCCCGGAGGCCTCAGTGCCCTAGTATTTACCCCTTCCCTCCACCTCTCTTGCTATATGGGCACATGAGCTAAGCAAGGTGGGATTCATCATCATCATCATCATAACGATAATAACAACCATCATCATAAGGAGACTCCGCCCTCCATAACTGCCATCCGCCGGCCTGAGATGGAGTTCACCAGGCAGGTCCAGCTCCATCAGGGCTAGCCTGGAAGAAGGAAGAGCCCTCCCTCCAATCCATCTGCCTTGGTCCAGGCCTCAGAGGGAGAGAAGAACCACTGGACCTCATTCCCTTTCCCTGCACCATTCCCTTCTCCTTTTGTTTCGTGTCTTTTAGATTGTAAGCCTGAGGGCAGGGAACTGTCTGATTAAAAATAATATTGTAAGCCGCCCTGAGAGCCATTAGGGCTGAAGGGCGGGATATAAATACCTAAATAAATAAATAAATAAACCATCATCATCATTGTTATTACCATTATTATTATTAAAGACCCAGAGGCCGTGGTGTTTACCTCTCCCCTCCAGCTCTCACTCTATATGGGCCTATGGTAGGAGCATCATCATCATCATCATGACAGTAACAATCATTATTATTATCATTATCATTGGCCCAGAGGCCTCAGTGCCCTGGTGTTTACTCTCCCCTCTACCTCTCCCCCTATATGGGCCTATGAGCTCAGCAAGGTGGGATCATTATAATAACAACAATTATTATTATTATTGTTATTATTTAGTACCATTACCATTATAATATTATGATTATTGTGATTATTATTAAAGGCCCAGAGGCCTCACTGTCCTGGAGTTTACCTCTCCCCCTATATATCCACATGAGCTCAGCAAGGTGGGATCATCATAACAAGTTATTATTGCTGTTATTATTGTCATTATTAGTACTAGTAGTAGCGCCATTGCCATTATATTGATGATGATGATGATGATGATGATGATGAAAGGCCCAGAGGCCTCAGTGCCCTGGTGTTTACTCTCCTCTCCAGCTCCCCCTCTATATGGGCCTATATGAGCTCAGCAAGGTGTGATCCCCATCACCCCCACCATCACAATCACAACCACAACCGCCGTCAAGCTGAGCTCAGGGGCCCAGTGTGTGTGTGTGTGTGTGTGTGTGTGGTGTTGACAAAAGACAGCTGTTGTTGTTGTTGTTGTTGTCAGTGTTGAGGGTGTGTGTGTGTGTGCCCCATTCCCAGGAGGGCAGGTCCTGTGAGGGAGGCCCTCCCGCCTAGGCGCCCCTGAGGAGAGCGAGCCCCCCCAAGCCCTGCTCCCCTCCTCCCTCCCTCTCTCTTTCCCCGGTGGCTCCGGGGAGGAGCGGAAGTGAGCGTCGGGGGGCAGTGGAGGAATTTCCTGTGACGTCCCTCCCGGACTCCATTAGGGCTGCAGCTCGCAGGCAGAGAGAGAGAGAGGAGCCCAAGAAGAAAGCCCCGTCGCCCGAGGAGGAGGGAGAAGAAGGGGCTCGGAGAGAGAGAGAGAGAGAGAGGCCTGGGAGGCCCAGGGAGGGGGCCTCTGGGGCGGCTTTGGCGGAGGGTTGAGAAGGAGAAGAAGGAGAGCCCCGCTCCTTCCTTCCTTCCTTCCTCCTTGCCTCCCTCCCTCCCTCCTTTCCTCCCTCCTTCCTTCCTTCCTTCCTTCTCCTTTTCCTTCTTCCTTCCCTCCCTCCTTCCCCAGCACCACGGCCGCTCTCGGCGAGGAAACTCTGGCCTCCGCTTCCTCCTCCTCCTCCGACTCGGACACCGGCGGCGGAGCCTCCCCGCCTCCGCGGAAGAAAGCCCGGGCGGCGGCGGCGGAGGGAGCAGGAGAGCCCGGGGCTTCGTCGGGAAGAGCAGGCCGCACCTCCTCCTCCTCCTCCTCCTCTTCTTCTTCCTCCTCCTCCTCCTCGCCGTCCTTCTCCGCCAACATCAGAGCCAGCACTAGCACCAGCACCGCCATGCAGGCCAATGGGGCAGGAGCGGGGCAACAACAACAACCACAACAGCAGCAGCAACAACAGCAACAGCCGCCATCTCCTCCTCCTCCTCCGCCGCCGCCTCCAGACCAAGGATGTCTCCTGGCCCAAAATGGAGAGGCCTCCTCGGCTGCCGGAGCGGAGCAGCAGCCCCTGTCCCACGCCAACGGGCTCCTCCTGCCCTCCTCGGCCGCCGGCAATGGCAGCAGCAGCGGCGGCGGCGGAGGCAGCGGGGTGGTCGTGGTCGGAGGGGGCCCCGGCGTCAACAACGGGGTCTCGGGCTCCTCCGAGATGATGGGCTCCGGAGGCAGCGCCCTCAAGAAGAAGAAGCGCCTCTCGCAGGCCGACGAGGACGTCATCCGGCTCATCGGGCAGCACCTCCACGGACTGGGCCTCAAGTAAGTGGGGGACCCGGAGGAGAAGGGAAAGGAGGCTGCGTCCGCACTGGAGCCTTAACGCGGGTGGCACCGCTTTAACTCTCTGTCTGGCTCTCTGCTATGGAATCTGGGAGTTGGAGTTTGTTGTGGGGCTCTGGGCCCACACAACACTCCACTCCCAGAATTCCATAGCCTTAAGCCAAGAAAGAGTTAAAGCGGTTCCAAACCGGGTTAAGTCTCCAGTGTGGACGCAGCCCGAGTTTCCTCTCTTCCTTAACACCTGCCCCCCCCCTTCTTCTTCCTAACCTTGTTATTTGGGGGTGGGAATGCTTTTTCTGTGGGGAGATGAAAGGCCTCTCTGGTTTGGGCCTTGAAGGAACAGCCCTGGATCCACAGATAAAGATGGCAAGTTTCTATGAGGAGATTAAAAGGCCTCTGGGTTTGGGCTCTTGCAGTAATCAAGCCCTGGCAGACTGGTTTGTTGAGTAACAACAACAACAACAACAACAATTCATTTCCTTTGCCTGTCGCCTTTCTAAGGACCCAAGGTGCTCCACAATAAAAACGTATATTTTTAAAAAATCACAATAAAATGTGAAATAATAACTTAGTAATGATGTTTATTATATTTGTTTATTCCATCCGCATGTTGGCTTTCTCCGAGGGACCCCAGATGGCTCCACAGATAAACAGTGTAAAATGACACAACTATAGCTAATGACACCAAAAAAATTGTTGTTATTTCCGTATCCGCCTCCCTCCGTGGATGGAGGCAGGGCACAACAACAATTAACAGACAAACAACATCAGTTTAAAAGGCATCAGTCAAACACACAACACAACAACCACACACACAGCAGTTTAAGAGGACACACAATGCTTTACAACAGCATTAAAACAATCCACATTTAAATTCACCATTTAAAAACCCACAATTAAAAATCATCTGTCAGGAAGAGAGGAATAGGCCTTCTATGGCCTATTGAAAGCCCAAGGGAAGAAGCCAACATTTTATACTGTGTGTGTGTATATGTGTGTGTGGGTGTGGTGTGTGTTGATCCGCATTTCTCCCAAAGAAGGGGCTGTCCCTGTCAAGGGATTATTCTGCCATAGCCTAATATCAGAGAGAAAGACTGACAGGCAGAGATAAATCGAGTGAAGGAGGGGATGGAGGCAGTGAAACTAGGCCTATTTTCCAGGCCTAGTCTAGTGTTAACTTCCTTCTGAGAAAACAGGTAGATCTTCAGCCATCCATGACAGTATGGAGGCCCAACAGCATATTATTAAAGCTGAATTGATGCCACTGATAAAAGAGGCCTTTGAAGACAATAGTGTATGGAAATCGCTTTGTCTAAGCCAGCCTAAAAAACACACACACACATCAGTACATTTGATGAAAAGAATAAATGGACATATAAACAGGGCTGTATTTGGCTGGTTTGTAAATTCTATATTTGGCCGGTTTGGGTTGACAAGTATGCTAAAAATTTAATTTGGTCCCAACTATGTCTCAGAGCATTCAGATATACTGTGTACTTAAAAAATTAATGTCAGATGTGTTGACTGTCTGTAGCTTGCAGCACTGCAGTACTTTGAGCTGAGTAATAGGCATGCAGCTGGAGTGGGAGAGGGAGGGAGGGAGGAGGGAAGCAAATAAATACAGGACGCCAGTAATTGGAGTTAGCAAAACAAACCTGACATAGAACAATGTACCATAACACTGAGACTTTATGGTGGGTCTCTCTCTGTACATGTACAGCGTCTCCTTGGAAAACTAACACCCCCTCGTATGGTGAGAGCTTGTGTCAGGATGAGAATGGATTGGCTTTAATTAACCTAGAACACAAAATAAGTACACCAGTGACACAAGGCAAGTTTATAGCAGCAGCAAACAGCTCGTGACTTTTCATAGCATACATCATAGTAAATCTGCTATTTTTAGGTGTAAAAACTGGTGGGGAGGTGGAGGTTTTATAGATCGAGTGGCTTATTTTATTAAGTATTTAACCTAACAAACAATTTCCACGAAAGCAGGAGAGTGTGTTGGTAGGGAATAACACAGCAGTTAACACATTGACTGATTAACTCTGGTGATACAAACAAATTCCAAAGGTAGTCCTATTTGTCAGCTGCTTTTTTTTTAAAGGAGTGGCTTGATAATAAAAACAACTATTTTTATAGCACAATGATTTTCCTTGATTATCAAAATAATTGAGGAAAGTGACTGTCTGTGTTTGACTGGGATTCACAGTCCCATCTGCAACTTGTGGATCCTGAGTTTCTGTATCCTGAACTGCTGGGATTGTTATGTGAAGTTCCAGATTTTTTTTATTTTTTTCTTAAACTGAAAAACCGTTTTTCACGCATTTTGGTCTGTGGCTACAATGGATGACTTCATCATATAAGATTGGTCAGTCATTTTTTTTTCATACTGTACCTCTCTCCTGCAGCCAGACTGTTGATCTTCTCATGCAAGAGTCAGGATGTCGTTTAGAACATCCTTCTGCTACCAAGTTCCGCAATCATGTCATGGAAGGAGAATGGGATAAGGTAATGGAAGAGACACAGGACTGCCTAATTATATCTAGGGTTATGATCCTATGCACTGTTACTTGAAAATAAACCCCTTGAACTCAGTGAGACTTAATTCTGAGTAAACCTATAGGTCTGAGCTGCAGTTTTGTAGATTGTGTGGTGTATTTTGCAATCTTTGGCTTACCTTTTTTTCTTCTCCTTTTGTTTTCAAAAACTGCTGCTTGTAGGCTGAGAACGACCTGAATGAACTTAAGCCTTTAGTACACTCTCCTCATGCAATTGTGGTAAGAGACTTTTGAACTTTTTCATCTGAAATAACTAGCAATGTTTATGTGTGTGTCTGTATATTTGTTGTTTTTTAGTTGGCATGCTGCATAAGTGGAATAATGCTCACCCATGCCACTAGGAAATGATTGAAATAAAAAGCCTCAGAATATTTAAAACTAGTGCTTAGTGCCAGAGATATTTATGTCTGAACTTCCTACTGTGATCAATGCTAGGTGTTACGGGACTAACATTCTGTAGTGTGAACATAATACATATATGTGTAAGTATTATGTGTATATTATATTGTAACCAAGAAATATGTATGATTTTCAGTTAAATGTTTTAATTTGTCCTTAAGTGTGAGAGTGATAACATTCTCATTGTGAAGTGGGTGATGTGTTTGAACAAATGTCATTGAAATGTAGTGACTAACAGCAAACAATACAGCTGTAGTTTCAGTGTAGGCGTCTCAAACAGATCACTATCAGTAGTTTTCAATTTAATTAAAATAGATCTGTCTTGTGATACCTTGAGATCTTTTATTTTATATTTACATTGTAACTATTACACTTGCTGCACGCACATGTATGTACACATATACAAGTGTAGACATATTGTGTATTAAAGTAAAGGTAACAAAAAACATCTCTTTACTACCTCCATATCTTTTATACATTCAGCTGCCCTGTCATTACTGGTACATGTTTTTCCCCTCTAATTCATGGCACTGCTTTTGAAGTGGCTATCAAAACAGTACAGATTCAGCTGATGTCTACTTAGCTTTCTTCTGGTTGGTTTATTTGTTGTCAAAAGATTATTTTTCCTGTTCTCTTTTCCAACTCCCACTCACACCAGGCAGGAGGTGAAGTGTAGAAAACTAATGTTTTGTTAAACTTCAATTGCAGGCTGAAAGTATTTGCATTTTGTTCTTTTACTCGGGTCAAAGTCTGACTGTCCAAACCTTACCTTTCAAATAAGTAGACTACTTTCTTCTTGTGAGTGGATATCTGACAATAGAATAGCCAGCATATTTTAAAATATTAATAACTAACACTAGGAAAGCCCCCCCCCCAATTTGTTTTGCATATAAGTCTTGTTTGGAGCTCAGATTGGGAGATACCTTTGTAATCAGTTCAAAATGAACTGTTCATTAATGTAAAAGGCTGTAGCATGTACCCTTGCTATACTTCTGAAAATGAAAACAAAACTATTACCCAGGCAAATAGAAATTGATCTGTGCATCTTTAAAATATGAGCAGTAAGGGATAGATATGTTAAATTATGCTGCTTGGGCAGCTACCTGATTGTACTAACTCAGATGTTTTTGAGTTTGTTTGTTTGTTTGTTTTTTTAATCAGAACATTTGTAGAAAAGTTTGACAGCTTTCAAAATAATGATTTCAGAAATGGTTGACATGTTTTTGTTGAGAGTGAACTTCAGTTGTGGGCAGAGGATTTTAAAAGTAGCACCTTAGGAGGAGGGGAGTTGGTAAATTTTTAAAATCCTACTTTTGGAAACTATGGCACAAATCCAGTGCTAGTCCTAACTAGTGGACTCTCACTGAATCACTGGAATTAAGTGTTGTTTTACTAAGTTCCCATTGATACAGTGTCTTTATTTTACTTAGCATTAGGAATTGGCTTTTGGCCCATCTGTTTGATGTCACTTCAGTAAAACATTTAGTAGCTTTAGGATTTCAGCTGAGACATTCAGGTCCATGATGGTCATTTCAGGAAAAACTGCCTTTGAGATAAGGGGTAGAAGTAGGAGAATGAAGAACTCATTATTCTACATGTCTGTTTTAATAATAGATATTTAAGACAGGCATCAAATTCAGCCTTTATGTTTGATTCCATTTTGTACATTCCCATCATAAAACTTTGCTAAATGGTGGCAGACCTCTAAAATAGTTGCTTTGGCAAATTGTGCAATTGGGTAGTATCTTCTTGATTATAATGAAATAGATTGTCTTTATTCTCTTGGTTCTACACTGTGATATCATTTCTTTTCTTTTTTTTTTATCAAGTTTGAAATGTACCCTCTATATTTTTTTTTTGACGTATTTGACAGTAAATTAAGGTTTTAACTTGGTTTTACTTTCGAGAACATTTCTTATAAACCTAAGAGAAAATTCCCCCAAATGCCCCAGAATAACAATAGAATTCCTATTACTTTGAATACCAAAATAAGAATCAATGCAGGAAAAAAGAGGCCTACATAATCATATCTCCTTGAAAAGCTAACTATAGACACTCTGCAGTCACCCCTTGTTTCTCGCGGACTTGGGATCCACGTTCTTGACAGAGGGGCGACCTCTGTTATCATCAATGGGGCGCGTGCCCTCCCGGGGGGGTGCTCCATTCAAGCCTATGGGGCTTGAGTACGCACAAGCCTCCATTTTTGGGGGGTCTGGAATGGATCCCCCATGAAAACAGAGGGCCAACTGTATTCTTTTTCTCTTAAAAGATCCTAAGGGCAAATAATACTCCCATGGCACCTATAGTAAACTGTATGTTCTGCCTTTTCCTGCCTACTCATGATTAATACTGCAAAGGGGGGGGGGGGGCACAGTATTTCCAAAAGGTATTTAAGTCTGTTTTTATTAAAGCCTTAGGAAAGGAACTCTATAATTAGCTTGAATATAGAGAAGTCCACTACAGGTAGAGTCTCAGTTATTTGGAATTCCGAAATCTGAAATATTCCAAAACCCAAAACTTTTTGCCTGAGTGGCTGAGATAGTGACACCTTTGCTTCCTGATGGTTTATTGTATACAAACTTCAGTTCATGCACAAAAATTATTTTAAAATATTGTATAAAATTACCTCCAGACTAGATTTATATGAAAGAAAAGATGAATTTTTTATTTAGACTTGGGTTCCATCTCCAACATAACTTATTACATACATATATGCAAACATTGGTGTCCCCAACCCTGGTGTCGCCCATTGTGGGATGTGTTCCAATGGGGGGTGGAAGTGGCAAAAAAAGGGTGCACTGAGCCTTTTTCTTTGCTCTGGTGGTGGAGAGGACTCCTCATGAAGAGGATGCCATCATAGCAAGCCAGGAAAAGGTCACTGGGCCTTCTCCTTTGCTGTAGTGGTGGAGGTCTCCTTGTTAGGAGGCCTCTGCTGCAGCAAGACTGGGAGAGGGTCTCTTGGTCTTCTCCCTTCTCCTTTGCTTTGATGAATGAGGTCTCCTCATGAGGAGGCGTCTGTTGCCACAGCAAAGCTAGGAGGACTACAGTGGGAGGAGGGCCCGACTGAGTGTCATGCCTCTACTGTGATGTCAGCTGCTGTAGCTTGCACCCCTCAATGATGCCACTGTACGCAAATAAAGGTATTCCAAATCCAAAACAACCCAAAATACAAAGTATGTCTGGTCCAAAGCATTTTGAATAAGGAAGACTCAACCTGTACATACAAACAGTGTCCATAGGCTGCTCAAAATGTATCACTTAACAGGCTGTGCCCACTGATCAACATTATATGGATTTGGGAAGAATTTAGGCTTATTTGGCACTGCAACTTATTCTTTGCGTGTTTATTTAGAATTCCCACTGAAGCTTATGAAGCTTCTTCCAAGTAAGTATGCATAGGGTTACATCTTTAAGTATTTAAGTCAGTGCTTTGGAGTGTGCCAAATGTTAAAACTATTATTCTATTTATATTCTGTTTTGTAGATGGGCAACCACAGATAAACAAATTCCAGAAATTTTGAAGCCATAGGGGGAAATATATATATTTCTTTTTTGGGAAAGATGGAATGAAAATTTTCAGGAAGATTGAAAAATGGATGCTTGCGCTCTTTACCGATTGGAAGCCACTTTATTACTTTAGAAATTTAAACTGTATTATGTTAATACAGTTTGTATAAGTTGGTTTGGCATAAAATTATGTTTAGTATATTAAAAGTATTAAGTTGAATAATAAATAAATTTAAATTTTCTTCAAATTTCTGTTGTTTTTTTAAACAAGTAGAACTGCAAGTTCCTGAACTGTAAGGAATTTTATCTGTGTATTAGGAGTAGGCAAAATAATTTTGTCTCTTCTAGTACAGTCAGCCCTTCTTATACACGGATTTTTTATACACGGATTCAAGCATACACGGTTTGCAAATGTTCCAAAAAAGTATAAATTTACCTTGATTTTCCATTTTTTATAAGGGACACCATTTTGCTATGTCATTATATTTAATGGGACTTGAGCATACATGGATTTTGTTATACACGGGAGATCTTGGAACCAAACCCCAGCGTATAACAAGGGTCCACTGTACTTCGTAGTGTCAAATAGATATAAAGCAATTTTTCCTACACCAGATAACTAAGAACAGGAAAGCAACACCAGGAGAAAAAAAATCCATAATCCATTTTTTTCAGGGAAAAAGTATTGAGAAAAAAATTGTGAAAAATCTTCTTTTTTTTTCTTCATATGTTTCCTGGCCTTTTCATCTCTGTGTACCTAAAACACCATGCAGATATATTCACTGGACCTTAGGAAATCCTGTAACACAAGGAGACAGTGTACTTGTGATTGTACTAGTAGATAATCATAAGCAGTCAAGTGTAATCCTGAGTAGAGCCCATCACAAAAATAACATTATACTATTGATACTTCCCCAATTAAAATAATGAAAGTTTTGGCAGTGCAACCTTTAGGGTGGGATGAACAATTAATATGACTGGTGACCAGGGTTCAGTTCCCAGTTTGGCCAAGAAGCCCACTCGCTAACCTTGTGCAGGTCACATGCTTTCAGCCTCAGGGGAAGACAATGGCAAACCTCCTCTGAACAAATCTTGCCAAGAAAACCCCACAATAGGACCAGAAACGACTTGAAGGCACACAACAACAATCTTAGGGGAGGATGAACAATGAATAATTAACTAAATAAAGAAGCAGTGCAGCACAGTGATGGTATAAAGCACTCTACACTGTAGACTCAAGTTACCAGTGCTCACCACTGCCTTGCCACCAGTGATGACTAGTTTCAAAAACTAGAGAACAGTCTAAAAAGAATCAATAACATTTTTAAAGATATAGCTGTGTTAGTCTGTAGAATCATTATGTAGAGAAATCTTGTAGCACCTTTGAGATTAACTGAAAGAAAGAAGTTGGTAGCATGAGATTGATACTACTTCCTCAGATGCATTCCTTTAATGCATTTATTTATTTATTTAGGGAAGTACAGTCCTGATATTTTACAGCAGACATCTCTTCTGATGTGTAGACCTCTTTGAACAGTGGGCTGCCCTAGCTAAATGTGAGGGTTTCCCCTTTGACAATATCAATTCGTGTCTGACTGTAGTAGGTGATACTCATTTCTCTTACTAAGCCAAAGAGCCAGCGTTGTCAAAGACAACTCTGATCATGTGGCCCGCATGACTGTTGCACAGAATGCTGTTACCTTCCCACTGAAGTGGTACCCTTTTATCTACTTGCACTTTTACATGCTTTTGAACTGCTAGGTTAGCAGAAGCTGGGGTTAGTGATGGGAGCTCACTCTGTCATGTAGCACTTAGGCCTTGAACTGCCAATCTTGCAATCATCAGAGTGAGCATCTTAACTGCTGAGCCACCACGTCTGTCTCAGATGCATTGAAGTTAAGACACTGAATGACTATTGCAAGATCGGCAGTTCAAGACCCAAGTGCCGCGTGATGGAGTGAGCTCCCATCACTAGTCCCAGCTTCTGCTAATCTAGCAGTTCGAAAGCATGTAAGAGTGCAAGTAGATACCACTTTGGTGGGAAGGTAACAGTATTCTGTGTAGTCGTGCTGGCCACATGACCATGGCATTGTCAAAAACAATAGCTCCCTCGGTTTAGTAACGGAGATTAGCACCACTCCCTACAGTTGGGCACAACTAGACAATCTGGCCAAGGGAAAACCTTTGCTTTTTTATTGGTGAAAACACTTGTTTCCCTGCAAGCTGACTAAATTGAAGATGTTGTATTTTGGCTGTATCATGAGAAGACATGACTCACTAGAAAAGACAATAATGTTGTGTAAAGTAGAAGGCAGTAGGAAAAGAGGACGACTGCATTCCATATGGATAGTCAAGAAAACCATAGTGCTGAGTCTGGAAAATCTGAGCAGGGCTGTTGAGAATAGGGTAACTTGGAGGTCTCTCATTCATAGGGTCTCCATAGGTCGAAGTGGACTTTAAGACAGTTAACAACATCTGATGAGATGGCCATTAAGACTGTGGGGCTTCTGCCTGTACTGGTTTATTAATGAAATAACATCAATACCAGGAAAGATTCTGGAGCAGATAATTAAACAGAGAGTCTGTGAACATCTAGAAGGCAATGCCATAATCACAAAAAGTCAACATGGGTTTCAGAGAAACAAGTCATGCCAGACAAATCTGATCTTTCTTTGATAAAATTACCAGCTTGGTAGATGAAGGGAATGCTGTGGATATAGTATATCTTCATTTCAGTAAGGCCTTTGACAAGGTTTCCCATGACATTCTTGCAAACAAGCTTGTAAAAAGTGGGCTAGACAAAGTAACTGTTACATGGATTTGTAATTGGTTGACCGGCCGAACCCAAAGGGTGCTCAACAATGGCTTTTTTTTCAGTGGGGTCCCACAGGGCTCTGTCCTGGGCCCAGTGTTATTCAACATCTTTATCAATGACCTGGATGACAGAATTGGGAGTATACTTATCAAATTTGCAGATGACACCAAATTAGGGGGAATAGCTAATACTCCAGAGGACAGGATCAACATTCAAAATGATCTGAAAAAACTAGAAAGCTGGGCCAAAGCTAACAAAATGAAATTCAACACAGAGAAATGTAAGGTACTGCACTTAGGGCAGAAAAATGAAATGCACAGATATAGGATTGGGGACACCTGGCTGAATGAAACTACATGTGAAAGGGATCTGGGAGTCCAAGTAGACCACAAGTTGAACATGAGTCAACAGTGCGATGCGGCAGCTAAAAAGGCCAATGCAATTTTAGGCTGCATCAATAAAAGTATAGTGTCTAGATCAAGAGAAATAATAGTGCCACTGTATTCTGCTCTGGTCAGGCCCCACCTGGAGTACTGTGTCCAGTTCTGGGCACCACAATTCAGAAAGGACATTGAGAAACTGGAGCGTGTCCAGAGGAGGGTGACTAAAATGGTGAAAGGTCTGGAGACCTTGCCCTATGAGGAACAACTCAGGGAGCTGGGGATATTTAGCCTGGAGAAGAGAAGGTTAAGAGGTGATATGATAGCCCTGTTTAAATATTTGAAAGGATTTCATATTGAGGAGGGAGCAAGCTTGTTTTCTGCTGCTCCAGAGAACAGGACCCGGAACAATGGATGCAAGCTACAGGAAAAGAGATTCCACCTCAACATTAGGAAGAACTTCCTGACAGTAAGGGCTGTTCGACAGTGGAACACACTCCCTTGAAGTGTAGTGGAGTCTCCATCCTTGGAGGTCTTTAAGCAGAGGCTAGATGGCCATCTATTGGGGATGCTTTGATTGTGATTTCCTGCATGGCAGGGGGTTGGACTGGATGGCCCATGCGGTCTCTTCCAACTCTATGATTCTATGATTCTATGAAATGCCTGTAAAGGAAAAGCAGTATGCAAAGGGCTGTCATAGTACCTTTGAGACTAGCAGATGCTACAAGATCCTTTTGCATACTGATTTTCTAGGCTAACACAGCTATGTCTTTGAATTCTGGAAATGCTAGATTTAGGGCTAATATTATATGGATTTGGAATTATTCCGATAGGATGGGTGTGAATCCAGCGTGGAAATAAGTCATCCGTAAAGACCCATGAACATCATCCTCACTTGTAGGGAAGATTTTATTAACTGCTTGGGCTTCTTTGGTTATAGCAGTATTTCAGTTTTAAGTCATTAATTGGGGTTGGAAACTGAGAATGCCATTTTAGAAATGGAATAACAACATTTTAGGCCTGCAAAATATGTCACTGCGATCTGTGTTTTGTCATGGTTGAACTGAGGGTTTGTCCAAAGCCACCTGAGTCCAGGCTTGAACTGAATTTTCCAAGGAAACTAACTGAACTGTAAATTTTACCATTATCAGTACCCCATAGGTAGTTAGTGTTCTTCCTTGTGCAGTTTGACATAGTACAGTGTAAGAATCTTTGCTTTTCCACAGTATATCCCTTTATTTCTTTGTATTCCCTTTTGTTCCCAAGAGCAAGGAAGGGGAAAGTGTGGCCTGTGGGTTACCTCAAAAATGTAAAATTCCTCCATTCCCCCAGAGGGTACTGGTGCATTTGGTTGGGGGGGGGTTGAATGTAATGCTCCAAGGTCCCCTGTGGGAGGCAATTTGGGCTCCTAAGCCCTAACAGATATCCACCCATGCCCTAGATAAGTTGCTGTGTTTATGAAGCATACTGGAGAGGTGTGGGCTGAAGCCAGTTTTTGAAATGGGAATATTTTTAACTTCTTCTTTGAGAGAAGAGAGAGAGAGTACAATGAAAACATGTTCCATTACTCAAAGTTCATGGGGTATGTTTGTAGGTGAATTTTTTTTATGGGGGAAGTTTCCCTCTGACTTCAAAGGACAGACTTTCTTTTTGGTGTGTGGAAGTGTGTGAAGCCATCATTTCTGAACTCTTTTTATTTATCAGTCTTTATACCTAAGCAGAACAGATGTGAACTAAAGAATCCTTCATAGGCTTCTTGTACTTTTCACTTTTTTCTCCCTTCATTTTGTTGTTTTATTGTGAGGTTATAGTTCACAGTTAGAATGATAGAGTTGGAAAGGACAGCATGGACTTTAGTGACTTCCAGTGTTTGAATGGCACACACACCTTTCCTATTTTATATTTTTAAGCAGGCTCAGTAGACTCTGAAAGTTTATCATTTATCACACAAATGAGTTTTTGTTCATGAAAGCTTAACAGTTTTGATCTGAAATTTTGGATACCTTACAAAACTACTGTAATGTAGAATATGCAAACTTGGCAGTTCTGCAGTATATATATATATATATATATATATATATGCATGCTTAGATTTTTATAAGAGTCATTTTTAATGTTATGTTTTATATCATACCTCAGAAGTACAGCATGGGCAACTTTGGTGAGCCTGGTGTGTCTGTGAGAGGGGGGGAGAAAGAGAGCTATTTAAAGGTGCATTGCTGGTCTTGGATCTTTCCAGGAGAGACATTTTATACTTTTTGCCTGATGCTTCAGGATTGCACAGTGCTTATCTCTGCAGTAGTACTTGTAAAGTGATCATTTGTATTTTAAATCATGTTTTATAATTGTGGGATGAGAGTTCCCTTTACACACAATCATTGTGTAATGCAATCATCACTCCTTTTTCTTCGTGCAGTCATACAGAAGGAAATTCTTCCTGCAGAAAGCAACTGTGAAAACCTCTAGAGCTGCTCACTGTAGTCATACCAAAAGGTGGTGGTGGGTTGTCTTTTTTTAGCATCTTCTTGCTCATTTGTACTTGCTCAGTTGTTCTCAGTCTTCTGACTGTTGTATGAGAAGCAGATTCAGAATATACTCTGCAGCAACACACATTCAGACTCATTTAGAGTGCCTTGGGAAATTTCAGGGGTTGCCATGTTGCTCATTCAGTAAAATACAACAAAATCCAAAACCCACAAGCAGTGATGCCTTTATTGAGCTAATTCCAAATACATTATGCAAACTTTCAAAGCTGCATTGGTTTCTTCATCAGACAAAGATGTTAAAAATCATACAGGAGAAAAATAGTAATATTAGAGTCATAGGGCTACATTCTATCTGAGATGTTGTCAGTTAAGATGTTATTGAGGGATTTCAGTACAGGTAGAGGGCACTCCCTTTATTGGCCATGTGAGGACTAGAGACAAAGAGCAATAAAAGACAGCTAATAAAATGTCAGCTCCATTAGCAATAAAAAACTTTTCTTGAGATCTTGCTTTCCATGTCTCGTGTGAAACTAACTGCTCCTTTCTTCAGCAGAGAACATTGAATTGCTCAAATCTCTGTACTGCTACATCTAGAAAAACATTTAGGTGCTGTATAGGTAAAACCTGCCAGTGAAAGGGGTTTACTTTTATTGGAGGTATAAAATCACAGAGAGTTAGAGAGAGCTGACTGTATATACAGTAGTTTTGACCAGTTGCTTTTGGACATGTAGAAATGTATGTGTGTTGCTTATGTGAAAGTTGTTTTATCACACTGGTTTATGCAGATTTTTGAATTTTTAGTATGGTAGGTTTTACCGTTCTGGGATAGATGCAAAGTTTCCCCCATCAAGGGAGCGGGAAATAGAGCCACCTCAGCTTGGTTCTTCAACTCATTGAAACCAGGAGTCAGGTAAGTTTGTGAGTCATGTGATGACATCAGCTGCTGTTGGTGAGGAATGTAGCCATGCGAGGCCCTCCCAAGCCCAGCACAGTATCAGATTTCCTGTTTTCTATTCTCTATATGTTTTCTAAACAAGTGTACATGTAAATTAATTGCTTTAATGATTAAAATAACATCTATTTGCAACTGAATGGAGCCTTTTATTCCATCTAGGAGCACAGTCTGTAACCTCTAGTTACCATACCTTTTTCACTACAAACTTATAGCTACACAGAGACAGGAAAGCCATTGTGAAATTGAAGATTTATGTGTGATTCTCTGTGCACATTCCTCTACGTGAAAAAAAAAAATACATCCAGGATCTTTGCTAGAAGGGAGTTCAGCCAGGCAGTCTCTTTGCTTATCAGTAACCTGATTAAAGAATTCTTAGGGTATATTTTTTAGTTGATCAGTTAAATGTGCAAAAAATTGCACATCAGAAAAGGCAATATTTCTGGAGCAAGTTTTTAAAAAATGTTGAGAATGCATGCATGCATCGTGATAATCATCTTCTGAGAACTATGAACCAGAACAGATCAGCTTTAAAAGCCAGCTTCCGGGCAGCTTGAGGACATGGCATTTATATGCCACCCCCACCCCGCAAGACATCTTGAAGCCACCCAGCTGTTTACAAGTGGGTGGCTTCAAGATCTTCCGGTATCACAGCATTTATATGCAGCACAAATGGAGCGCCTTGCAGCCAGCTTCAAGCCACTTCAGGGCATGAAAAGCTGGCTTTTTGCCGGACAGAAAAGGAGCAGATCTTTAATACTCCTTTTTTGACCAGGGGAAAGATGGATTGGGGCCATGGTGTGTGTTCACCACACCCTCAATCCATCTTCGAAAGGGGAGCTTGAAGCTGCCTCTTCTGTCCATCAAATATGCCCCTATAACTGTTCTCTTTTATATGATATTCTTTTAAAATGGCACATTAAAATATTATTTGGTTACCCACGTTGTGATCTAAATCAATTTTCTTTTCCCAACCAGAATAGGCCCTTCTTTCATAAAAGAATGCAGCCGATTTAATTTTGAGTGATTATGGAAATGTAGACCTGTTGAAGGCAGTAAGGGAGAGGAAACTGCATTATCAGTGGATTGACTCATGAAAGAAAGTTACAGCCCTGAATTTGCAAGAGCAGTTCTCTTATAACAAAATCTCTTTTGTAGAGTTGCCATAAGTTGATTTAATGGCATATGACAACAATGACAGACTCCAACATGTATGTACTGTCTGCCCTCCCTTTACGCGGGGGATCCATTCCGGACCCCCCCCACACACACATAAGAGAAAGAAAGACAGATGCTCAACTTGTGCCTATGGTGGCGTGTGGCACATGCGCCATATGCACACGCACAATTGCTTCTTCCGGCGCATGGCGGCGCTCCTTCCAGCACGGCTTTCAGCATGTGCTGGAAGCTGCACAAGAGGCGCCTGTGTGACATGGGCGCACTGTATTACGGTTTTTAATAACTGACATTTATTCAACCTGTGTTTAGTCTAAATATTCTTTCCCCACTCTCTCACTCCATTTCATTTATGTACTTCTGATCTGGCTGTGGTTTCAGTGATAAACACAAATGCTGAATTCGCAGCATTCTAACAACATGACTCTTATGATATGAGGGACTATTTATCTATGAACATTCTGAAAAGAGAAAATATGAAGCTTCAAACCTGTCTGGATGCTACACTGACAACCATTCCCACTCTCACATCTGATCTGGCAGATTGGGAATGTGCTCGACCTGATTCCAAACTTATGGAAGCTCCTGATTATTTAGTGGCCAGAGTTCATGTGAACATATTCAGAGGTTACTCACATTTCAGATGTTTTGCTGTGACATTGAAATAGGAGTTATGCTCATGAGCTTGGATCAGAGCGAACTCTTCCTTCTTCTTTGTGGTCTCTGTGAAGCACACAAATAGGTCATTCTGCGCCTGCGCAGCATTTTCAGATCCGACTGAAATTGCTAGGGAAGACTTTTTGGTGGTAGCTCTGCCCACCCTGTATATAGGCAGGATGTCTTCCCGCCCTTTCTCAGTTCCTTTTGTTCACCGTGTGAGCAGCTTAGGAACCGCGCTTAGAATCGCTCCTTCCTTAGCTTTTGTTTTCGTTTCCTGTGTTTGCTCTGACTTTGTTTGACTGGGATTGTGATTTGGACTTGATTTTGGACTCTGATTAACGGTAACACTCAGACTTGACAATTCTTTCTCTTCGTCCCTTGGCTTTGGTCTAAAGATGTCTACGCACTCTTTTAAAAAGTGCAGTAAATGTGGGATGAACATCCCGGCACTTGACGGACACTCCTTATGCCTCCTCTGCTTGGGCGAGGGCCATGTCCCTGCTTCTGCCCTCACTGCATGGCCTTCACTCCACAGGAAGAATAGGCAGATATGCCCGAGTTCCATGCTCTATGCGCAAATCTTGAAGCCTCCCTCCACCTCTAGAGCCTCTGTCAAGGCTGCGGCCGCCAAGGGCAAGTTCCCATCTCTGGCCTCAGGGTTCACTGCCAAGGCTACTGCTGCCGGGGGCACTACTTCTTTGTCTCCTCCGAGGGTCCTTGCCAAGGCTACTGCTGCCAAGGGCAAACCCTCTCTGGAGGTTTCTGGGTCACCAACCCCAGACAAACGGAGGTCTTCGGACCAGGATATGGCAGGCCACCCATCCTCACCAAAGAGGAAAAAGTCCTCAGACTCCAAACCAGAGAAGAGAAAGCACAAATCTCGGGACAAGTCCAAGGACTCATCCCATCACTCTGGAAAGTCCCTGTTTGGACTCCCACTCCGACCACCAGTCCCGTACCGACACACCCGCCCAGCCCGCTGACACCGAACTGGGCTCGGTACCATGGGACCAACCAGCGCCTCAACCTCAGTTGTCTCCTCGTCCCGACTCCCAGGCCCGAACAGACACCTTTCTGGATTCCTTGTCTGAACCCTACCAACTCTCGGAGGGTGAAGAGGAACCTTCTCCTTTCACCCAGGTGGTGATACCAGACCGACTCTCCCAGACTTCGGAGGTCATTTGTTTCGAGGATGAACAGGACTATGATAAATCCTCTGTCCTTGCAGAACTCCCCCAGACTGGATGTTGTTTTTGAGCAAGCCACAGGCACTTGTATTTTGCCTCTGGATCCTTCTGAAGTTCACGGAGGCCGTTTTGTTTCAATCTTCCAACCTGTTGAACCTCTCTTGCCTCCTCTAAGGTCATCGGCTCCATTCCACTTCGGTCTCACCTCACCTCAGCTTCCCAAGTGGAACCAGTCCGACGCATACAGTTGGCTTCTGCTGTCTCCCTGCAAATGCGCCCCTCGTTCCTGGTACCGGTAACCACTCAGGCCCTCTTGGCCCGCACCAGGACCAGGTCAGCTTCCACTGAATCTGCAGACCACTCCATCTCCGACTATGTTCCGGCTCAACAGTCACAGGATCTCGCCTTTCTCGAGGCCCCCTCTCCTTCAGATGACATTTTTTCCTTTTCGGAACAAATGATCCGGATGGACAAGGCCCTAAACATTGAAGTCCTTCATGCAGACTCTCAAGCTCTTGATCCCATTGATGAGAGGGTTCGGGACAAGGTCCCAACTCCGACCTCCATTGTATTTCTACCATCGATGTTCAAGATTGCAAAGAGTTCCTGGCCCACTTTGTCCACGGTCCAGCCTTCCACCAAAAAAAATTGACAATCTCTACCGTATCACACCCTCGGAAGAGATTTGCCTCTTTGAACACCCTCACCCTCACAGATTCACTCAGCCCCGAAGACAGCTTTGCCCCCTAATGACAAAGAGGGCCGTAAGCTCGACACCATGGCACAGAAATCCTATGCCTCTGCGGTCCTGGACCTCAAAATCCAGAACTACTCGGTGTGTATGGCTGCCTACCAACAGCAGCTTTGGGAGAAAGCTCTTCCCTTGTATGAAGACCTCCCTAAGGACAAGAGATGGATGGCCATGCCATCCATGCAGAAGCTCATGCACTGGCCTCGCACCAGATCTCAGCGGCCCGACACTCAGCTGACTGCACTTCCTGACAATTCTCAGGCTGCCTGGTCCTCTGACGCCATGCCTGGCTAAGGTCTTCGGACCTAATGCCTCAAGCCAAACAGGCCACCAAAGAGTTCCCCTTCGACGCCACGGGTCTGTTTCATAAGGACACTGATGAGAAGCTCGACTTCAAAAACAAAATAAAGAACATAGCCCGTAAATACGGTATGTCTTCTTCCTCCATTTTCGCCCTCCTTTCTGTCAACACCGTTTGGGATGGCAAAGACCTCCCTACCCCCCAACCAGGGCAGATCCAACCAGTCCGCAGACTACTATCAGCAGTGCTTCCCTCCCCAACAACAGGGGAAACACCAACAAAAACAAAAATACAAGCAACCCTTCCATAAGAAGGATGCAGAACAAGGCACGTGCCGCTTCTGAAGTTCCCCAGCGCACTTCGTTCTGTCAACTCCCTTTGAGGATCGCCTGGCCCACTTCCACCACTCTTGGGCCTCCATAACATCCAACTCCTGGGTGCTTTCCATCGTCTGTAGGGGTTATGCCCTGGAGCTCCAATCCTCTCCCCCAAGGGGCATCATCTTACCACTCTACCCTCAGACACCCTTCTCGATAAAGTGCGCTCCTTGCTTCAGAAAGGGGCCATCGAGCCCGTCCCTGCTTCCCCGACCCGACATTACCTTTTCTCCAGATACTTCATTGTCTCGAAAGCCACAGGCGGCCTCCATCCCATCCTGGACTTGCGTTTTCTCAACTCCTTCATTGTCTATAAGCGTTTCCGCATGGTAACCTTGGCTTCCATCTTGCCTCTCCTGCAGAAGTCAGACTGGTTCACCACCTTAAATCTTTGGGATGCTTTTTTCCACATCAGCATCCGAGAGGGCCACTGGGACCTCCTTGCCTTCTCTGTCGGCCCTAACTGCTTTTGGTATCGAGTACTGCCTTTTGGACTTTCCACTGCACTGAGACTTTTCACAAAGTGAATGGCAGTTGTAGCTGCATACCTCTGCCAACAAAACATCATAATCTTTCCTTACCTTGACAATTGGTTGTTCTTGGCCCCGTCCAGACAGATGCTCATCTCCCATCTTGAGTTGGCACTCTTCCTCCTTCACCACTTGGTACTCATAATTAACCTCTTCTCTCTGTGGGGAACACCAGATGTCAACCTTTTTGCCTCTCATCTCAACACTCATTGTGAGCACTTCTGTTCCACAATCCCTTCACCTCAGTCCTGAGGGGATGCCTTCCTCTTCCAGTGGTCAAGCAAAAAGTTCTAATCCTTCCCACCATTTCCTCTGATCACCAGAGTGGTAGCAAAGCTACGAACAGACAGATCAGGCGCGATCCTGATCACCCCTTGGTGGCCAAGACAGCCGTGGCTCGCCCCCCCTCCTTCATCTCTCCAACAGCCAATTCCGGCCTCTGCCGCTCTGTCCTGGTCTCCTGATCCTTCACGACGGTCGGGTTTGCCACCCTGATGTGGACACTCTCCATCTTGTGGTATGGTAGATCTTGATTCAGCTCTCAGTACCGGTCTGAGAAATCATCCTGGCTTCTTGAAAACCTTCCACCCAGCGTTCTTATGCCCTTAAGTGAGCTACATTTTTGACTTTTCTGTCCTCAACAAGGCTCACCTCTTTGGAAGTCAATGTCCATTGTTTTTTACTTCCTTCACCACCTCTCAGCATCTGGACTTTCCATTTTGTCCCTAAAATGCTACCTCGCGGTAGCATTTGTCCCCGCTACCAATTCTCTGGCCCCCCATCTTTCTTCACTGACTTGCTCGTGAATAATAATAATAATAATAATAATAATAATAATAATAATTTGTTTTATTTATATACCGCTATTCCAAAGATCATAGCGGTGAACAGCAAGTAAGCTAATTAGCAAGTAATTCTTCAAGGGCCTTGCCAACCTAAGACTGCCGGCAGTGATCCCTATCCCACTTGGGACCTCCAGCTCGTCTTGGCAGCACTTGCTACCTCACCCTTTGAACCTCTGGCTTCCTGTGACCTCAGGCTCCTCACCTGGAAGACAGCCTTCTTGGTAGCCATCACCTCAGCATGCTGGGCCAGTGAACTTTGTGCCCTCCGTACCGACTCCCCGTACCTGAAATTTTTTAAGGACAAGGTTGTCCATCCAGACATTTCCTTTCTGCCAAAGGTCATATCCACCTTTCATCTCAGTCAAGACATCATTCTCCCAACACTAGCCCTGAACTCGACCACTGACACCGAGCGTCGACTCCACTCCCTCGATGTCAGGCGGGCACTCGCTTTCTACTTCGAAAGGACTACGTCCTCTAGTTGTTCCCCCAGACTTTTTGTCTGCTACTCCAACCACACACCTCAACATTTCTCCAAATGGGTGACTTCCACAATCCTCCTCTCTTATGAGATTTTTGGGAAGACTCTGCCTGCTCGAATTTGAGCCCACTCCACCAGGGCGGTAGCTTCATCTTCAGACTTCCTCTCTGGAATTTCCTTGGAGGACATTTGCAAGGCTGCGGTATAGTCACAACCTCTGACCTTTATCAAGCACTACAGACTTGATACCAGACACCAACGTGAAGCAGCCTTTGGCAGAGCTGTTCTCCTTTCTGGAATGCATTAAGGTTAGTTGGCAGCTGTCAAATAACTGACACTCACCCTGTTTTTCTGGTTTAATAATTTATTTATTGCCAGGACACTCCCTCCTCCACAGAGAAACAAGCTTGCCAGTCTAACCCATTTGTGTGCTTCGCAGAGACCACAAAGAAGAAGGACAGGTTGCTTACCTGTAACTATAGTTCTTCGAGTGCTCATCTACAAATCCACACAAATCCCGCCCATCCTCCCCTCTGTCATGTCCTTCTCTCTTCCTTGTCTGCTCGTACAGCGGACCTTTTGGAACTGAGAAAGGATGAGAAGACATTCTGCCTATATAGAGGGTGGGCAGAGCTACCGCCAAAAAGTCTTCCCTAGTGATTCCAGTAGGATCTGGAAATGCTGTGCAGGCGCAGAATAACCCATTTGGGTGGATTTGCAGATGACCACTCAAAGAACTATAGTTACAGGTAAGCAACCTGTCCTTTTTTTTCTGGCCAACTATGGCCCGTTCTACACGGGCCTTTAAGTACGTACTGTGTATGTACTAGGGTTCCCCAGAGGCATCTCTTCCAGACGCTTCCTACCCTAGTACGTACAGAGTATGTACAAAATGGCGGTGCCTATTCTACATGGGCGCCGCCGTTAGGACGTCACGAACGCGCGTGGCTTAAAGTCCTGGCATGAGAAAAAAGAGATGTTTGAAAACTAGCCATAGAATCGAAGGCAGCTGCCATGGATATTGGACTGAATGCAGAGATATGTTTGCCTCTCATTGAATAGTTCAAGTCACAAAAAGAGAAGAAGAAAATTCTTTCCTGGTGTAGTGTAGAGGTCTGGTTGGTTCTCAGGATCAGTGTGGGAATTGATGCAGTGGAAAATAAATCTGCAAAAATCTTTGCAGAACCTCCCCTATCTCTTTTACAAGTAGCTGCTTCTGTTAGATTGCTGGCCCTGGAACAAAGTGATTCTGGATAGCAATGTGATTAAGAAAAGTAGTTTTTCTATTCAGCAAATGTTTAAAACTCAAGAGGTAAAAGAAATAGGGTATTCTGATCTTTGTTTTGGTAGAGCAAAGTATGTAAGGTGTTGCCTTTTTGTTTCTGCTGATTCAGTACCTTAAAGTTGTTCATCACCAACAGCCGTAGTGTAAACACTGTGAGAATGAAAAGACTGGTGATTATGGTTCATATGTCACTAGTATATACTGTCTATAAGTCGACCTCGTGTATAAGTCGAGGTCAACTTTTGGGGCCAAAAATGTGGATTTTTATATGACCTGTGGGTATGTCCACGGTCGGACTTAAGGGGGCAGCCCAGCTGGGGAGAGGCTGCTGGCGACTAGTCTCTCTTCCAAGCCTGTCCCCAACTGGGCTTTCCCCCATGGAGGAAGTCAAGTTGGGGAGAGGCTCCAGGGCGAGTGCTCACCCTTCCAAGCCTGCCCCCAACTGGACTTTCCCCCACAGAGGAAGCCCAGCTAGGGAGAGGCTCCAGGGAGAGTGCTCACTCTTGCAAGCCTGTCCCCAACTGAGCTTTCCCCTGTGGAGGAAGCCCAGCTGGGGAGAGTCTGCAGGGCAATCACTTGCTCTGCCCAGGCTCTCCCCAACTGGGCTGCCACTTGCGGAGGCAGCCTGGTTGGGGAGAGGCTTGGTTAAAGGACCTATTGCCCTGTGCATAAGTTTACCCAGGATTTTGGGGTCTATTTTGGGGCAAAAATTTCTCGACTTATAGTCAAGTATATATGCTAAGTTGGAGAAGTTAGCTTTGCTCAATTATGCAGGTTTTTAAAATCTGGTGTTGTACATTAGCAGATTTTGAATAGAAATAGGGGATAGTGTCTTATTTCTAAAACTGAATTATTAGTGGGATGCTGTTGTCTGCTTTGAAAACTCAGAAGATTAGCAAATTGCATTTTTGCTTTTCTAGTTCAAACACATTGCAAACACATTTTTCATACAACCAGGAAAAAGGCTATACGCATGGACATCACCAGATGGTCAACACAAAAAATCAAATAGATTATATAACTGGAAGTAAAAGATGGCGGAATTCTATACTGGTGGCCAAGTCTAGACCAGGTGCTGACTATGCACAGATCATGAATTACTGGCCTGTTACAGACTGCCAAAATAAAGCTGCTTCGGGTCTCTTTGGAGATATACTATTTAAATGATGCATGGGTCCTAAGAGTCTGGAGGTCGCACCAAAGCCACACTCCATTCCTAAGCACTGGAGTGCAGCTTTGGTGCAGCTTCCGGATTCTTAGGACCCATGCATCATTTAAATAGCATATCTCCAAAGAGACCCAAAGCAGCTTTATTTTGGCAATCTGCAACAGGCCACAGTCCTCATATCAAAAATAAGAATAAGACTCAAGAAAAAACAAAACCAGTGATCATACCAAAATATGATCTAAATAATACAGTGGACCCTTGTTATATGCTGGGGTTTGGTTCCAAGATCCCCTGTGTATAACAAAATCCATGTGTGCTCAAGTCCCATTAAATATAATGACATAGCAAAATGGTGTCCCTTATAAAAATGGAAAATCAAGGTTTGATATTTGAAATACTTTTTTGAACATTTTCAAACCGTGTATGCTTGAATCCGTGTATAAGAAGGGCCGACTGTACCTCAGTAGAATTTACTGACAACATAAGAAACAGATTCACACTACTAAACATAATAGACCAAGAACCAGAGGAACTATGGCCTTGAAGCCAGGGACATAATAAAAGAAGAAATGCAGACATATGCTTTCAGTAAACAAAAAGAAAGAGAAAAAAACATGGATGACAGAAAAAAACACTACAAGCAATAAAAGAAGAGAAGAAAAAAGGGAGCTAGGAACAAACTAAGAATGCAACAGTACAACAGCTTGTGCAGAAAGATAAAGAAAATTACTACAATGACTAATGCAGAGAAATAGAAGACAACAGCAAAAAGGGAAAAACAAGAGATCTATTTCACAAGATCTGGGAAATCAAAGGAAAATTCAAACCAAGGGCTGGGACACTCTGTGACAATAAAAATAAAATAATTCAAGACCAGGAGGGAATAAAAAGATGTTGAATGCAATACAAAGAAGAATTATACGAAAGAGATGACAAAATGAAGGACACATGGAATGAAAAGTCATATGGAAAGTGAACCCCAAATTCTGAAAAGTGAGGTGGAAACTGCAGTGAAAATGAACCCCAAATTCTGAAAAGTGAGGTGGAAAATAAGAGAAATAGTGAAAAACAGATCACCAGGAACAGATGATATTCCAATTGAACTGCTGCAATCCACATTGACAGAGTCACCTCTAGTGCTAACAAATGTATGTCAACAGATATGGAAAACAAAACAATGGCCAGCAGATTGGAAGTGATTAATATACATCTCCATCCACAAAAAGGGAGACACAAGAGACTGCAGCAACTATAGGATCATAGCACTGATCTCCCATGCAAGCAAAATCATGGTCAAAATTCTGCAAGATAGACTCCAACCATACATGGAGAGAGAAATCCCAGATGTTCAAGTGGGATTCAGGAAAGGAAAAGGCACTAGGTACCACATTGCAAACATAAGATGCCTAATGGAGCGCACCAAGGAATTCCAAAAGAAAATCAGCACGTGCTTTATAGACTATAGCAAAGCATTTGACTGCATAGATCATGAAAGGCTATGGAATGCCCTTGAAGACATGGGAGTGCCAACACATCTGATAGTCCTGATGAGGAATATGTACTCAGGACAAGAGGCTACTGTCAGAAGAGAACAAGGATAAACAGAATGATTCCCAATTGGCAAAGGGGTCAGACAAAGCTGTATCCTTTCACCCTATCTGTTCAACTTATATGCAGAACATATTATAAGAAAAGCAGGCTTGGACACAGAAAACGGGGGAGTGAAAATAGGAGGAAGGAATATAAACAATCCAAGGTATGCAGATGACACCATAGTACTAGCAGAAAACCTAAGAGATCTGGAACACCTACTAAAGAAGATCAAAGAAGAAAGTGCAAAGGTAGGTGTACTGTTAAATATAAAGAAAACAAAAATAATGGGCACCGAGGCCCTTTACAAGTTCAACCTAGACAATGAAGAAATAGAAATAGTAAAAATTCCCATTCCTGGGATCAAACATTGATAGAAATGGGCACTGCAGACAGAAGATCAGAGGAAGATGAAGAATGGGGAGGATAGCTGTGAAAGAACTAGAAATTATGCTAAAATGCAAAAATATGCAACTGAGCACAAAATCACATAAGCCATTGTATTCCCTATTACCCTGTATGGATGTGAGAGCTGGACAGTTAAGAAAGAAGATAGGAAGAAAAGCCATTCATTTGAGATGTGGTGCTGGAGAAGAGTGCTCAGGATCCCATGGACAGGCAAAAGGACAAACAAATGGGTCCTAGAGAGATCAAGCCGGAAAGCTCCCTGGAAGCCAAGATGACCAAACTGAGGCTGTCATACTTCAGACACATCATGAGACGGAAGGACCCCTCATTGAAAAAGACAAGAATGCTGGGAAAGGTGGAGGGAAGTAGGAAGAGAGGAAGGCCACATGCCAAATGGATGGACTCTGTTAAGGAGGTCACGGGTTTTATGGGGTTGCAGGAATTAAGCAGAGCTGTGGAGGACAGTTTTTGTTTGTTTGTTTGTTTGTTTGTTTTTTGTTTTTGTTTTTTTGGAGATGTCTCATCCATAGGGTCTCCATGAGTTGAGATCAACTCAAGGGCAGCAACAAAAAAGTTCAATTCTGCTTTGTTTTATGATCAAATTTATTTTTATTACTCTCAACTAAACATGTGATGTCATGTTGCAATAGCAATTGTGGTGTAATCACAGCACTGCAAATAAAAAGAAGAAAAATTGCAGAGAATTTCCAGGGAGCAGACATGTAAGCCTGCAGCAAGAAAATCAACTAAGAGTGTTATGACACCTTAAGCCAGGGGTAGGCAACCTTTTTGAGCCGGGGGCCGGGTTGCTGTCCCTCAGACAACTGGGGGGCCGAAGCCAAAAAATAAACAATTAAATTATTTTTTAAAAATTTAAATAAATAAATAAACCGGGACAAATGTAGGACAGCATTTTCAAATGGTGGACACTTTTTTAAAAAAAGTGCAGGACACGCAAAAAAATTTGCTGATTTTTAAAAAAATGTTAATATAAATGCATGTTTCTGAGGCGTCTATAGACAATTGCCCCCCTTGCCTCTGCTCGCGAGAGGCCAAAGGCCCCGGCGGCAATCGGCGGCAGGACCGGGCTGGGGCCAGTCTCAAGGCCTCGCTGGGCCGCATCCGGCCCGCGGGCCGCAGGTTGCCTACCCCTGCCTTAAGCATTACCATTTTATTTGACAGACATTGGTGAGTTACAGGCAGCTCACTTCATCTATTTGAATTTCATGGCTGTAATCCATGAAAGTTTATGCTAAATAAAATTTGTTAACCATTAAGGAGCCATAAAACTCTGCATTGTATTTGTAAACAATTATTTTCAACAATCAAAACAACAATAGTGCATTCAGAAACTAGTTCCTTTTCACTGGAGAAGAAAATAAAATATATGTAATCACTCATATCCTCAGAGGCTGGCAATGGCATATCCCTTCTGAGGATATTTGCTAAGAAACCCCTGTGATAGGGTCGCCATAAGTCGGAAACAACTTGAATGCACACAACAGCAATAAATTTACAATATATACTTACCTTTTATTTTCCTTATTTATCCCTCCCTATTCTGATTAGTTTCCTTCTTGTCTAAACCTGGAGTGAGCAACTTCAGTTAGTTAGAAGTCCTCCAGGAGGTTCATGGCAGTGGCATCACTAAGGAGGTGCCGGGGAGATGTGGGTGACACCCCTGCAGAGGACTAACAGTCAGCCCCCCCACATCGGTGTCATTCTCCTCACAAGCTCACTTCCTCCAGAAGTCCCCTCCCACACAGAAATGCACACCCCCAAGTGACCCCAAGGACCATGATGCCACTGGTTGATGGACTGCCAAAAATGACCAGAAATGGAGCAAAAAAAGAGGTGGCTGCAAATCCATTTCTGGTTTTGAAAAAACATTTTTTTTAAAAAAATATATTAAATAGGTCCTGTGAAGATTTTGAAGAGTGAATTGCTGTTGCTGGGGTCTTCCAAGCAAGGAAATTCACCCTTTCTCTTCCCATTGAAAAAGGATAGTCAAAAACAGCCTTGGGGACTGATGTGACCCTGTGGCTGTACATTGACCATTCCTAAACACTTCTGGGAACTGGGACTTGTGCTTTACTTGCTACTGGGTAATGTGCCGTATGTTAATGGTGTTATGCTGTTGACAAACCACTACTGCCACTTGACCTTTCAACAACCAGTGCTGAATATTTTCCTCCCTTTCTCCCTTATCTCGCATTCGCAAACATGTTAGTATTTGGTCCATGGCTGTTAACAAGAGATGTAAAGTCCAAAATGTTTGAAGATTGCCAGTGATCACCTGTATTGCTTTCCACGAGCATTGCTGCTAAGTGATTTCTAAATGAAAATACTAATATTCTTTGCATTTCTTAGGTTGCACCTGCACGGCAGAAATAATCTGGTTTGACACCACTTTAACTTCCATGGTTTAGTGCTATGGAATTCTGGGAACTGTAGTTTTTTGTGGCACCATAGCAGATCTTTGGTGCCATAACAAATTACAGTTCCCAGAATTCCATAGCATTGAGCCATCACAGTAAAAGAGTGTCAAACCAGATTATTTCTACTATGCAAATGTAGCCTAAGAAACTATATGATAAAATATTGATGTTAAGCATGTTCCTGTATCATGTTGCAACTTCTTTATTTATTGATTATACTGGATGGCATGCCTCTTCTGTGTAAATCTAGTTATTGTATTGATTATGCTAGTTTGTGTTCAGCATTACAGTTGTCCCTAGAATATTTCTTTGAAGTGATATATTTAAAACATATTTCTCTGTTTTTGGTGGGACTGGGATATTTTTAATGGGATTGTTTTGTTTTCATGATTATTATCTGCAATATTATCAATTTGTTTTGTGTTGTTGGGTTATATTTTAATCTGATTTATGAAAGCTATTTGCTTTAAACAGGGATAGTGGGATATCTGTCTGCTATTTAAAGTGTTGTGTAGAATTCTTAAAATGTGTTTTCATTTTTAAAAAATGCAAAAATACATTTTGCAATTGTATAAAAAATCATTAAAACCAATTTATAAAATAATTTTGAAATGATAAATTGAGGGCATATTTAAGATCACCAAAGATATCTGGCAAGTTAGTGATCAGGAAAATCAAACAAAAGTAAGCTGACTATATACAAGGACCAAAAGGCCTGTGCCCCCCCCAAGTTTGGCGTTATACAGATGACACAGGCCAGTAGCCACAGGCCAGGATCGACCAGACACAGATCTGACTGGTCAGGCCTGACCCAAAAAGACCTTAATTCAGTCTTTTTTAAACAACTGGTTGTATGATCGCGCATCCTCTTAACCTGCCTCCACTGCACCATTACCACTGAAGGCCCCATTCACATTGGAGGGATGCACTTGGTTACATGGGCGAAGCCAGGTGGCCTTTTCTGCCCTTGCGGGTCACGGCAGGGGCCTTCAGAAGGAACATAGTGGCAGCAGGTACAGTAATGGGGTTTACAGTGATTCCACAGTGTGGTGGCATATGTACATGTGAACACTCGCCTTTTGCCAGCCCAGGGACAGGAACGGGCTGGAACCACAGGTGGTTAGTCTGTGGTATCCTGCCTGTGTGTATAGGCCCATAACCTCAATGGGAAGACCTACCGCATGATGAATGCGACAGTAGAGAAGGTATCCTCTGCATTACACCAAATGGACCTTATTAAGTTGCAGTATGATAAACAAACCTTTCAGAACATAAAAACCAGGGCAGTCTAAACAAACTAGGACAGTCTTAAAAATAATCAAATGTAGCAGATTGAAAAGTACTTGATAGCTAATTGGCAGCCAGTGTAAAATTTTCAATACAGGATAGCAATATACATTAGGGCTCACAAAGTAAATTAGCTGCCACATTCTGCCCTAGGAGTAGCTTCTGACCAAGACCGAGAAGATAATGTGAAGTTTCCCTCCTGAAGTGCATAAGCTTGCATTTGGATGGCTTCTAATGAGCATTGTGAAATCAGTTAATCTTTACAATGGTAAAGAGCTGTTCAGAACTTTCCTGTATTTATGAAAGCATACATATGCTTTCATAAACAAAAGTGAATGGTTTGTACTCTCTTGTTCAGACTGAAATGTTTTCTGAAATTTCAATCAGCCTTTTCTCTCCACCTGACCTGCTGTTTTTCTGTTACGTTAGAGGATGAAGTTTTTGCTGCTGCAGCAAAAGTATCTGGAATATCTGGAGGATGGTAAGGTTCTAGAGGCACTTCAAGTTCTACGTTGTGAATTGACACCACTGAAATACAACACAGAGCGCATCCATATCCTCAGTGGGTAAGTGCTTTTAATTGCAGTCCTATGCACACATATTTGACATTAATTCTCATTGAACTCAGAGAGACTTACTTTTGGTCTGTGGTCTGAGACTACTTGCATTTTCTTGGACATAGTGTGGCCCTCTGGATGTCAGATTGCGTATCACAGCATTCCTCATGATTGGCTATGCTGGCTAGGGCTGATGGGGAATTGGCAATCCAGCAATATCTGGAGGGCCACACTTTATCATCCTAGTGTTAAGGAGGGGCTTGAAATCTGATGAATGACTTCATGCTGTCCTAACTACTTATAGCCATAACCCCACCATCCTTGCATGCTGAACTGATGAAGAAAAAAGGGAAAAAAACACAGAATGCTGACTGAGAAGGGAAAATTTGGGGGAGAGATGGGAGGGGATGGAGCTGAGAATAGTTCCAGAGAGAAGAATGGAATATTATGGAAGACAGGATGACAGGCTGCAACTCTGAACAGGGGCTCTTCACTTTGGAAAATTTTGTTGCCTTGTCATCTTAAAAACAAAAATGCATAAGGAGAAAACTCCCATTGTAGAAGCATGAGAAGCACCTGATCTTCCTAAATTTACTCTGTTGGAGTACTCATTTTTTTAATGTGTGAGAGTAATTTGTTTTGTTAATTGAATTTTCCAGTTATAGTTAAGTAATTACTAATTATTTAATTAAATTAATAGCAACTAAGTTAAAAGCCACATTAATTTTACTATTACCTCATTAATGTTCTGAAGTTGTTTAAATAGTTGTCAGTTAAATTCAAGAAAAAGTAGCAGTGTATCAAAATATAAAAATGCTGGTGATCAGAATTGGAATTTGCACCATGTGGATTTATTTGTTTGTTTTATTTTTTGCCCATTAGTCTATGCAAAGAAGCCATGCTATGTCAGATACTAATAATAATATCATGTCCTTGAATTGTTATGGTTCCCTTTCCTGATTCCCCATGGTTACATTCTTCATCAACATCTTCAGATAGTTAATTGGGTATGGAGGATTCCTGAAAAATAATTGGATGAGTGCTTTATCAAACATAAAAAATATGTTTTTTTATTATTAAAATACTTTATTAAGACAAAAAATATACATAAAACATATAGACCACAACACATAATTACATTATTACATAACCTTCCCTAACTTAAATACAATACAATCTTCAATATACACATTATTTCACTAATCATACAAACTCCTTCCATATACTTCTACCATCTCACATCTTCACATCTTCAGACACAAATTCACTCGAGCCAACTTGTCCTAAACACGTACACACTAACTTCCTTCCTACCAGTAGTTAACTAAATCATGGCTAAGTGACTTCCTTCATTTGTTTCTACACAGTGGATCCTATCTCAAAAAAAAAAAAAAAAAAAAAAAGGGGGGGGGGGGGGACAGCAAGGAAACATCATCATCTTACTATCATTTTCTCCTGTTATTTTCCAAAAAATTAATTACGTTGTTCCATTCACTCAGAAATTGTTCTTCTGGTTTGTTTCTCAGTGCTTGTGTTAGTTTGTCTAACATCATTCCATCATACAATTTTAACCACCAATCTTGTTTCGCAGGGATGTCTTTACATTTCCATTTTTGAGCATAACAAACCCATGCTAGAGAGACCATATAAAAAACAATTTTTCTTGATCTTTACCAATTGTATCATCAAATATTCCCAAGAGGAAAAACTCTGGTTTTAGTTGAATTCTAACATTCAAAATTTCATTAATAGAATTTTTGACCATTAGCCAGTAATCCTTATCCCCTTTACATGTCCATGGTCAAAAATTACATGGCCAAAAATTCTATTAATGAAACATAAAAAAAAGATGTTTAAGCCATCCCTCTGAGTCCATTTGTGTTTCTTGTACTAGAGAAGAGTGTGTGGAAGCTGTTTTATTCAAGTGGTGTTGAAGTTTATGAAAGACTGTAATTCTGGAATATTTAATCCATGTATTTCTTTACTATGTGTGCAGATATCTGATGTGTAGTCATGCAGAAGACCTGCGTGCAAAAGCAGAATGGGAAGGGAAAGGAACAACTTCCAGATCTAAACTTTTGGACAAGCTCCAAAGTAAGAAAAAACGTAATTTTCCAGAGGGTACGCAATGTCTGCTCATCCTAAATTTCCTATATGTTTTCACCTAAAGGACAAATCCAGAAAGTATAAGCATTGTTAGCAGTAAAAATAATGGTCTAATCCTGAATAATGGTGACTTAAGTGCCCCACAAAGACAAGGTAGAATTTACTGTGTGATATCCAATTAATCCATTATGGCTGCATCTGTACTGCAGAAATAATCACAGTTTGATATCACTTAACTGCCATGGCTCTATGCTAAGGAATTTTGGGAACTGTTGTTCAGTGAGACATTTAGCCTTCTATGTCAAATAGCCCTGGTGCTACAATAAGCTACAATTCCCAGAATTCCAGAGCATTGAGCCACTGCAGTTAAAGTGATGTCAAACTGGATTATTTCTGCAGTGCGAATGAGTCAGTGAAATGATTTTAGTGAGCAGAATGAGGAAGCAAGTCCTCTTCCCCACTGCTGCTGTTCCTCTATGAGGAGTGTTGAAGTACCTCTGGAGATGGTTGCAGGAACATGGAGGCTCAAGTGTGGAGGATGTTGCCTCCATACTGTTTACACTTAATAAAATAAATAAAATAACTTGGGACTGACTTTGCTGGAGTACAAGCATTAGTTACAGAGTTGTAGTAACAAGATATTCCTAATTGTGTTGGTGTTAAACAATCTTGTGCCTCTTGGTATAGTAGTCAGAGAGGAGTTAAGGACATGATAAAATATTGATAATTTGTTTGCTCCTGTTAGATCTGATCAATTCCAATGTAAGATCACTGGATTTCATATGTTCTGTTGTATCATAAAAATGACCCAAGGTCAATATTAAGTGACTACACTGAAATAACCTTTTAATTTATTGAAGCTTACCTACCACCATCAGTGATGCTCCCTCCAAGGCGTCTCCAGAATCTACTGCGTCAGGCTGTAGAGCTACAACGGGACCGGTGCCTCTATCACAATACCAAACTAGATAATAATCTAGATTCTGTGTCGCTTCTCATAGACCATGTTTGCAGTAGGTAAGAGGACTTCTTAATTTTAAAGGACAATATCAATGTCTTCTAACGCAACAGAATGTCCTTAAACAGATTTACAGACTGTTTTTAAAAGATCTACTCAATTTGAGAGACTGACATTCAGGCAATGTAAATCTAAGGGCCTTACTAGTGCACAAAATTATTTATTTATTTCTATCTATTTTATTCTGCTCCTCAGCCAACAAGGCTTCTTTGGTGGTTTACATACAAGAAACCCATCTCTGGGTCTTAGTAATTTTTTGTTATTTTTCTCTTATGCAAAAAGGAACTAATAAGATAACTTGAAAATTAAGAATATACCATAGAAACAAGGAGCTTGATTGAGAATTCCTATTCTGTTGACTTGCTTCATATGAATACAACCATACTTGAGGTAGATATCTGTGCTGGCTTAAGTAGAATAACTATGATTTTATCATATAACTATTTCTGTGCTTGTATTTTTAGGAAACAGTTCCCATGTTACACACAGCAGATACTTACAGAGCACTGTAATGAAGTGTGGTTCTGTAAATTTTCCAATGATGGCACTAAACTAGCAACGGGTTCCAAGGATACAACTGTTATTATATGGCAGGTTGATCCAGTAAGTGTGATGTTTCAGTTTTTGCAGTAAAATATAAAATTAGGCAATCAGTCTCAAGCCCTTAAGCTTTCATTTTTATTTTACTCCATGTTTTCCTAGGTAATGTGGTATATTTCTCCTTGCACCCATTTTGTGACTCAAACTTTATTCTTTTTGTTCAGTCAGTACCATTTAAAGGAAGCATTTCATTTGGAAATAACATCAGTTGGAATGGGGGGATAATCTTGGTTAGACAATTTTTTGGAATCTTAAATTGGGGAAGTGGGATATTGGGATGGGAAAGGGATTTTCTCCCACATAAAAAAAAACAGTGGACCTGTGTTTTTAAAAGGTTTTTAATATTTATTTATATTTATAATACAGAATAAGTAAGGTTTGTTAAAACCATAGAGACATAGCTGAAATCAATGGTAGAAAGGACATTTTCAACAGCTTACTGATTCTCTGTAAAATGTTGTTATGGACTATGTAGCTTAATTGGGAGTATCCATTAGTTTTTCCATAAAAAAAATTTTCTTGACAATTGATTCCATTTCAGAATAATTGCTTATCTGTAAGAATGATATAAGTATAGTTTGAATTTTAGATTAAGATTCTGAAGACCAAGGTTCAATTCTTCTCTTGGCCATGGACATGCATTGGAGAATTCATAATTCCCCAACCTCAGAAGATGGCAGTAGTGATCTCCCTCTGAAAAAAATCTTGCCAAAACAACAACAACAACAAACAAACCGTGATAGGGGTTGCCATAATTCAGAAGGCATGCAACAACAACAAAATCTTAAATACTTAATATTTCAATCTTATTCTTTCTGGCAACCTTCTCAGAAAATATTCAGAATAATAATAATAATAATAATAATAATAATTATTATTATTATTATTATTATTATTATTATTATTATTATTATTATTTGTATACCGCCCTGTGGCGAACCAATCCGGGCGGTTAACAACAGTAAATATAACAAGAGTAAGATATAAAATTAAAAACATTATAATCCCTCCCCTCCTTAAGAAAGTATTAAAAAATATGACAGATTAAAAACACAATATCAAAGCATAAAACATAATTAAAACAAACTAAAAACCCTGGTGTCCCTCTGGAGATCCTCAACCATCACTAAAGATGGGGCCACGAGAGGAAAGAGGGGATCAGGGAGCCCGGGCCGGGATGGTTAATCTGGAAAGGCCTGCCGGAAGAGATCCGTCTTGACAGCTTTTTTAAAGCTGTCTAATGATGTCAACTAATGGATCTCATCCGGCAGGTCGTTCCAGAGTTTGGGGGCGATAGCAGAGAACGCCCTCTGGGAGATCGCTGCAAGCCTAGATTTTAGAGGCTGCAGTAAGTTCCTCCCAGAGGACCAGAGAGCACGGGGAGGATTATACGGGAGGAGGCGGTCCCTGAGATAGCTTGGACCCAAGCCATTTAGGGCTTTAAAGGTAATAACCAACACCTTGTACCGGGCCTGGAAGCTAATACGCAGCCAGTGGAGGGACCTCAGAACCGGAGTAATGTGGTCCCTCCTAGATGTACCAGAAACAAGCCTGGCTGCCATATTTTGTACCAGCTGAAGCTTCCGAACCAAGCACAAGGGTAGCCCCAAGTAGAGTGCATTACAGAAGTCCAGGCGTGAGGTTACCAGTGCGTGCACAACAGTTTTGAGATCCCTTACTTTCAGAAAAGGGCGCAGCTGGCGTATCAGCCGAAGCTGATAGCAGGCGCTCCTGACCGTCGCATTTACCTGATTTATCATCAGGAGCGACGAGTCAAGGAGCACCCCCAGACTGCGAACACAGTCACTGGAGGAGAGTGTGACCCCATCCAGGACTGGAGGGTGCAACCCAATTCTTGGTTTCGGGGCCGCTACCGTGAGCTCAGAACTCAGTTTGACCTCCTCTTCCATAATAATTCTTTTGTGTTCCGTAATATAATTGGATAACTTGCTTTCTACTAATGACAGACATAGTGTCTTGACAATGCATGCCTGACTGCCTCCCAGGGTGCCCTGATGCTGCGCACTGCTCCAGGCGGCGGGCGTCATCATGATGTGCTCCGGGGCTGCATCCAAATGACGCAGTGCTGAAGGGGCGCCATATAGCTGCGCCGCTGCGACCATGGTGCCCTTTTGAGAGCTCAATAAGGAGCCGCTTTTAGGGGTTCCTTTTTGCACCCTCGGAAGGCTGGATTGGGGCCCTGGCAACCTCTCTGATGAAGCTGTTTGTACAGCCCCTTAGACTACTTGTTTTGTCAAGTAGGCATAAAGTGAATGTGTATCCAACCCTGAGATAAGTGAAAATGAAAACAAGTGATTCCTAAATTCTGGTCTATAATTCGTTAGTTTCCTAAATTGCATGGAAATCTTGACAGTAACATAGATAATCAGAATTTTTATGTTTTCTTTTTGAAGGATACACACCAGCTAAAATTGCTGAAGACACTGGAAGGCCATGCATATGGTGTTTCTTACATTGCTTGGAGTCCAGATGACAGCTACCTTGTTGCCTGTGGCCCAGATGACTGCTCTGAGCTTTGGCTCTGGAATGTACAAGTAAGAGTTATTAGTATGAAAATCCAATGTTGATCTGCTTTGTTCAGTAGTGTAGTCACAGTAATCAGAACTGGGAATTTTGATTGGAGCTAGAGGTCTGAAAGCCACATGTGGCCATCTAAGTCTGTTTCCTAGGCTTTTGGAGCCCTCTATTGTTGTTGGGTTTTTTTTGGGGGGGGAACAATTTGCAAGCCCGTCTGTTTGCCCGTTCTGCACACTGTAGGGTACATAGGGTGCACGTGTGCCATGTTTTTCAACTTCTGGGCTGTTTTATGCCTCGAGGGCTTTTCCTATACTAGAAGTGACTTTTCAGTTTACATTCAAAAAGGAGGTGAAGCAGACCAGCAGTTTGCAGTGGCCTCTGGCCGCTCCAACCCAGTTGACCCCCAGTTGGCCGGGGACTGTGGCAGCTGCATGGGCCGCTCTGAAAGCAGGCTGCTGCTGCGGTCCCAAATGGGCCGCCAGCAAGGAGTGTGTTTTGTGAGCTATTTCTGGTGGCTTCTGCCTGCACTGGGGGGCATGTCATGTGCATGACACGGCTGCCAAAGTGGCTCTGCACCTTTTTGTCTGTCTGTTTCGGGCCAAGGGCTTACCCTGTTTTTAAAAAAGGCTATTCTTGAACCTAAAACAGCATAGTGTCTCCTACATGCATAATGGGTGTGTGTAGAAGAGGCATTTTGACTTTTGAAAACATGGGGAAAAATAGAGAAAATGGGGCTGTGGCTTTTCAAGGTCTGATGAGGAGTATATGTAGTCTTAAAACCTGGATAGCTGCCAGCCTCTGGAATGGAGACTGTCATCTGTTAAGAACATGAAACTGCCTATGTAGAAATGATAATAGTTTGTATTCCTCTCCATTTTCAACGGTATTCTGATAACGTCACCAGTTACATTCAGTGCCATCTATAGTTGCTTTTAATATTTTGTCTCTGCAAAAAACTGTCAGAACAGCAATCTTAATTGATCTGTCTTCCAAAAATAAATTTAGATAACAATGCTGAAATTTTGCAAATGCTGCTGTATACATTGGGGGGGGCACGTTTACACCCCAAGATTCAATATGCTTTCCCCCCATATATCTCAGGTTTTTTGTTCTGTTGATTGCATGTATAAAACTTGGGAAGGTGGATTTTGCAGAGGTGGCAAAAGCAAAATAAAGAGTAGCATAATGATATATTGTTGTTGTGTGCCTTCAAGTAATTTCTAACATATGATAATCCTAAAGCAAACCTATCATATACATTTTAAAATAATCTCAGAACAGAGCAGTGTTTTTATTGTAAGGCTGCAGGGGGGATATAAATTTGTGTATAACATTGCTTTAAATTGATGATCATTTCATAAATTCCATTCTCTGGGCAGTCTGTAGGAACAATCCACCAACATGTGAGTTATTCCTTACGCACTGGGATATGTTTCAGGAATTCCAAGTTCAAAGTTCTCTTCAGTTATAACTGCCTATTCCTGCAGCTTCTTGTATTAGTTTTTAAAATTCCTGCCAAGCCAGTTAGACATGCTTAACAAACTTCCAAGTTGGGACAATAGGAATTTTTAAAAGAAAGATGGAAAATACTGAAAAACATGGAAGAATGTTAGAGAAAGGAGAGAAAAATCATGAATCAATGGCTCAACGGAAAAGCTAAAGAAAGCAGTCACAGAGGAACTGATAAGAGATATGGTTTCATTGACTACAAAGCAGATTTGCAGCTGTGATGAAGGAAAAGATTGTGATCCCTCATAAGGTCGCAAGCTAGCATACCTCTGAGATTAATAATGAAAATATTTTTAAAAGTATTTTCATATCCTTAAGTGGCAGTGTATAGGAAAGCACCATAAATGCACCGCTGATGAAGCAGAAAATAGCTGCTAAGAAAAGGGTTATGGAGTGTAAAGAATCTGCATTTTAAAAAATGTTTAAAAGGCAAAGAGCATCTTAACAATGAACAAGACAAAATGTACCTGAAACACTGTTAAACAAGAGATTAGACAAGAGAAATTACCAACCGCCACTTCAGGTTGCCATATTGAAAGCAGGTGTTCTTTCAAAGGGGCAGGGCAGAGCAAGATAGCCTTACCAAGTAACCAGAGAGGGGAAATTATGGTCTGCCAGCACAAGGTTTTTCTAATTCATCACCGCACATTTTGAACAGCAGCTCTGAATTAACAAAGGAAAACAAGTAGAATCAGAATGAAATAACAGAACAGAGACAGTTAAAGGAAAATCAACCTAATTTTTTTCCAATTATGTTTAACAGATAATGATTGAGTATTAGCCATAACTCCAACGTCAGCAAGTAGTTCTCAGTCAAATCTGCAAGAATTTATAGAAGAATAAGTAAATAGAGAATTAAATAGTATAATCCAGGCACGAATAACGGCTCCTTCAGGATTGGAAGAAGTATTAATGAATTTAAGCAATAGAAATTTAATAAATTTATTGAACAGTCCAGGATTAAATTTAATGAATTTTTTATCCAGTGATTTTAATCAAACAAATGGAAGTATTAATTATAATAAAGAAAAAGGTGGAAGAAAGAAAGGAAATATCCAGAGGCACAAGATTTGGAAGGATAGAAGGAGAATGCAGGAATAAAATGCACTTATAAATCTGAGCATTTGGAGAGAAAAGAATTAGTGACAGATTTAGACATAGAATTATCTGAAGAGGAGAGAGAGATGGAGCACTGGAATACACAGGGTAGTTCAGGAGAGAGTGGGACAGAAAGAAACTCTTCAGGGTTGTCTGATGTAGAAAATTTCAAGCATATACTAAAAAGGGTTGTACAAACTTTAGACTTGGACGATGATCAGCATGAGATGCAACAGGATAAAAGCAGAGGGAGTAGGAGCAGTAAAGCAACAACAGCAATGAACAAGCCAGCACCAAAAGATGTAGAGTTACCACTGCCAGAAATGTTCAAAGAATTAATATGCTTGGAATGGGAATCTCCATTGTACGCTAAAAGGTTTTTGGCATATGGTCAGAGGCTTTACAGCTATTAAAAATGTGACATGGAGTACCATAAGGTCTCACGGTCGATGCTCCAATCTCTGCATTAATTTCCCACTCTGTAGCTCTTAACAAAAGAGATACGGCACTTAGAAGCATGAATGAGCATAGAATGGAGGCAGCTCTAAAGAGAGAACATGAGGCCTCCACATTAGCAATTTGATCTTTGTCACTTCAGTATTTGCAAAGGCTGCAGTGCTACAGTCTCAAGTTATTTTAGAGGAATAAGACATTGAAGAACAGATTTAGGTAAGGCAATGTGCAAAGAATACAGAAAACACTGCAGTTTGGATGCAGGTCATGACTTAACAGCATTTGTGGCTCGTAGTATAACAGCAACAATAGCTAGCAGATCAGTGTCGTTAAGGCACTGGGAAGCTGACCAGAAATCAACGTCTAATCTGGCTTATATACCATTTACTGGGCAACTTCTCTTTGGAGGAAAGGCTCTAGATAAAATATTAATAGAATGTAAGGATAAAAACCAAGTTACGCCTTCACTTCTGAAGAGAAAAGCAGTCCTTTTTAAGCTCAAACTTAAACTCTATATATGTACAGTCAGCCCTTCTATACACAGATTACACGGATTCAACCATCCATAGTTTGAAAATGTTCAAAAAAAAGTATAAATTTCAAATATCAAACCTTGATTTTCCATTCTTATAAGGGACACCATTTTGCTATGTCATTATATTTAATGGGACTTGAGCATCCACGGATTTTGTTATCCACAGGGGATCTTGGAACCACTGTATAACTATTTACATGCTTTGCTTTGGAAAGCTGCCGCAGGATATAATGCTGAGGAACAGCTTTGTATATAGATGTAAAGCTTTTTTTTTTTTTAAAGTTTTGGCAAGCACTACGGGATTAGCACTATGATGCTAAGGAAAAGCTATATTTTAAAAATAAATAATAAAAAATAAAAAAAGAAGAAAAAACAAAAAAAAGCATAATAGAAGTAATTTATATTTCTTTTCAGGAAGTAGAATTTTTGGAAGACAAGAGTTTAGGTTTGGTGGACCACAATGGAGTAGAGCAAATGTCAACCAGAGGAGAATTTACAGTGCTGGATTCAAAAGAATCACCTGTCAGTTGGTGTTCCATTTACACCACAAGAGTGGAAAGTAGTAAAAACAGATGCAAATTTCTCCGTTGGGGAGCACAGCGCAAAGGCCATTATGGTCAGGGGAATTGGACAGGGGTGGATCTGAGAAGAAATATCAGTTATCTGGAGCTGAAGGCAGTTCGTTTAGCACTGCAGGCATTGGTACACAATAGTGGAACATTAAAATGTTCACATTTCAATTGACAATGGCCTAAAACAGATGCACTGGTGCAATTCATGCTAGGGCTACAGCAACTGCATGTGCCCAACCCCAATATGGGCTGCTACCACAGTTTTAAACCAGGCCAGCAAAAGGAGTGGTATTTTACCGCTCCTTTTTGGCCCAGTTCCTTGGGGAAGATGCATGTCTGGCGCAGTCTCCCTCCACATTTGGAGCGTGTGTCATTTAACTGCTACTCCTCAAACATGGCTGGAAACTGCATTTTTTGGCCTGTCTGTTTCAGGTCAATATTACAGTGAGAGCCTGTATTCTCAGGGAAAGAGGATCCAAATCAATGATGCTAATGAGAGAGACAGATTGTATATTATGATGGGTGGAGATGTGAGAAACTCAATAATTGCAGTCCATTTAAAGGGTACATTAAATACGTTGTGAGCCTTCAAGTTATTTCCAGTTTATGGAGACCCTAAGTTGAACCTATCACAGTTTTCTTGGCAAGTTCCATCAGAGGGGGTTTGCCATTACCATCCTCTGAAGTTGAGAGACTCTGACTTGCCCAAGGTTATCCAGTAGGATTCAAACCCTGCTCTCCAGAGTCATAGTCCAATGTTCAAACCACTATACCACACACAGGCAAATTATTAAAGCGGACACAAGAATTCTACAGGGAGAGTGGTCCCTAAATCAGCAGATATTCAACCATTTCAAATGGACTTACTTGCTTCTGAAGTGAATTTCAAACTAAAAAGCTATTTTTCACTCAATGGCAACAAAGGCTCAGAAGGACACAATGCGTTGAATTGGACATGGCCTCGATAATATTTTGTGTTTCCTCTGATACCAATAATACAAAGAGTGTTGGCAAAAATCTGCACAGAAAAGGCCAAATTGATGCTGGTTGTTCCTTATTGGCCGAGACATCCATGGTTTCCACTATTCAGCAGAATGTCCATAAAGATTATTGGCATCTACTGAGTCACCCAGACCTTTTACACCAGGTTCCAATCCTGTATTAAAACCTCAAGTGGTTGAGGCTGACTGCATGGATGTTGAAAGGAAAAATTTGAAACAGTATGGTTTCGCAGATTTCAGTGATAGAAACGATGTTAATGCCTAATAGGCAATCCACACAGACCATATATAGCAGAACATGGAAAGTATTTTTGACTTGACATAAATTGCATGATATATAGTCATTGATGTGATTCAGTCAAGAGGCATATTAATCTTTCTAAAGGATGGGGTTCATAAAAGTTTATGGCCCAATATCTTAAAAAGGCAGGTGCCAGCTTTAGGTACAGTAATTAAACCAGAGGGTGAGGCACTGTCATCACATCCTCACATTAAAAGCTTCTTAAGGGAAGCAACTTTAAAAGCACTAACAACTTTACACAGATTTATGGCATGGAACTTATATTTAGTACTGAAAAGATTGACAATGCCACCATTTGAGTTGATTAAGGAAAGGTTTGCATGTATTCTGTAATTGTGCAAAATACTAACAAATCTGTTCTAAAGCAACAGAAATTCATCTATTTGTGTGATGGTTAATCTTAGCATGTTAGATATACACTGTTTGTTTACTTAGTTCCAGGGTAACTGGATCATAGTGAAAATTAGTCATGGTCTGGGTGGGGATTAATATTTTGAAACTCGGTTCAAACAATGTGATGCTGTGTATTGGTGGGAGGCCTGGTATATCTGGAAGCTGATGCCTCCTGCAGAGGAATGAGTATACTTTCCTGAAGCATTAGATGCACAGTTTAGGACTGGTGCTGGAGATGGAGTAACAGCTGGTCCAAAGTGCTTTTTACAACTGAAATTGTAAGGTCTATTTAAGGAAACCTCTAGAGAAGGATGACCTGTCCAGTGATATGAATATTTGTAACTTCCCAATTGTAACTTCCCACAAATCTCTGATTGTTCATTTTGTTCAGAAATGTCAATTAGCCCAAAATTACCTACTGTATATACTCATGTATAACTGTATAAATTTTAGTTAAAAAACCTGACCCAAAAATCTGAGTCATGAGACACTTTAAGTACTATACTTTACCATTTCTATACAGTGGGCCCTTGTTATACACTGAGGTTTGGTTCCAAGTTCCCCCGTGGATAACAAAATCTATGAATGTTCAAGTCCCATCAAATATAATGACATAGCAAAATGGTGTCCCTTATAAAAAATGGAAAATCAAGGTTTGATATTTGAAATTTATACTTTTTTTTTAACGTTTTCAAACCGTGGATGCTTGAATCCGTGTATAAAAAATCCATGTGTAAGAAGGGCCAACTGTATATAAAAAAGAAACCATCCCCTGGTGAAAGGCAAGAGCATAATCTGTCCCAGAAGCACTGAGCCCCTCTACTTTCTTGTACATCTAGCCCTTAGCGTAAGGGCAAACATGATTGCTGGAATTTTGTAAGTTTTTTGGTATTGTTTTCTTTTGCTTGATCCTTTAGATCAGAGGTGGGAAACCTACAGCCTTCTGGGTTCTGGCAAACTACCATTTCCATCATGCCTCACCACCAGCCAAACTGAAGGAAGTTTTAGCAGTCTCTTGAAGGCTTCATTGTACCTCCTCCCTTTATGGTAATGCTACATATAGTGTCACCGTAAAAGGAGGAGGTACAATCAAGCCCTCATGATCCTGGCTAAAATTTCCTTCACCTTGGCTGGTAGTGAGGCATGATGGTTCCCCACCCTTGCTTTAGATCTCTAGTTCATGCCCATAAGTTTTACCATCCGTGCTTGCCCATTGGATTAATTCCATGTTCACTCTGTGGAAAGCAGTTGAGATACTTACTACATCAGCCTTTGATTTTTTGTATCTGATTTAATTATAATTGTACTGATTATGAAATGTTGAAATCTGTCTTGAATAACAATGGCATAAACTTAATGAATATTTTAAGTGTTGCTTTATTTATTTTTAAGCTCCTTGAGGAATTATTTTGGCTTCTATGACAAGATAGAATTTTAAATAAATATTACTACAGGTTGAGCTGTTCCAAAACTGAAATATCTTTCCATAGGTGGCTGAGATAGTGAATAATACCTTTGTTTTCTTATGATTCAATGTACACAAACTTTGTGTATTATTGTGTAAAATTATTTGTCTAAATATTGTCTAAACTTCAGCCTACCAAGGTGTGTATGAAACATAAATGAATTTTGTGTTTAGACTTGGGTCCCATCTCCAAAGATAGCTCATTATATACGTATATCAAAATGCAAGTACAGTCGGCCTTCCGCTTTCACGGACTCAGAGTCCGCATCCCTCACATTAACGGGCGGCAAACAGAGGGGGACAGAATGGGGCATGTGCTGCCCTTCAAGCCAATTGGGCTTAAATATTGGCGATTTCCCATTTTCACTGGGGGGGGGTCCAGAATGGTCCCTGAGAAAACAGGCGGGGGACTATATTCCAAAATCCCAAAAAAAAATCCCAAACACCTCTGGTCCCAAGCATTTCATAAAAGGGAGACTCAACCTGTAAAAAAAAATCTGTTGTTAGGCAGTGAACAATATTGGAAAGTGGCCATCAAGATCCAGCAAAACCAAGAGAAAGGTGACCCCCACTTCCACTCGTGCATGCATCCCAAAAGCCAGCTCTGGAGGCTAGAAAACTTATAGAATTGTTTTTTGGGATGTGTGGAAGACTGAAAGGGAAAGGAGCAAAGAAAGTTTGACTGGGTGCTAGCAGAACTTTCTGTTTAGCCCAGTGATAACATACAAATTGATTGTGTATTTAAATATTTCTTTCTATGAAACTTTATCTACAGACGGGGGAACTGAGAACAAAGATGAGTCAGTCTCATGAAGACAGCTTAACAAGTGTGGCCTGGAATCCAGATGGAAAACGTTTTGTAACAGGAGGACAGCGTGGACAGTTCTACCAGTGTGTAAGTCCCCTTTGCTGTGTTTACAACATATATTATCAGTCTCTAGCACATAAGACTGTCACTGTTGATATGTGTCTGTATGAAAATATGTAGATAAGCTTCACTAGACTATTGTTTTTACTTTTTGGGAAACTGTCTAGAGATAAGCAGCTGTTAAAAACTAATATTTGAGATAAAGTATATGTCTAGTTTAATAAAATATGAATCAATAGATTAATAAAGTGTTATCATTAGTTGATGCATACATACAAGTGCATAGCAGGGAAATGAATTTGATAGAGATGAAAGGCTGTAAAATGTAAGAAAGTTTGAGACCTGCTTTTAAAAAAACACCTTCTTTTAGATTTCCTAAATCAGTAGGATGAAAGCAGTCCAGACAGAGGGCAGTGTGATTCGTTTTGTATGTATTGTTTTACCTCATTAGGGTTATATCCAGTAAGGTTAATCTGCCAGCAGAATGGCACTTGAACGGACCCTGTGGAGTGGATTGAGGAGCCGCAGGCAGGGAGAAGGGTAAAGGAAAAATCTGTTGTGAGCAGAAGTCTGCTTGTGAAGTATCACAATTTGCAGATAGAATCAATTTTCTTGCTCTTTGTACAACATACTAATATCTGATTTCAGGAAAAAATGAATGCTTTCAATGTTTCTGGTTCTGCTGAATGAAAATTCATTTTCTTATTGTTTAATTCATGTTTTCTGTCTAGGATTTAGATGGTAATCTCCTCGATTCCTGGGAAGGAGTGAGAGTCCAATGCCTGTGGTGCTTGAGTGACGGGAAGACTGTTTTGGCATCAGACACACACCAGCGAATTCGAGGCTATAACTTTGAAGACCTTACTGACAGGAACATGTAATTATTTCTTAATATTCCACCACATCAACTCACCTTTTTGTAGTTTTCCAAACACTGAAACAGAGTTGGATGGTTTAATATTTCACATTACATATTTTCATGTGCCAGTGTTATTTCTCAAAATAGTCCTACAAAGACAGATACTGTTACAGACATGATTGGGAGCTTTGGTATCTGAAGGCCCTAGTAATAAATGATGCAGAGATTGCAGTTAAATTATATTTAAATGCTTATATTGATTCAGAGTTATAACTCTAACATTGTTTTCATTTTCAGAGTACAAGAAGATCATCCAATTATGTCTTTTACGATTTCAAAAAATGGCCGGTTAGCTTTGTTAAATGTAGCAACTCAGGTAAGTAGGCAGGTTTTAATTTGCTTATATATTTGTATTTTAACTAGGGGAATACTGCTACTTTGAGAAAGATTGGCAAATGGAAGTTTTCAAAGTCATTTGCCTGTATGAACAAATCTTTTTCAGGTGGGCAGTTGCTCTTTGGCTAGGCTTCTTTTTACCTAGTTTACTTAGATAAAATAATTCTACCTAAAGACAAAGTTTATCTACTTCTGCTGTGTTTGCTAAATTCAGCAAACAATTGACCATTTTCCCTTACAGCTTTTTCTGAGTGAGAAGGCAAGGGGTTAAAGGGGAGAAGTCAAGCCTGCACACCCTTTCTGTTGCACAACAGTGGATGCTGTGTTCAGGCTTACGTTATAACTTCTTTTCCCTATAAACCTGCAATTTAGAGCAAGCAAGCATCATCAGTGCTCTCCAGTGACCTCCCTTGGCTAACAAAGAAAGAATACTAAAATAATAAAGGGGGAAAACAGTTTTGAAGCACAGGAAGTTGGACACTGCTCCTTCCTGCTTTCTTCTGGTTCAAAATGGTACAAAGCAATGGGATGCAGAGCACAACAGTGTGATTGCCAAATTTCCTGCTTCATCACATTGCTTTGCTGCATTACCAGAGGATTGGGAGGCAAGGAGAAACAAAGTTTTGCTCTGAATCCGAATGGCACAGAACACCTCTTTAAAAATAATAGATTGCTGGAACCTTGTAAAGATTTTAGATAAAAGATGAGCCTCTTATGAACAGGCAGCACCTTTCCCCCACCCCCAATACTAATAATGTAAGCACAGAATGAGTTACATTCTCTGACCCTGTAATGTGTGATGCCACAAATAATCAGGTGAATAATGTAGCAATAAAACAGAACTGTTCTTAGTCATGCTATCAGTTGCAAAAGTAGTTGTTGTTTTTAATTCGGGAGTGCTATGAAATTTGTGGTTTTTGATTTTATGGTTTTGTGATCAATCTTGTTCATTTTGTTTATTTGTAAGCTTCCTAGAGTATATTTGTTATGATGTGGTATGTAAATACACAACATAAAACAAAAAAAAGCTGTTTATAGCATATGAAAACAATTTGTTTAAAGTACCCTGATTTTAGTATCACTTGAGGGCATGATTTCCCAAATGTGTGTTATTTTCCCCAACTCAGTTAAGTCCTTTAGATTTCATAGAAAGGTAGACTACAGATCTCTGAGACTAAATGAAAACTTGATGAAGCAGAGTTTCTTTCAAATTGGCCTTTGAATAGATAACAATAGTTGGGATTTAAATTTGATACATTTAAAGAAATAATTGGATCAAATTATATGATTAAATGGCTTTCCTAATAATAGGCCTGTCTAAATAACCAATATCAACACATTTCTAGTGGTGGAAGAGAACAATAGACATAGAAGTTTGTCTAAAAGTTATGGAAGTCATGGAACAGAGTATTGCCCCCTCCTCTCCACTTTTGGGAAGGGCCAAAGCTCAGTTGTAGAGTACATTCTTTGCATGAAAGATATCCAGGTTCAATGATAACCCCAGGAAGGTCTGGGGAAGATCCCCATTTAAATCCTTGGTTCGCTGATGATACTGCCCATTTATTTGAGTTCTCATCCTTGTTTATGTGTGTGGAAGGGAGGGTTGTTTTTGTTCCTCCTCCATCCTAAAATCATCACACATGATCCTTTAGGAAAGGCCTGTGCCTTCAGTTGAAAGAGGGAATTCCTGTCAGGTGTGTCTGCCCACTTGTCCAGTTCTCTCAGGGATCTCCAATCGAGGCTTCAGAAGTTGGGATCTACATCAGGGTGAAGTGGGTAGGACTGTTGGGTGAGTGGCCTTCTGCTCACATTAATTTGGATATAGCCCATTGTATTCTTGACATGAATTTCTATTTTGAAGTTGTTTGTTTTCTTTTTTTATCTGCTCATGGTATTTCAGAAATCAAATTATAGAAAACTATTATGTAGTAATAAATTACTTTCACCATGGTCTTTGTCCTCAGGGAGTTCATTTATGGGATTTGCAAGACAGAGTTTTAGTGAGAAAGTACCAAGGTGTTACACAAGGTTTTTACACGATTCACTCATGTTTTGGAGGACATAATGAAGACTTCATCGCTAGTGGCAGTGAAGGTAATACTGCTTTTCAGAGATATGTTGCACTGTGTGTATGTATTTTTATATATCATTCAAGTATATTCCTCATACATTAATGAATTTTAGAGATTTCTTACCCTCTACATTTTAATACAGTGAATGCTGCTTATAGCAATTTCATAGAAATAACTAATTGCTCACTATGTTTCCTTCACAGAATGGTGAACTGAATAGTAGGACGTATGATGTTTCTATTGATAACCCTACTGTAATTTGAGTAGATAAATGTGATATAATGTGATGCTTTTTCTCAAATATCTTTCTGGTAAAGTAACAAACTTTATTTAATATAGGTTTGTTTGCCAAAGGTAGGTGTGGTCATTTCAGTCCAGATGAGTGCTGTCATCTTAGGTGTACAGTCGTCTCTCCACATTTGCAGGTTAAGCATTTATGGATTACTATATTAGCCAGCCACCTTTGCTGCTGCCGTACTCCACTTTTAACAGAGCTTTGGATAATACCGGTGTTTCTGGAGGAAATCAAATAGGTGGTGTGGCTGGACCCAGCCATGTATGTATTCCCTTGCTTGCTCAGGGTGGGGGAAGGGAATAAATGAAGAGGAAGAGTACATGCATTCCCTCACTCACACAAGGGGTGGGGAAGGGGATGAGAGAGTGCTAGGCAAGAGGACATATGCTTGTTCCCTTTGGGGGGGTCAGGGAGGGCGCATGTGTTGCCTTTCTCATGCACTCAGGTGGATGGGGGGAAGGGGATGCGATGGGCACCCCCTTTATTCCTCCTCCTACCTCCCAGTGTCATTCTTTGCCACCTAAGCGAGCAAGGCAAGGCATGGCATACACAGCTATGCCCAGTCACTCCACCAGTACACATACTTTTTTGTATGTTAAATGCAGTTTGGAGGGCCTACAGATAGTCACTTTTGTCCACATTTGCAGGGGTCCTGCAGCACTGACCCCTGCAAAATTTGTGAGGACCAACTATATGTTGAGAGAAAAAGGAGCCACATTGTGTAGCAGACCTAGCATGCCCAGCAATGTTTGACTGTGAGAAATCTGAAAGAATTGGTTTATCTTGTAGAAGGTTTGGTGTTTTGTTTTGTTTTAAATTACAAGTTGTGTAGAGTGGCTAGTTCAGGGAGTTTGTGGGGGTGTTTTAGTATTAAGAGTACTGGGTCATTCTTAGTTTCTCACTCTTGATTGGTAGTTGATTAAAGCAGAGTGGACAGTAGTATGCCTGTAGCTCACAAACTTCAAGCTAAGGTGACTTTGATAAGGAGAACAGTCAAAAGATGTGCTCTCCAAAGAAAATACTGTACCTTGAAGCAATATTTCTTCCTTACTTTTTAACAGGTGTGCAATTCACCTGAAAACAGCACCTTTATTGGATCTTGTATTGGACCATTGCTATTATAAATAGCCTTTATGCATGCATTTAACCTCTTCCCCTTTTCCAAATAGTATCTGGCCCAAGAGTTTGTCAACTTTAGTGAGTCTAAGTGTATTAGACTTACCTGTACACCACTCTCAGGACAACATGGACAAGTCACATAGTACATCCTACTGTTTGTTTGACATGAATGTGCAGATTAATTTATCCAGGTCAACTTAGAACAGTTTTTTATTTTTTTCATTTTCAGTGTCTAAAAACTACCCAGCTGTAGTTGAAGCTGATGGCACCTTATTTAGATTCGGACTGCCTGAGGCTCTTGCCTCTTTGCACTGAATTGTTGCAAATATGGCTGCTGTGAAAGTCTCTATGTACAAAAAAAAGTAACAGATTTAAATGTCATAACCTCTTAAATGTAAAGGTATGTTCTCAGCTAGGTAGGCTTTTCACCTACCAGCCCCAAACATCAAAGTGTCTGCCATGGGAGTAAAGTTCACATCTAACTGTGTCAACATAAAGTGGCATAAAACGCTCTCCTGAGAATAAGTGCTGAGTGTTGTAACCTTAAGGTGAATACTGTGATGACTTTGAAGCTACACAGAGTGCATGTAATAGATAGCTTTAAACTGAGAGATTAATATTAAAACTACATGCAGAAATATTTGATGTAATTTATATGTCATGCTAGTTTTATTTTTAAAAATCCTCTGTGGATTGGTTTAGACAGAAAGCAGTTATATCAAATTATTTAGCAAGTAGGTCATAATGTAATTTACAAGGATTGGGAACAGACTGTCACATTTTAGGTCTTAATTCATTTGTCAAAATTAAACATTAGAGAGTGCTAATATTTTAATGATTCCTGTACATCATGAAGTTCTTGTAAATGTTTCCATCTGATTGAACATTTAAGTGCAAGCCACAAGCTTGTTGCTAAGATATTAGTATGTAGGAAAAATCTCACTGTATGCTATTCTCAGTGATCCAATAATCAATAATGCATAATAATGCATAATTGTACATTTGACATGCAACTAGTCCTGTGTGATCTGCGGTTCAGATAAATGCATTCCCTACTGGTTTTGTTTTTTATGTCTGCTTAGATACAGGAGCAGTGATGTCATAGACTTGCCTGTTTTGTGTTGCTCCTCCTTAGTTGTGTTCTTTTTTGCATTGTTCATTCTTATTTAATAGCACCAGAAGTGTCCACCTAAATAAAATACAACCTGGCAGTGTAATTCAGTCTTCATAACCTAGATATTGACTAATTTTTGCCCCAGAATACAGTAATAAAAACTACTATGATGGGACATGACAGTTCCAGGCCACTGTGGGCAATTTTTTTTTTTTCTGGAGAGATCAGGATTAAGCACTGCATTACCTGTGTCTTATCATGCAATGGAGAATTTCTCAATAAAGGGAATGCAGCATTAATTGAATGTAAATCCTTGTTCAATGACAGTATGATCTCTGAGAATTCCCCATAGTACTCATAGGGAATGTCAGAAACTGAATAGCAAGGAACTGTTGGAGCCCAGGTCATGATTCCTGTCTTGGCATATGTAGAAGCCTTGGGAGAAAAAATACCACCCAAGACTACTTGTATTTGGATAACATAATGCCTGCTTTAAAATGCTCCATATAAATATATAAATATCTTCATGTTGTACATATAAATGTCTTCATAATGTAGAGAAGGTCATTATTGCTACTAGTTTAGTGAGGTAAGGAAAACTTCTTGAAGAACTTCAGTTCTTGGATATGCATGGAATTTTAATATGGAAATGGTCAGTTCATGGATGATTGCCATATTTTCTGTAGGTAATTTGTTAAATTTTAGGTTAATTCATGTTTCTTCAAACCTATCTGTCTTAGATCATAAAGTATATATTTGGCACAAACGTAGTGAGCTGCCAATTGCGGAGCTGACGGGGCACACACGTACAGTCAACTGTGTGAGCTGGAACCCGCAAGTTCCATCCATGATGGCCAGCGCCTCTGATGATGGCACTGTTAGAATATGGGGACCAGCACCTTTTGTAGACAACCAGGATATTGAAGGTAAATAAAGTCTAATTTTTATGGTAAAGGAATCTTTATGAGATCAGTTATTTATGTATTTATCAATGATGAATTCTCAGCCTGATGAGAGGTATCTAACAATGAGTTAACTGCTACTATCTAGGAAAGGGAATGTTTACGTAATCCAGATTTCCTCACTTGGTGCTGTGCAGCAAGCTGCTAGCAATGATCTCTTCCAGCACAAAATATTTAGTTAACTCATGTACAAAATCCTAATGACAGCCTACACTTGTTTGCATTTTTCACCCTGGTTAGTGAAAAAGGCTTCAAGTATTATCATGGCCAAGTGGATCAAGGCAGGGGTATCCATGGCTTTTGAGCCACAATAACTGAGTTAGTTACTGTATATCACAACTCTTTTTACTATAACTGTGACCGCATCCTCCACCTTTTTCCTTAGTCATTTCATAGATAAATGGAAGGGCACTAAGTTGTCCACACCAAACACATTGATTAAGCATTACAGATTGGGTACCTTTGCCTTCACAGAGTCAGCCTTTGGGAAAAGGTGCTACAACATATTCCTCCTCATTGCATTAGCCTCTCTTCATCCCACTTTACACATTTGATTGGTCTGTAGTGATTCCATATTTGAATACCTCCCGACTCTGACTCAAGAAATGAAACACTGTAGATTTAACTATGGTTTGGTGTGATAACAGAATCAAATCATAATCACTTAAGTGGTTGATTCATAATTGGTATGGTATTAGTTTTGCTGATGCCCTTCATCTTGTTCCCCAGCTATGATCAGTGTAGCAAGGAGTAACATTCTTGTCAATAAAATAGACTCCTTAAGTTACATATTCTCTCTCATAAGGCTGGAAAGAAATCTGGCAATTTTGGATAGTAAACCCAACATTTTGAAGAAAGACCTGACAGAGACTACCTGAAACAAACTAGTGGCTTGTGTGGGGGGCTTAAGAGATTAACAAACCAGGAAGGAAGATCCATTTGAAACTGATAGTGCTTTAGCACTTCTCTTACCTTAACACAAAAATTTGCTTAATTTATTAATTGCAGCTGTAGCTGTTATTTGAGGAGTAGAGGCTTCAATAGCTTCAGTTCACCTAGAACCATTGTATTGCCACTGGTTTGGCATCTTACACTATTAACTGCAATCCTAGCTGGCAGTTCTAAAACTGAAGAATTCTGTCTACATATACTACTCTTAACTAGGCCCCCCAAAAAAAAAGAAGAAGAAGAAAGGCATTGCTTTTCTGTTACTGGTCAAAATATTTTTTCTTCACAATATTAGTTGTGAGTTTGTTTTCATTGTTCTTAAATGTGGCATAAAATGATACTAGATAATAAATTGTGAAAATCTGGACTATAGCAATCATCAGTGTATAGAAATGTGTACATTTCTCCCTACACATTTGCAGCCTTGAGATTCTGGTTTCAATTATTCATGAGGTCAAGGCCTCCAGCTCCCCAAGTCCCCTTCCCTCCTCGCTTCACCCCTGCGGAAAGTAGCAATCTTGCTGGGAAAGGGGCAGGGATCCAGTTAAAGTGACAGGAGGGTGGGGAAAAAGGAGCACATGCTCCTGCTCATCATCCCCCCCCCCCCCCCCTTTAACTGGCTTCTGAGTGGGGGGGGGGTTGAGTTATTCGTGGGTTTTCAACATTCACAGGGCTCTCATTCCCCTAACCCCTGCAAGTGTGGAGGGAGAATTGTACTTTCTAATTTGAATACAGAGAGTAGAGTTTTGCTGCGCTCAGAGAATTTCTGCTTGATGTTAAATAGAAATGTTTTCTTAACAAAGAGTAAACAGTAAACAGAAAATGATATGTAACAAGAAATCTGAATTTTATTTAAACCTCCAATTTAAGGTTTAGTTTTAATAAGAATTTTAGTGGATATCTTAATTTCCTGAATAAAAACATTCTTATGCAAGTCACACAAATTATGGAACATGTTTATAAAATGATTTGCCAGACTCTATTTGCTCACAGTTATGGTTTTCCTGCTCCTATGGCATCTTTCTAGCTTAAAACCTCGGGGATTGAAGTTGTATATTCATACACAGGGGATCCTTTCTGGACCCCCCCCCCACGTATGGGGAAACGTGTGTATGCTCAAGCCCCATAGGAAATAATGGGGCGCGTGCTTGCAGCGGCACAAGTATGTGCCTCATTATTTCTGCCTGGGCTTGCCTACCACATGAGCTCAAAGCTGCGGAAGGCAAGCCCGCCTATAAAGAGGGCTGACTGTATATTCTAGCTATTACTATAACATACTTCTGAGCCCCCCTTGAAATGCTGTTGACATAATTGATATTGTAGTATGTATATTAATTTTTCTCTATCACTGCGAGGGAAGTGTCAGTTCAAGTTCTTGCTACTGTGGAATGGAAAGCCTTTTTTGTTGTTGTTGCCAATAACTTTCCCTCATTGCAAAAAGTTCCCTAGGATTAAACAGGAAGCTTAAAACTTGATAGTAGGTGCACACGACTATTGTAACTGTTCAGTTTCTGTGAATGGATTTATTTCTATGTGCCTTGTATAAATATGAATACATAAATGTGTATTCATATTTTCTCAATTGCTTGTGGTTTTTGTTTTTTTTACATTACATCCTTTTTCCCCCTCTAGAAGAATGCAGTAGCATGGATAGTTGATGGTGAATTTGGAGCAGACGACTTCTGTTTAACTTAAATTTAGTCGTATTTTAAATGGCTTGGGATTTGGTGCAAACAAACATGATCGATAGCTGGACAGACATGCTCGTCATGAAAAAAAAGAACCATTTCTGAAGCCCAACTGGGGCCAAACATTTTACCACCTTGCTTCATAGTAAACAGTTGAGATGAAGCACATCGTTAGAACGTTGTTGGACACCATGTTGAAGTAACCCCCCCATCGGTTGTGAAGAACTGTGCTACATTCAGGCTAACCATTGAACTCCGTATATACATTTTTCCCTTCTGCCATTTTGTCAGGCAGACTACTGTTCTTGTTGCTCTTCTGTGTAATGAAGTTTAAATGCTTGTTTGGAAAACCTTTTATTTAACAGTTTAGAAGGCTTGATAGAAAGAGTGCTTAGTCTGAAGAGTACATGTTGGATAGGAAAGTATTTCCTTCTCTTGTTTCTCTGAGTCTCTCCGCCTTATTTAGCTTGAGATCTTTGCAGCTTGGTTCATGGATTCTAGCCTTGCTCGTTGCGCAGTATATCTAAACCCAGATGTTAAACCAGTGAATGACATGAAAAGCACTCTCAGTATCACACTTGACAAAAGGTTTTGTACTTTTCACATAGCTTGTTACCCTATAAAAAGGTTAACAGCACAATTTTTTAAAAAATAAATTATTTATAGCATTCAAATAACTTCATTTGTATACGTTTGGAATTTAAACCAGCTTAAAAATGTCATCTACAAGTTAATGCAGTATAACTGGTGCTCCTCTGGAGTGTTGTGTAAGACCATTTGGCCGACAGAAGTTTTACACAGACTATATAAAGTATTATTTTAAAAAAGAAACTTGGTTTATCAACAAAAGAATTTGAGAGCTTTCAAAATTGCCAGCTAAACCACTTTAATGTAATTTCTGAAGTTAATAAATGAGAATTCCAAATTGGCCATATCTTGTGCAATGATTCTTATTTGAAATGTAAGATCTAAAATAAAGTTAGTATTTGTATTATCTTCAAAAATTACCATCTCTTGTGCATTAAAGATGTACACTGTACAAGCTTTCTAGTCCGCTCTTCTCCAGGATCCTTCTCTGAGTTGGTGCTTTCAGTTGCCTGGCATTAGGAATAGTCCCTTAATTTTCTGTCTGTATAAGAGACATAATAGAACTCAGAGAAAATGAACTTGGTATTTGCCCTAACTGCTGATTTCAGAATTACTCCCTCTTGTTAAAGGGTGAAAATGCATGTAGGGTCATCCTTAAAAAGAACAATTCAGATAAATAGAACAATAATGTGATGCCAGCTGAAAAAAGAACCAGTGATGGAAAGAGAATCTTGACTGTAAGAAAAGGAAGACCCAAGAAAGAACCATTTTAAAATGCATGTTTTGTTTTTAAATGTACAGATTCTGTTATGGAATCAAAAGTTAGTCACTGCACCTGTGTATACTCCTCTAACTTGCTACAAATTTCCTTTCAAGCCTTTTGATTTAATGAGATGCTCCTGATTGAATTTACTTAAATGTCACCAAAGTAGAAAAAAATGGTATTCTTCCCACACCAATTCAGTTTTCTCTTTGAACACAACCAGAACACTTGTTTCATAATCTAAATAGCTAGAAATGCAACAGAATGCCTTCCTCCAAGATCCTTTGATGGCTTTTGGAGCAGCAAACAAATTTCTATCCATATTTTGGCTCTTATAAATTGTTCTCTTTCAGCTTATTTTATCAGTAACTTTACATTTGTTATAGTTGTCCATTCATGTGCATTCTGTTCATTTGATGTCAAGCTCTTTTATTTAAAGGCTTATTATAGTCTCCTTTTAAGTCTATATAACATTTTATTTTTGCAGATACTCCCATTCTATCTTGAAAAATTTTATAGCTATTGTTGACATGGTGCTGCTATTGCTTATTAACTCAAAAACATCTTAGGAGATTGCAGTGGATCAAGTGTGCCCCTGTTTATTTTGAACAGCTGATAGAAATCAGATCTGGTGCTTGTGTTGTAGTTAAGATTTTCACCACAGATCCTAAATCAGTGAATAAATTTTGAGATGTTTTCCTTTCCTTAAAATACATAACACTTGTGGAAAACTAGAGTACCAAAATGGAGATATCACTTTCTCCATTATTCAGGCATTCCTGGATTATTGCTGTTATGTAAATGTATATATCTTTGTGTGAAACTGCATGAAAAACATGTTTTGAAACTGACACTTCTGAATTCAGTGGCACAGTGTGGGCTGAACTGCGTGAGGTAGTTTAATTCTTCTGCCTTGGTGCAGCATTTTATTGTAGATTACATTACACTGCACTAAATAAAACTAAATTAACATTACTATCATTCCTTATGGGTAGGCTAAATAGGTGAGCAGCCTAAATTTCTGTGATATCTGGATTAAAAAACACCATTACTGTATTTCACATAAGGCCCCAAAGGAGAGAAGGCATGGAATAGGTGTATCTGCAATATTCATTTTCATACACTGAAAATAATCTCTACTATTGGCTGTTAATACTGGAGCAACTCTAATTATTGGCCATATCTTACCCTGAACAGAGGAGATGACATATGGGAAAGGGATATATGTTAGACTACATTTTGCCTTAGGTTTCTGTACCAGGTCAGTTCCAAAATATGCACACCAGCTAAAAATCACTACAATATTTCACCATCGTGCTTCTGAGTTTATCAGGTAAGTCATTTTAAAATAGGAGCACAAAAGGGGAAATTGAATTTATTTTGTACGTAGCCCTGAAAATAGCTTTATAAATATGTGGCTTACTTCCCTCACTTTAAGTTTTGGTTCTGAAATGAGGGGAGCATAATACAAATTTTAATATGAAGTAACAGGTGGAAAACTATTCAAATTTTGCCAATAATCTCATTCTGGCTTCCAAGCAGGTATTGTTGAATGTAATTTAATACTAGGAATTTAGTGCCATCTTAACTTTAAAAAAAAATATCTCCCACCTCAAAGGAAAAAATGGCTTTAAGTTAAAACTATTTTCTCATACCAGTCTTATGCTGGCAATAGATAAATTGGGGGATATAGGGATCTTGTTTTTTGTTTTATTTTTTAAAGTTATCAGCAAAAGAATGTCTAGTCTGTAATTTTGGGGTAGGAACAGAAGGGAAAAAGAAACAATTTCCACTAAGACTTGGTGCCCTTAGTACCCCAAGCACACAAGTTGCCTCAATTTGATAAATTTCAAATAAACTGTTAAACTGGAGTATCAATCATATATATGGTTAAAACGTATATTGCATTGGCTTGAGTCCATTTTCAGCTGCCATAGAACTGCTCATTTGACAAAACAATTACAGTAGTAGAATTTTGGAAACACTTTGACACTTTTTGAACAGGGTGGACTTAATTGATTTGTGCAGTGTTGTCTGCATTAGCTGCTCTAGTTGCTGGAATACAAACTAGAAACCCATTTCCTGTTTGTTGCTTTCAGATTATCTGAATTCAGCAAAGAGAGTGTATGTGTGTGGTATGAATGTATGTGCGTGAAACACAAAACAGTCATGGAACCAACTGTTCTAGGTACATGTCATGTTTTACTGCATACTTTAAGTCATGTTGTGTGTATGTGAAGTGTCCTGACTTTTAAGATTTTGGTTGATACCAATATATTTTTATAAATTTGAAATTCAGCGTGCCCCATCTTTTAAGTGTTTCATTGTTAGGATAAATGTACTAGATTTAATTCTTAACACTTCTCAGCACAGATGGAAAAAGTTATCGGCTCCTTGAAAACGTATGAGGAAGAAGCAGATCCTCAAAGCATGTATGTACTTACAAACCAAGCTGTAGAGATCAAGAAAAGAACTTTTATTGTTCTCAAATTTCTAAATTGTCAAGATTTATATGGAGTTGTGGTGGAACTAGTTAACACTTAGAGCTTTTGGTATGTAATGACTATTTGCTATGGACTGATATTAAATGTTTCAAAGGATTGCGTTCTTTAACTTTCTGGATTTTTGTTACTCTCCTCTTGGATTATATTAAGTAGTTTAAAATTTTTCTTTACTCTATTACATTAAAACATAAGAACGTTGGGTCTCCATATTTATTTTCACTTGTTTTACTAATTATTTACAGAACACATTAACTTTTTATTTTATAAATATGTAGTATATTAAACATATCTCTTAAAATGTTCAATTCAAATTACATTGATTCCCGATTTTTTTGTTTTTATTGGGGTTTTTAAAAAATTACACTTTTCCATGTTGGTGCACAGCACTTAACAAATATTTGTATTCCCTTTCTTTCCAATTAAATAAACAGAATTAATAACTGGACTTGAATAGTCTTTAGCCTTCTCAACTTCAGTGCTATGCCTGCCCTTTCAGATTTCTCTTTCATAGGGACCAAGCAGTAGATGTTTTGCTTTGACTCCAAAAACGTTTTGTCTCAAAAGTAGAGCCTGCTGATCTGTGGTGCATCCAGAAGTTTGTGGCTCATTGCTGGAGGGGAGAAGCTATGGCCTAGGATCCAGGTCCTCAGTGCTTTGCCTACACAGCTTGATACATATCCAGCACAAAGCAGACCATCAACCATGTACTGTGGTGGTCTGAGGCGTTGTTTCAAAGCTATTTGTTTTTACAGCCCTGGACAGATACCCACAATATAAAGTTTGTGGAGACCATAGCTGTGGTGGTTGCATTAAGCCTAGTAGATCACAAAGTTCTGTTAGATTGGCTGTGAATCAAAACCACCACACAACATAGTACATTGGATTCAGTTTGGATTTTCTTGATCAGTATGCTCTTCAGACATGGTTGACACGTATAGTACAGCTGCTTCAAATGGAAGATCTTGTACCTACAGTAGAGATACGAAAGGTTGAAAATATATGCAGAGCGAGTCCCTGATGGATATATGTTTACTCATTTGTTCCTTTTAATTTCCACGTGTAGACTCTCAAAAGTGCCGGGATTCCATTTATATACATTTTATACCCACACTGATAATGTATACTTGTATTTGATTTTCAGTTATTTTTAGTAGTAAAAATCACACTAACCCATCACTACACCACAGATAATGTGTATTTGAGCACTAATAGCTGGAGAGAGCAACGCATACCTAGCCATGTGTACAGCTGCAAGTGTGGAGTAAGTTTGTAACTCAATAAGTGAACTGCTTGTGGAAGAAGCAAAATAATAATAATAAAAAAAACCCCAACATCTCCATTTTGTTCCTCCATCTAATCTGGTAAGTGTCATCCTGATTCTGCATTTAAAAGTCAAACATAAAACAGAATAAAAACCCTGTATAGTAAGTGAGCGAACAATCGAACTAGTTCCATGTAAATTAGCAGCTTCCAATGTTTCATAAGCAAGCAATTTCCAAAGGGCAGCTTATTATTTGAGACCATCTTAAAAGAAAATGAACTCAACCCAGCCCATTCAAGATAATTAAAACCTGAGCCATGCTTTTGCAAGAGGTCTTTGAATGTACAAGCAAATGTATAGATGTTACAGAAATCAGATGGCTCAAAGAATGGCTAGGACGCTTTCAGATACAGGTTGAAATACTGGAATGAGAAGAAGAACTACCTGATTCTGCAACTGCTGTATATATATACAGTACTCATATATATGTCTCTAGAAATTTAGGTAAAAAAAACTGATCCAAAAAACAACACCTGAGTCGACTTATCCATGGGTCAATGTAGATATTGTATTTTAACTCCCATTTTTAAAAAAAGGAACCTCTGGTGAAAGGCAAGTGTCATCTGCCCTGGAATCACTGAACCCCTCTATTTCCTCATCCATCCAGCCTTTAGTATGAGCACAGTTACGCCTGCTGGAATTTTGTAAGCTCTTTGGTATTGTTTACCTTTGCTTTCCCCTCAACTTATCCATGGGTCATATCAAAATCCATAATTTTAGGTAAAAACCTGCCCTTGACTTATACATGAGGTCAGCTTATAGTCAAGTATATACGGTATATTCCATAATGAGTTAATTTATTCCCCAAATCTTAACAATGAAGGGATAGTCATTGAGGATGGAGTAAGCTTGTTTTGTGCTCCTCCAAAGACTTGTGGGGGGGATGCAGATAGCCCAAAAGGGGCGGCTTAGAGCAAGGCAAACAGATGCCTGGCCCCAATCCAGCCAGATTCCACCCCTAAGATCCGCTTCTTTTGGGGATGAAAAAAAAGCTGCCCATTCCACCATAGAGCTGGCTTTTTCTTCACAAAAGCCAGCTTCTAGGTAAAGTGGTGTCTACGCGCCACGTCTCCAAGAGCAAGAGAAGCCGGCCTGCATGTAATAGCTGATTCGGCTTCTATCCCACTTGGAGGCGTAATAATAATAATAATAATAGGATTTATTTATATGCCGCCCAATCACTGAGAATCCGGGCAGCTTACAACAGATAATAGGTTCCCTGCCGTTAGGCTTACAATCCAAAAAGACACGACACAAAAGGAGAAGCGATTGGTGGGGGGGGGGGGGGGGAGGGGGGGGGGGGGGGGGAATCAGGTCCAGCATTCTTCTCTCCCTCTGAGGCCTGGACCAAGGCAGATGGACCACAGGGAGGGCTCTTCAGGCTAGCCCTGATGGACCTGGGCCTGCCTGGTCAACTCCCTCATAGGCTGGAAGATGGCAGTTATGGAGGAAGGAGAGTCTCTTCTTCAGGCTAGCCCTGATGGAGCTGGGCCTGCCTGGTCAACTCCCTCACATAGACCGGAAGATAGTTATGGAGGGAGGAGTCTCTTCTTCCAGGCTAGCCCTGATGGACCTGGGCCTGCCTGGTCAACTCCCTCATAGGCCGGAAGATGGCAGTTACGGAGGGAGGAGAGTCTCTTCTTCAGGCTAGCCCTGATGGAGCTGGGCCTGCCT